>NC_087346.1:89072954-89375984 GCF_030014295.1 Loxodonta africana
GGGGCTAGATTATGAACCCTCTTATGACTCATACTAAGGAGTTTAGACTTTATATTAAATATAAAGAAAAATGGGAAACCACTGAGGTTTTTAAAGTAACAGTAATAATTTGACCAGATTTTTACTTCAGAAAGAAGCACGAATGATGACTGTCATTCTTAGTAGGAAGTTAAATAGGTAATATATAAAGCTGAAAAATCAAGAAATAGAAGTATAGACTTCGTTATTTAGACATAAAGGGGAAAATATTAGAAGAAATAGAAAAGAATTGAGAGTGGTTGTCCTTGGGTAGCGGAACTCAGGATACAGAAGAGTTAGGGCAGGGGACTAATTTTTTCTCTTTATAAACCTTGTAGAATGTTTTAACTTTCTTTATCTACATGCAGTGTAGCGTAGTTGTTCAGAATATGGGGGCTAAGGCCAGGCTGCCTGGATGAAATCTTGCCTCTACTGCATATAAGTTACTTAATTTCTCTGTGCATGAGTTTTCCTGTCTTTAAAAATAGGAATAATAGTACTAATAGAACTTCTGAAGGTTTCGTGAGCATTGAATTAATACATGTACAGTGCTTAAGACAGTGTGTGATACATAATAAACAGAAAAAGTGTTATTATATTATTATTACAAACCAGGAACTGTTAGGTACTGGAAATACAAGGGAAAATAGACACATTTATAGTCATGGGGGAGTTTTCTGTGATCAAGAGAATAAGCAAAGAATCAGAGAAGATTTAATCAAAATGATTATTAAAATTAGTCTAGTGGACATATGAAGAACATTGTACACAACAACTGTAGAGTACACATTCTTTTCAGGAACACATGGAACATTTGTAAAATTGACTAAAGAAATTCACAAATCATACAGATCGTGATGTGTGTTCACAAGTCATTTAAGCCAGAAATCAATACAAAAGATAACTAAAATATCCCCTATATAATTAGAAATGTAAAAAATTTACTTCAGATTTAACCCAATATTAAAGAATTAATTGTAATTGAAATTAGACAGTAATAATGAAAGTGCTACATATCAAAACTTGGAATGCTGTAAAGGAACAGTTAAAGTTTTACTTCTGTATTTTAGAAAAGAAATACAGTAAAACTATATAACTCACTGATCCATAACATGCCATAATAGATTTTCAGAAAATATTTGATGAATAAATCAATTTTTTTACTTTTCTGAAACAGAAGTATGAAGTACTAATTTAAAAAGAAAAGTCTAGGTTTTATTTTGTAGGGAATAAGGAAGGAAATAAAAATAGGTTCTATTTATATAGTTTCTTTTGACTAGATGAAAAACCCCCTTCTAGACTTTCATATTGAATATGAAAAGCTAAAGTAGAAATTAAACAAATTTTTATGTGTTAAACAAGTGTGTGTGCATGTGCACGTGAGAGAAGAGAGAGAATTCCAAGAGGAAATACTTTCAACCCAAGGGTTCTGGAATATATGTTATTTATGCTGAATTTATCTTTCAAATGATTTTCATAAGAATCCATTGGAATGTTCATTATCTTTAAGGACTGGTATAACATCAACTTTTCCACTATTCTTTCAGATAACTTTTAAAATTGCTTTTAAAAATTGGTTTTTTTTTTTGGAATTCCATTCTAATACTGCCTTGTGGTATTAAAATGAATAACTTAACAGGATCTTGTATGTACTTTATCAACTTTTACATTTAAAACAACATTCAAAACTGCGTCTAAGCCATCTGAATTCTGAGAGAACAAATCATTTCCTTAAGAAATTCTGTTTATACTGAAAGTTTTAAAGTAGAGATGACAAATTCAGATGCTTATAGGGACCACTGAGGAATAAGTGAGAGGAGCAGGATGGGAGCTGTGCTAAACTTTTGAGTGCTTACTCTGCCTTATTTAAACAGAGCAGCTCTTACTCAGCTCTGGCTGGTCCATAAGAGAACATGGGCCATGGTACCAAATCTTCAAGTTTTGCAAAATATGTCATATGTTTGGCAATTAATTCTGAACACTATGTGAGTTATCTAAAATGAGTCTGTGAGCAGGATCCATCCCAAGCTATTAGTTTGCAAACAACTTTAATGGGATATATAATTTTAATGAAATCTTTTTTTTTTCCTTCATTGCGTTTTACATACAGTCGACAGAGGTATGTTCTTGGAGACACAGCAATGCAGAAGATGGCCAAGTCTCACGTTTTCTTAAGTGGTATGGGTGGTCTTGGTTTGGAAATTGGTAAGTATTTTTATGTATAATTTGATGTAATACTTTTGAGGAACAAAGTAATTTATAGAATTTAACTTATTCCTCTTGTGTTTCCCATAAAAGGAAATTAGATCCAGAAGTTTGATTACATTCAATTTTGATTCTTTTGGCAAGACAATATCATGATACTGTTATGGGAAATCAATAATGCTTACTGCTTCTCTTTTTGTGATGTTAATAGCCATTAATGATCATTGCCTATATGCATTAACTCGTTGTGGTAACACTCATACATATATTCATAGAAACAAGCCTGGATGAATGCATTGAATTTTCAACAGTGATTATCTCAAGATGGCGTGATTGTGGAAATTTTTATGTTTTTCTTTTTGTTTATCTTCGTTATTTTCTAACTTCTTACAAGGAACTTGTGTTTCTTCAATAGTAAAGAAGTTAAAATTATCCTTTCAAAGATTTGGCCAGATCTCCACGAAGACATATCTCATATACATCCCTAATATTAAGCTATTCATTTTTCTTTTTCCTTTATAGCAAAGAATATAGTTCTTGCTGGGATTAAGGTAAGGGAGTAAATATCCTTGGTAAGAACCATTCGTTATGAACTTTAAAAATTTTTGCTCATTAACAGTAATATTGTTTACTCTGTGGCTTAATTATTGTTTCTTCATTTAGTATCAAAATTGTTTTAATGCTCTGCTTTCCTCCTGTTAGAAATTTTTTATTTTGAAAAATTTCAAAAATGTACGAAAATAGAAAGATTAGTTTAACGAAGTTCCATGTACTCATCACGTAGCAGCAGTTATCAACCCATGATCAAATTTATTTCATATAATCTCCTTCCCATTCTCTGTGTCCCTCACCATATTATTTTGATGTAAATTATAGGCATCATACCATATTCTTAAATATTTTAGTATGTATCTGTAAAACATACGGGTGCCTTTTAAAAACATAACCACGAATGACAAAGAGAAACCAGATAACTGGGAGCTCCTAAAAATCAAACACCTATGTTCAGCTAAAGACTTCACCAAAAGAGTAAAAAGACCACCTACAGACTGGGAAAGAATTTTCAGCTATGACATCTCCGACCAGCGCCTGATCTCTAAAATCTATATGATTCTGTCAAAACTCAACCACAAAAAGACAAACAACCCAATCAAGAAGTGGGCAAAGGATATGAACACACACTTCACTAAAGAAGATATTCAGGCAGCTAACAGATACATGAGAAAATGCTCCCGATCATTAGCCATTAGATAAATGCAAATTAAAACTACGATGAGATTCCATCTCACTCCAACAAGGCTGGCATTAATCCAAAAAACAGAAAATAATAAATGTTGGAGAGGCTGCGGAGAGATTGGAACTCTTATACACTGCTGGTGGGAATGTGAAATGGTACAACCGCTTTGGAAATCTATCTGGCGTTATCTTAAAAAGTTAGAAATAGAACTACCATACAACCCAGAAATCCCACTCCTCGGAATATACTCTAGAGAAATAAGAGCCTTCACACAAACAGATATATGCACACCCATGTTTATGGCAGCTCTGTTTACAATAGCAAAAAGATGGAAGCAACCAAGGTGTCCATCAGCGGATGAATGGTTAAATAAATTGTGGTATATTCACACAATGGAATACTACGCATGGATAAAGAACAGTGAAGAATCTGTGAAACATTTCGTAACATGGAGGAACCTGGAAGGCATTATGCTGAGCGAAATTAGAGGCAAAAGGACAAATATTGTATAAGACCACTATTATCAGATCTTGAGAAATAGTATAAACTGAGAAGCACACATACTTTTGTGGTTATGGGTGGGGAGGGAGAGAGGGTGGGAGAGGGTTTTTTATTGATTACTTAGTAGATAAGAACTGCTTTAGGTGAAGGGAAGGACAATACTCAATACATGGAAGGTCAGCTCAACTGGACTGGACCAAAAGCAAAGAAGTTTCCAGGATAAACTGAATGCTTCAAAGGTCAGCAGAGCAAGGGCAGGGGTTTGGGGACCATGGTTTGAGGGGACTTCTAAGTCAATTGGCAAAATAATTCTATTATGAAAACATTCTGCATCCCACTTTGAAATGTGGCGTCTGGGGTCTTAAATGCTCACAGGCAGCCATCTAAGATGCATCAATTGGTCTCGACCCACCTGAATCAAAGGAGAATGAAGAATACCAAGGTCACACGATAACTAAGAGCCCAAGAGACAGAAAGGGCCACATGAACCAGAGACCTACATCATCCTGAGACCAGAAGAACTAGTTGGTGCCCGGCCACAACCGATGACTGCCCTCACAGGGAGCACAACAGAGAACCCCTGAGGGAGCAGGAGATCAGTGGGATGCAGACCCCAAAGTCTCACAGAAAGACCATACTTAATGGTCTGACTGAGATTAGAGGAATCCCGGCGGTCATGGTCCCCAAACCTTCTGTTGGCCCAGGACAGGAACCATTCCCGAAGACAACTCATCAGACATGGAAGGGACTGGACAGTGGGTAGGAGAGAGATGCTGATGAAGAGTGAGCTACTTGTATCAGGTAGGCACTTGAGACTGTATTGGCATCTCCTGTCTGGAGGGGGGATGGGAGGATAGAGAGAGTTGGAAGCTGGCAAAATTGTCACGAAAGGAGAGACTAGAAGGGCTGACTCATTAGGGGGAGAGCAAGTGGGAGTATGGAGTAAGGTGTATATAAACTTATATGTGACAGTTTGACTTGATTTGTAAACGTTCACTTGAAGCTCAATAAAAGTTAATTAAAAAAAAAAACATAACCACGATACAACTTTTCACACCTAAAAATGTAACAGCTCCTTAATATCATAAAATATCATATTGGCTATCTATTGCTGCAAAAGTTAGTGGCTTGAACAGCATTTATCACCTGTCTCACAGTTTCTTTGGATCAGGAATTACACGCAAATTAGCTGGGTCCTCTGTTTTACGGTCTCACAAAGCTGCAGTCAAGCAGAGATAATGCTTCCCGAGCTTGCTTATGTGTTAGTTGATAGGGTTCAGTTCTTCATGGGTTGTTGGGCTGAGGATCTGTGTTACTCACTGGCTGTTTTCTAGAGGTCACCCTCATTTCCTTGTCACATGGCTTCTCCATAGACAGTTCACACACAGAAGTTTACTTCATCAGATTAAGCTAGCAGGATGAGTCATAATCTTTTTGTAACCTAATCTCAAAAGTAACATCCCATCACGTTTGCTGTATTCCGTTCATTTTAAGCAAGTCACTTTGTCCAGCCCACTCTCAAGGGGAGGGAATTACATAAAGGCCTGAATACCAGAAAGTGGGAAAATACCTAGTAAGAGTTCAAATTTTCCTGATTGTCTTATGAAATATTTTTTAAAGTTTGCTCTAATCAGGATCCAAGTAAAGTTTATACACCCTCCCCTGAATTATTGACATGGTTATGTTTCAAAGAGTAGGTTGTTATGGGAAATCAGTGTTACATGAAAATGGAGGATGACTATATCATTACATAACTTCCAAACCACTGAGAATCATGGCCCAGCCAAGTTGACAGATAACCTTAGCCATCAAAGCAAAGCCATTGTTACTCTTGCCACGCACCTAGGCATTCATTACTGCCAGACATACATTGTTAATGCTCAAAATAGTCAGATAGCAGATTTTTTACTGTTGTTGTAAATATGAAATGTCTGATAATGAGATAGTCGATAAGTGAGGAGGTGTATATTGAACTTGCTTTCTTTTAATCTATAGGTTTCTCTTCCCTGATTTTTTTTTTTTCCTTGAAATTTATTTGTTAAAGAAACCAGATCATTTGTCACATGTACCTCCGCCCCTGTGGTTCCTGTAAACTTTGTTGTGTGCTTGGTAGTTAAGTTCAGAGAATCACATTTGGATTTGATTGTTTTAACAAGGCCATTTTATAGATGATGTGTTTGTTCTCCCATCCTGAGACAGTGAAATTCTGTTGTCCCTCTTTTTGTGATTATTATTAACTATTTTTTTTATTATTATTATTAATGATCATTGCTTAGATTTGTTATTTCATTGAGGACAGCAGTGATATTCTGTCATTCCTTCTTCATTTATTAACTGGAATAATTTTAGAAAGAAAACTTTGTACTCATCACTTATTTGGTTTTGCTAAAATGTAGTTTGCACATGTTTGAAAGGCAGGATAAATATTTGTCTTTTTCTCCTTTACCAGTTTTCAAAATAAGTAGTTTCCTGTCATCCTCCAACAGTGACCAGTGAGCATGCATGCATATATGTTTGTGTGTGTATAATTATAAACTCAGGTTTAAATACATTTAATACATTTGATCTGTTGTAGTTGCTATTCTCATTGATGCTCAGATCATTTCCTCTTTGACTGGTGGGATTCTATTCAACCATTTGATAAAACCACTGTAGTCTTTGATTCACTATTTGTGAATCTTTTTGATGAACAGAGCTAGAACATTCATCATGAGTGAACACTGAAATTTCTGAGTTTCAAGTTTAGGATTGTAAGGTACTACTAAAATTTGTGATTCACATTTAGGATTATAATAATGGTGGACATTTTGATTGTTTTCAGTCTTTTACTAGTACAAGTAGTACTGCAGTGAATACCCTTGTCCATAACATCTTTTGTATTTTTCCCAGTGTCTTCAGGATGGAGCCCTAGAAATGGTGTTGCTGTGTCAAAGTACAAATACACATGTCATTTTGCTATAAGTTGCCAAATTCTTTTCTTTTGGTGCTGGGCCTTTTCGTATATTCCCACCAGTAATGTGTAGCAGGGCTTGAATTACCTCACCCTCACCAGTAGTATATATTGTCAAACTTTGGGATTTTCGCCAGTCTGACAAGTGAGAAAAAAGGTATTTTAGGTCTATCATGGGTGAGGTTGAACACCTTTACATATTTTCAAGGGCCATATGCATTTCTTTTCATTATAATTCATGTTCACATTATCTTTGCCTTTTTCTTTGAGGTTTACAGCATGTGATACAAATTTAAAGTATTTTCTTCCAATTAGTGAGTTTTGTCCTTCAAACATAGAGTATTTTGAAATGTGTATTAGAGTTTTGTTGGTTTTTATAATATACAGTTTTCCTAAATTTAAACTCTCTTAAAGCTTGAAGTAGTTTTTCTACATATTCTTTCAGATTTTTCAGATACATGTAGCCATATTATCTGCATCCTTTCTGATTCTATGCCTTTAATTAATTTCTGTTGCCTAATTACAGAGGATAATAACTTCAATATAATGTATTGGAGGTAGTGAGCATCCTTGTCTTATTCCTGACTTTAACAGATACTTTCCTCTTTTTTGAAGGCACTTACAATTCATGATACAGGAAATTGCC
Organism: Loxodonta africana; assembly: GCF_030014295.1. Classification (NCBI taxonomy): domain Eukaryota; kingdom Metazoa; phylum Chordata; class Mammalia; order Proboscidea; family Elephantidae; genus Loxodonta; species Loxodonta africana. The sequence goes on from NC_087346.1 coordinate 89,080,512, forward strand.
ACCCGTGGGATCTAGGAACCAACTTCTTTCTGTGTGAAGATGATGTTGTTAATAAGAGAAACAGGTGAAGATGAGACAGTTTGGTGAATTATAAGATTTTCTTTTTTTACTCTCACACTTGTAGAATATTTTCTGTATTCAGAACATCAGTCATAGTTGTTTAATTCATCATTCATTCTCCATAAATTCTCAGTAGTATAGATAAATATTGGCATATACTTATTTAATCATCTGTCTCTGTTGAATTTTTGATACACTTTGTTATCTAGGAATGAATAATATGGTGAACAAAGGTCTTTGAATCATTAAAAGACTTAAGGAACTTGAAGCTGGGAACTGTAAGGGTATACTTTGAGATTGTGTGGCTTACTATGGAATATTACAGTGTGCTACATCACAAGATTGTAGTTATCTATAAAAATAAATAAGTTTTGGCTTCTTCCTTCTTCTACAGTTTATTGAATTAAATTTCCACTGAAATTTTGTACCATGTCATGTTCGTCTGATGCCATTAAAGTTTGAAGGATTATATAAAACAAAAGAATAGTAAGGGTCGTTTATTTTATTTTTTAGAGCTGAAGCTGTACTTCAACATATTGCAGAACTAAATCCATATGTTCATGTCACATCATCTTCTCTTCCTTTAAATGAAACCACAGATCTCTCTTTCTTAGAGGAATACCAGGTTGGTACTCCATTTTATATTTAATGTTATTAACAGATTCCCAGATAAATCATTAAGTGTTAATATGGTATAACTAACTTAACCTGGTATGTTGAGGATCAGAATAAAAAATTTTAAGTTACAAGACTTCCATTATGATAATACCTTTCAACTGTTGCATTTTTAAAAAAGGTCTAAGAACTACTAAAAAAGTAATTATATCAGTCAGCTATTTTCATAGCATTATGCATAACAAATTACCCAAAACTTAGTGATTTATAGCAACATTCACTTACTTATTCCTCATGCATCTGCAGGTCCATTGGAGTTCATCTGTTTTAGGATGTACTGTCACCTTGGCTTGAACCCCAGGCTGTGTGTTCTGCTCCCTAGGTCTCTCTTTGGGGACCAGAAAGCTACCTAGGACATGTTCCCATGACAGTAGCAGAAAAGCAAAAGGACAAGTCCAATCACCCACGCACATTTTAAGCCTCTGTTTAAACCTCTCTCCATGTTACTTCTACTAATAATCCATTGACCAAAGCCTGTCACTTGGTCAAGCCCAGAGTCAAGGAGCAGGAACGTATATTCTGCTCTTTGTAAGGCCAGGGGCAAAGGGTGATGTATAATACAATTACGGGGAAGTAAAAAATTTGTATCAATTCAATCTACTGTAGGTAACAGTTTCTTAAATAACAAAAGCAAAACAATTCTTAGTACTTTGGGTGTTCTGGAAGTGACTTAGTTAACCCTGATTTTCCCTGGTATTAAATTATATTGTTACCCATTTAAAAATCAATAGAAATTTCCATTCTGGGCTGGAGAACTTAAAATCTGTCCTCTATAAAGCACCTAGAAACGCTTAACAGATCTCCTTTTAAAGGACTACTTAAGCTCAAAATAATGTAAAAGAAATGCTCATTGGCCAAAAATGAAGATATCTAAAAGATGACCAGTGATCAGTCTTAGGGACAGGAGTTGCCTGTCCCAGTAACTAAGGTTCTTGGGAATTAATGGTCATACAGAAACAGGAGTTAAAGACTTGGGTCTGGATGAGGTAGAAAAATGGAATTGAGATCTTTTCTTTCCGTATAAAGCTGAACCTCAGAGAGGTACATCGTCAGTGAAAAGGTAGACTTGAAAAATCTCTGCCCATCAAAACGAGAAGCTTGTCTGTTTTCTCTTGGGCTCTGGGTAAAAAATTAGGATCTTCTCTGGGAATTTTTAACCATAGTCCTGTCCTCCCACAGGTTTGGAGATCAACTCTAATTTTTAGTGGTCTAGAAATTCCCAAGCTGAGAAAATAAAAAGTAGTACTAAGCTGGTGACACCCTATAGTGCCTGACAGAAACAAAACTAACTGATTGAGTATACTCTCAGCTGGCCACAGTGTATTCATATATGTGTAAAGCCCCTTTGAAGATGAGTTCATATTCCAAAATAACAAGACAGGAAAAAGCAATTCAGTATAATCAAGAGTTAGTGAACATAACAAACAATAGAATTAAACCTCTAAGAATTTTAAATAGTAGAGATTGGATGATGTTGTTGTTTTTAGGTGCCATTGAGTCAGTTCTGACTCATAGTTACCCTAGGTATAACAGAACAAAACATTGCCTGATTCTGCGCCACCCTCACAATTGCTACTATGCCTGATCCCATTGTTGCAGCCACTATGTCAGTCCATCTCGTTGCGGGTCTTTCTCTTTTTCACTGACCCTCTACTTTACCAAGCATGATGTCCTTTTTCAAAGATTGATCTCTCCTGATAACATATCCAAAGTAAGCAAGATGAAGGCTTGCAATCCTCACTTCTAAGGAGCATTCTAGCTTCTTCCAAGACAGATGTGTTCACTTTTCTGGCAGTCCATGGTATATTCAGTATTCTTTGCCAGCACCATAATTCAAATGCATCAATTCTTTTTCAGTTTTCCTTATCCATTGTCCAGCTTTCACATGCATATGAGGTGATTGAAAATACCATGGCTTGGGTCAGGTACACCTTAGTCCTCGCAGTGACATCTTCACTTTTTAAACACTTTAAAGAGGTCTTTTGCACCACATTTGCCCAATACATCATTTGATTTCTTGACTGCTGCTGCCATGGACATTGATTGTGGATCCAAGTAAGATGAAATCCATGACAACTTCAGTATTTTCTCAGTTTATCATGATGTTGCTTATTGGTCCAGCTGTGGGGATTTTTGTTTACTTTATGTTGAGGTGTTATCCATACTGAAGGCAGTAGTCTTTGATTGTCATCAGTAAGAGCTTCAGGTTCTGTTCACTTTCAGCAAGCAGGGTTGCAGCATCTGCATATTTCACTTTGTTAATGAGTCTTCCTCTAATCCTGATGCTGTGTAGAACTTACATGTGTTCCAACTAACTGAATCTTAAAAGAAAGGATTAAATATACAATAGGAAAGTAAGACACTATTGGAAAAGACCAGGCAGATGTGGTAAACAGTCAAATAGAACTTTTAGAAATGAAAATTATAGTCTTAAAAGTTAAAACTCAGTGGATGGATACAACTGGAATAAGAATTAATGAACTGAAAGTTGGATCTGTGGAAATTACTGAGACTACAGAGAAATGAGAAGATATGAAAAAAAAGTTTATAAAATTGGGTTTCCGGGAGAGCATTAGGAAAAGACAGATTATGGCTGAAAAATTCCCAGCGTTGATGAAACACAAATACTCAGATTCTGTACGTGTTGGGTCTAGAATTTGATTTTACTCTTTTTACAAACTACTGAATTCATAAGGCTGTTACCGTTTCATGGATACTGGCAGATAACAGAGACAAGGACTGTATTATTCAGCACAGTAAGAAGTATGAGAATCATATTTGCATCATTTCCTTTGGCTCCACAAGTACAATGCAGAAGGGCTCAGATGGATGCCTTCATGTGTAGTGGGCTGTGTTAGTGGAAAGGAACACACTAAATTGGGGAATTCACAAGCCCTCTCTTTGTCGCAGAGGGAGATATGTGCTATGCAAATACGACCCTGAGAAATGACACAAGTAAAGAGTAATCAGAGCTTTGAACTCACGTTATACCCAGTTTCTCAGGTAGGAGCACAAGAGACCCATGAAGGAGTGTCTCCACACAAGAACCACAGTATTCTGAGCTAGATAAATAAAACTAAATCCACATCTGGACACATCGTAATGAAACTAAGTTAAATTAGTTTATGGAAACCAGCAGCAGAGGAAAGCTCTGGAGTGAGTCTTTTGCTACTTGATAAATGAATGACCTTAAGGAAGTTTGACCTCTGTGAACCTAAGCTACTTATGATAAAATCTGATTAATAAAACTGTCTCTACTTATCTTCATAAAAAATAAAGCATTGGAAATCATAATTTACTGTCTTTTCTTAAGTAACAGAACTTAGTGGTTTCACTAATGACATTGTTAAGCAAAAGTTTACTATATTCTGAATTTATTGAATCTCAGAAGTAAAAGAAAGGTAAACTAATGTATCTTTTAAAAAATAATTACTACTCCTTTAAAATTAGCATGAAAATAATCTGGGGGCTAAGTTAGTTGGAAATTTTATATTACCTAAGTAAGTCTGGGTTTCTTACATTCTTCTCAACAGTGTATAGTATTGACTGAGATCAGACTTCCATTGCAGAAGAGGATTAACGACTTTTGCCGTTCTCGGTGCCCTCCAATTAAGGTAAAAGTATCATTTAATAATGACGTGTAGTTAAGCAAAGGAACAAGGACAGTTTCACTGTCCGAATCTGAGTTCTTCAGTGGATTGCATAAGAAGCTCTTTCTACATGAAGACAAATCATTTTAATTTTGGTATCGTATTTATTTCCTGTTTTTTAAAAAGGGATCTCAATTTGGTTTATCGGCAAATTAAGAACACTAAGGAAGAATTAGGAACGAAAAGAATGATAAACACTAAATTTATCATCTAACTTTAAACCTGGTGTGATGGTGATTTTCAAGAGGTTCATTGGTTTATTTAACAAATATTCGTGAGCATCTACTATGTAGCAGACACTAAGAATGCGTTAGTGAACAGAACAGATATTCCCATCCCCATGAAAATTACCTTCTCATAACAAAGATGTACAGTAAATAAGCAAATAAATACATGATATTTTCAAATAGTTTCAAGTCGTATGAAGGGAAAAAGGACTGATTAAAAATAGAGCATTGTGTCTGGATGATGTTGGAAGGGGAGCCAGCACTCGCTGTCTTAGATTGGAAGGCCAGGGAAGTCCTGAAATCCATGACATTTGAATAGAGCTCTGAATAATGAGAAAGAGCCAATCATGTAAACATCTATGGAAGAGCATTTAAAGCAGAACAGCAAGTGTAAAAATGAGCTTGGTAATGACCTACATATACAGTATAACTCCTGTTAAAATTCCAGCCACCCTTTTTGCCGAAATGTAAAAGCTGATCTTCAAATTCGTATGAAACAGCCAAATCAATCTTGGGAAGAAAAGAACAAAGTAGGAAGACTCATGCTTCCTGATTTCAAAATGTATTACAAAGCTACAGTAATCTAAACAGTGCAGTGCTGGTATAAGGATAGATATATACACCAGTGGAATAGATTGGACATCCAGAAATAAGCCCTTATATCTACCTCCACTTGATTCTCAGTAAGAGTATCAGCTACATTCAGTGGGGAAAGAATAGTCCCTTTGCCGAGACAGAGTCCGAGGTTGCCAAGGAAGACACATAGGCATTGGATGGAATAATGCTTTACTCACATAGAGAAGAGACAGAGCAAGGTCAGCTTCAGTAGTGTGTGCTGGTCCCCCGTGGCCAGTGTCTTACTGCCTGCAGCTAACATAGCGTTGCTGCAGTCGAGAGACTCCATTCTCTCCCCACTGAGAGTAGTGCGGTTGTCCAGGTACCATATTATGCACATGCATAAATAGAACAGGAAGGAGTTCCCGTGATAAGGAAGAAGAAACTAGGACAGAGGGAGGCACATTTCCCAGCCTCCAGTATCATGGAATATTCCAGGCCCAAGGCTCCTGATTAGGCGGTCAGATGGAGGTCATAGGGGCCATGGCAGACTGTGCCCCATCCTCCCAACAGTCTACCCCTCAGTTCTCACTAGGATGCCAGATGAAAAAGAAGCAAAGTGGTCACAAGTCCTGGTATGCCCATTGTTCATTCCAGATGTTGAGCATCATGTCCCTGGCAAAGGTGCACAACTCTGACAGATGGTATATCTGCACACCATTTCCTTCATATCTTTGGGCAGTATTTAATGAGAGTCCCTAGTAGGACTCTTCCCAGCAGGGTGATCAGGCCTGCTTGGAAGAGAGATCACAAGCAGCTATCCTAGTGATTGCTTCTCCCAAGCCAACTGAATAGGTCAGAGGGTTTTGTTCTCCCAATCTTGTGGAGAATTTGAACTGCCTTTTTTTTTTAATGTCATCTGTGCTATTCATAACATGTCCTGTTCGATTTATGTAAAAACAGCCTTTTTCTCCCGGCATGGCACATGCATCCCCAGATTGTGCAATCAGAATGTCCAGCATTCTGTAGTACTGGAGGACAATAGCCACTGTCCAGTTGTTTGGCATAGCCCACCATGTTGACAGATCAGTTGGAATGAAATGGAGAGATGCATTGTCATCTCAGTTCAGATGCTGACACAGCCAACAGTTGGTCTGGTTGGTAGCTCTAGCAAAATACTGTATCATTGGGGTCCATGGGTGAGGGGCTTGTCCATTGCTGTAAGGTAGCCTGGAGAGAGAAAGAGATAACATTATCAATCCCTTTGCATGTGCATACACAAAGGCTGTGCTCTAAATCTCAGTCAATCGTGAGACTGCTAGAAGGACCTCATCCACCCCTGCCATTCGCTCTATGGGTCAGCTTGCCCACCACCATTGCCCTGATTGCCACTGGCTGCAGACCTCACAGCTTCCTCCACTTACGCCGTTGTAGTTTTCCCTGTGGGCTGGGCCTCTCTAGGCCTCCCACCACCAGTTTTGCTGCTGCTGCTCTTAGTCTTCAGTGTTATCAGCTCAGTGTTAAAGCCCTTTCACTCAGGTCTAGGGGTTTTCAGCACAGGGACCCCAGGTCTAAAGGATACGCTCCTCTCTAGGCTTTTATCCATCATGAGACCTCCCCCCCACCCCCCCAAAAAAACCACCTGTGAGATTGGCCACTTATATAGGAAGACTCTTTGTCGATTTCAAATCAGGACTTTCCTAGCAGGGTTGCCCACTGACCAATCACTGAGGAGATCACAAGCCAGCCAATCATTTTGGCAGATTACAACCTGACAAGTCATTTTAGGAGAACTGCAGACCCAGAGCCAAAAAGCCCACATAAGAGAAATCCATTTTACCACAACCCTCTTTCCCTTACCTTCTGTGGTGGGAATGTTCTGCTCTCTGACTTAAGTCGATGGTTCCTAGGTATAGTCACCCAGGCTGTCTGTCCAAGTCCCAAAGCAACAGCTTCCATGGGAATCCATTGCTCCTGTTGCTTGACCCAGACGTTTCAGCCCCAGTCATTCAACCCGGAAACAAGTCATATCCTGAACAAATATTACATAGCCTCTGATGTCACCCACCTATACCAAAGGATTAAGGGTCCAGGTGCATCCAGAGCAACCCTTAGCATTCTGTCACCTCCTCCCCCTTTCCCATGGGGTGTGACAGGAAAGAGGAAGGATCCTAAGGGTAGCATCACCTCCAAGTTTCAATCAGGAGGCCCCATTGCTGGTACCACTACAGCCAGACCATAAATCACCCTTAGGGAATGTTTTCCAGTGAGGAAAAAGAAAAAGAACAGTTGAGTATACTGAGTTTGGGATTTCTCAGGCATAGCCTCATGAGGCAACTACCTAGTCCTCCACCCTCCAAGCTCAGTATTGCCCAGCATACATTGCAGTACCATGTTTCCCTTTTGTTGGATTGAGGTGTTTCATGTCCAGATGGCCTTTGTGAGGCAGGGGTACCATCCAGTGAGTTATCCTTTTTGTTAGCCTTTGCATTATTGTTGCTTGAGTTGTTCATTTCAACATTTTATTGCCCTATTTGCCTGAGACTAATAGGGGGCATGGAAGGTCCATCTTATGCCACAGGAGTGTGTCCATTGCTGGGTTGCCTGTGCTGTAAATGAAGTACTTTGGTCTGATTGGAGTCTTCTTCAATATTCATATGTATGGCAGAAATGTTTTTCCAAGGCTGCAGTGGTGTCTCAACATCCACATGATGCACAGAGGTTGCTGTTCCACAGCCGGAGTATGTGCTTACAGTAGTGACCCAAATTCCATTGCCATCAAGTCATTTCCGACTCAGTGACCCTGTAGGACACAGTAGAGCTTCCCCATAGGATGTCCAAGGCTGAAATCTTTACTTCTGGAAGTAGACTGCCACGTCTTTCTCCCATGGAGTGGTTAGTAGATTCAAACTACCGATTTTCCAATTAGCAGCCAAGCGTTTAACCACTGCACCACCAGAGCTCCTTCTCACAGTGGTGAAGCTCCACCAAATACATGACTAGGAACTAGAGTCCAGTGTGGTCGGTCTGCCATACTCATGCAGGTCCAGTTTCTCGGCTGATGTGACCCAGTCCTCCATGTTAACACATCTGGGCTTGCTGACAGTCACTAGACTGTATGGTGTCTCTAGCTTCCATCTCTTCTAGAGCAAGTCCTTGTGAATTGGCCCATTCTTGCATCTGGGTTGGGCTTCCATGTTTTGTCTGGTGATAGACCCAACAGGCAGTCGTGGCAGCTTGCTGAGCACAAGCTTAGTCAGCATGGAAATTGTATTCATATTCTGTTTCAAATGGTCCTTTGCCATGGATGTCAACATGAGTGACGAAAATGTCTCACAAGCTCCTACCACAGACCTTGCCCTCACAGGGGATCCCTTGATAGTTCAGTCATTAGTCTGTCAGTCACCAGACCATATGGCCAGATCGTTTGCAACAGCCCATGAGTCAGTAAAGATGTAAGAGGAAGTTGTTGTTGGAGTGACCTACACAGCAGTCATCACTATGCCCATTGGCATAGTTCAGCTCATTGGGCAGAATGTCCCTGTCCAGTCTCAATCAAAAGGTGCCCATCCTCAGGACAGATGGTTGCAGCAGCCCAATGGACTCTGTGAGCTTTGAGTTCTTGCAAATCTTTCTGTAAACCAATCTGTGCCATCAGCTGGAACGTCTTAGAATCGGGGCCCCCGCTTAGGCACTTTGTCCCCTGCAGGTCATCAGCCCCCTATGATGAAGTGGTTACTTGTTCATGGACCCAGCTGACTCCCTGGTGTCCCAGCTGGACTCAGCTCTGAATGTACATTTCCATTTGATAACGGAGCTCTGTTGAGTTTGTGCTATTTTATTAGCACAATTACTGAGTATCCACCTGAGGATGGTCAGCTCTGGTCTTAAAGTCACATATGGCACTTAAGTGGTCAAACACTCAGTTTCCATTAAGGCCCAATAGCAGAGTGAAAGCTTTCATTTGAAGTCAGTATACCTAGTTGCTGCTTCAGATGGTATGACTGTCCAAAACCCAAAAGGCTGACACACCCCAGTGACAGTCACTTGTTGCTACAGAGTTCAGTGCCATGGTGTATTACATGGCCTCCACAGCCTGCTGTTGATAGGGGCCCCACTCAGAGATGGCCTTGACTAAAACCAAAATGATGATTCCAACTCATGGCTGCAATCTTTATGGAAGCGGATCACCAGGCCTTTCCCCTGTGACACCACTGAATGGGTTCAGACTCCCAGCATTTATGTTATAGTCCAGCACAAACTGTTTGCATCCACTCAGGGACCACAGTCAAAACAATGTCCACATGTAGCATATGTTGTCTCCAGTAATCAAACAGGACCACCAATTGTTGTACCTCTTTTTTACCGCTGAGAGTTACAAATGATACCAATTTTCGTTTGACCTCAGGGGTAATACTTCTCTGACTACTGGCCCAGACAACTCCCTGAAATTACATTTGTCAAGCAGATTCCTACAGAATATACCTGGCTAGCAGACATTCATATTAGTAATTAAGTCTAATATATGTAATAAGTTTGAGAAATAAACTTTTGATTTTATGAAGGCAAAGTAGAGTTGTTATTACAGAGGAGGAAGAATGACAGAAGATAATATAGTCCCCTGAGATGAGACTCAAAAGGGACCCCACAGATAACTAAGTCCAAATTCCTTATATGATAGATGAGGAAGCTGAGGTTCAAAGAGCTGCTATAGCTTGTTAGAATATGTCTTGACTAGATGCCAAATTTGAATTTTTTTTTTTAGTTTTTATTGTGCTCTAAGTGAAAGTTTACAAATCAAGTCAGCCTCTCATACAAAAATTTATATACACCTTGTTGTATACCCCTAATTGCTCTCCCCCTGATGTGACAGCACACTCCTTCCCTCCACTCTCTCTTCGTGTCCATTCCACCAGCTTCTGACCCCTTCTGCCCTATTATCTCCCCTCCAGATAGGAGATGCCAACATGGTCTCATGTGTCTACTTGATCCAAAAAGGTCATTCTTCACCAGCATCATTTTCTGTCCCATTGTCCAGTCCAATCTCTGTCTGAAGAGTTGGTTTCGGGAATGGTTCCTGTCTTGGGCTAACAGAAGGTCTGGGGACCATAAACCACTGGGATCCTTCTGGTCTCAGTCAGACCATTAAGTCTGGTCTTTTTACGAGAATTTGGGGTCTGCATCCCACTGCTCTCCTGTTGCCTCAGGGGTTCTCTGTTGTGTTCCCTGTGTGGGCAGTCATTGGTGGTAGGTGGCAGCATCTGGTTCCTCTGGTCTCAAGCTGATGGAGTCTCTGACTTATGTGGCCCTTTCTGTTTCTTGGGCCCACATTTCTGTTGTGTCTTTGGTGTTTTTCATTCTCCTTTGCTCCAGGTGGATTAAGACCAGTTGATGCATCTTAGATGGCCACTTGCTAGCTTTTAAGACCCCAGACAGCACTCACTGAAGTGGGATGCAGAACTTTTTCTTAATACGCTTTGTTATGCTGGTTGACGTAGATGTCCCCGGAATCCATGGTCCCCAGACGCCCGCCCCTGCTACTCTGTCCTTCAGAGTGTTTGGTTGTATCCTAGAAACTTACTAGCTTTTGGTTTAGTCGAGTTGTGCTGACTTCCCCTGTATTGTATGTTGTCCTTCCCTTCACCTAAAATAATTCTTGTCTAGTATCTATTTAGTAAATGCTCCTCTCTTCCCTCCCCACACTCCTAACCATCGAAGAATGTTTTCTTCTGTGTTTAAACCTTTTCTTGAGTTCTTGTAATAGTGGTCTCGTACGGTATCTGTCCTTTTGCAGCAAATTTCACTCAGCATAATACCTTCCAGGTTCCTCCATGTTATGAGATGTTTCACAGATTTATCATTGTTCTTTATCATCGTGTAATATTCATCATGTGAATATACCATAATTTGTTTATCCATTCATCCGTTGCCATCAACCTTGATTGTTTCCATCTTTTTGCTATTGTAAACACTGCTGCAGTGAACATGGGTGTGCAGATATCTATTTGTGTGAAGGCTCATTTCTCTAGGTTGTATTCCAAGGAGTGGGATTGCTAGTTCATATGGTAGTTCTATTTCTAGTTTTTTAAGGAAGTGACAAATCGGTTTCCAAAGTGATTGTACCATTTTGCATTCCCACCAGCAGTGTTTAAGTGTTCCAGTCTCTCCACAACCTCTCCAACATTTATTATTTTGTGTTTTCTGGATTAATGGCAGCCTTTTTGGGGTGAGATGGTATCTCATGGTAGTTTTGATTTGCATTTCTCTAATGGCTAATGATTGTGAGCATTTCCTCATGTATCTGTTAGTCGCCTAAATGTCTTGGTTTGGTTTTTTTATAAAAAGATTGACAACTCATGGATGGATAGATTTGAGTTGTGAAGGAAAGAGTGCTCAAGAGTGACTCCTAGATATTTGTTCAGTGTAATTATGTGACTGGTGGTGACATTGATTGAGATGGGAGGCCTGGGAGAGGTTTAGACAGGAGTAATTAAATTCTTCTCCTGCAATTGTGTATATTTTACTAACTGCACGTCCTGCTATTTGTTCCATTGAGATAAGACACTAAGCCAAAACATACTGTATAATATAGGCATGCCAAAAATTTTTGGATTGTGGTATTTATACAGAATGTTTACATTCTGTAAAACATTTGTGCTGTGGCTTGCAATTTAAACAGGTGAATAAGACAGAATAGTCAGTAAATTTATAATGGACAACAGAAGTTTAGAAATAGTGGTAGAAACAAAAGATGAAAGTCTAGCTTTTGGAGGCCTTCTTTAGAGACTTAAGTAAATATAAAAGAAAAAAGCTAGGTAAAGTACTTTTAATTAAAGAGTAAGATTTGCCAGAGATAATTAAAAGAATATGTCATAAATTAAAATATTAATTTACATCATTGTTGCATATATCAGTACACTATAGACTTGTCTTTTAATATGGAAAGAGAGAAATTGTTCCTGGAGTTAGCAGCTTTTAAACTTTTAAAAAAAAAAAAAACTTCTGAAATCCTGCTCAGTTTTTTTTCTGATAAAAAATGTCAAACGTACCTGTTTTGATCAGTAAAGACAATACGTGATAAAGTGGGAGGTAGTCTTCTGTTACCCATCCCCACTACTTTGTATAATGTTGTTGTTAAGTGCCATCATTTCCAACTCGTAGTGACCCTATGTACGGCAGAACGAAACTCAGCCCAGTCCTATGCCATCCTCGTAATTGTTGCAATGCTTGAATCCATCGTTGCAGCCACTGAGTCAGTCCATCTCGTTGGGGGTCTTCCTCTCTTCCACTGACCCTCTAGCAAGCATGATGTCCTTCTCCAGGGACTGGTCCCTTCTAATAGCATGTCCAGAGTACATGAGATGAAGTTTCGCCATCCTCAGTTCTAAGGAAGATTCTGTCTTCCAAGACAGATTTGTTCATTCTCTTGGCAGTCCATGGTATATTCAGTATTCTTCACCAGGACCATAAATCAAAGGCATCAAATCTTTGGTTTCCTTAGTCATTGCCCAGCTTTCGCATACAAATGAGGCGATTGAAAATACCATGGCTTGGGTCAGGTGCACGTTAGTCCTCAAAGTGACGTCATTGCTTTTTAACACTTGAAATAGGTCTTTTGCAGCAGATTTGTCCAGTGCAGCAGATGGTATAAATTATTGTAATGGGATATATTCCTATACCCAAATACAATAGACTTTAATTTTTGATAGAAACTAGATACCACTTTATCCAGAATTATATCCATTACACAATAAAAGTTTCTCTTTGTTATCTAATAGCTCTGAAATAACTTTCATCACAAAACAGCTTCTTTTCCAATTCTTAGAATGGAGACAGTGAATGTGTTTAATAATTACTTCTAGTAAAACATCTATGATTGTGTTTCAGAATCTAGGTTTTGCCTTTTATGGCTTTGATTTGCACTGTTGGTTCTTCAGCCGTTTGTTGTTTTTACTTAACTCAGCTTTTGACTGTGTTCTGTTTTCCATTTACTATACTGGTTTTGGTGAATGAACACCTCATCCTTCTTTACTAAAATAGCAAGTAAGGATTAACTGCTAGACCATTAAACCAAGATACCTATTTCTTATGTATTCTACTTGATTTTTAATGGTGAGGCAGGAGTTTTTGTTATTAAAAATCATAGAATGGTTAGCAGGTGCAGGAGGGAGGGGGAGAGGGAGGGTTACACAGCCAATTATTGTAGTTGCTGTCAGTTAGTTGTACACCTGTAAAAAGTTGAAATGGCAAAAGTTGTATGAAAGATATATTTATAACAATGACAAAAAAAAAGGAGTAGTTGCTGAGGCTGCTTATGTACAATCAAAAACGTTATGGGATTTGGTTCCTTGGTTTGGAGATTTAGAGTCATGGTTTCATGGGATATCCCAGTTAATTGGCCTAACGTGTTTAGTGCTTTTTTTGTACTTCCTTGCTCATTGTGTAGTGCCTCCTGGAATCTTAAAAGCTTGCAAGCAGCCATCCAAGGCACAACAGTTGAGGAACAGAGGAATTGAGAAAATACGAGCAACATAGGAAGGAAAGTCAGGAATATGAGGAGGGTATGAAATGTGTGGCTAATTGCCAACATGAACAAATCCCTTCTTGGCCATGAGACCAGAAGAGCTGGATGGTGCCCAGCTACCATTACTGAACATTTTGGTCAAAGAGTCTATAGGAGAATCCTGAGCAAAAAGGGGAAAATGCAGAGCAGAATTTCAAATTCTCATGTACTCCAGCCTTTGTAGGGCCATGGAGGATGGATGAATCACTCAAACTGTTACCCTGCAATAATCATTAACAAACTTTAAACCAAAAATATCACCTGAAGTCTTCTTAAAACCAAACAGTAGTTTAGCTTAACTAGTAAAAAATGTCTGCTTTGAGCATTAAGCTCTTTTAAGAGCTATCTATATGGGATCAAAGTGACAACAAAAACTTAAAATATTAGATAGGAACCTTAGGGGGCAATGAGTTTATGTTAATGACAGAGGAACAACTCAGAAAAGGAGAGTGAAAAAGAATGTAATCAGTGTCAATGAATTGCACATGTAGAAGTGGTTGAAATGATGTATATGCTTTGCTATGTATATTCTCAACGAGAACAATTTTTTTAAAAATCATAGAATGTATAGTTATGATATGCTGATGTTGCTTATTCCTGAAGATCTAATTTTGTTACACTGGATATCCAGTCACCAAGTACCAAAATCCTTGATTCCCTAAACCAGTCATAGACAAATAATTTATCTTATTTGAGATGACTGTATATCCCAAAAGATACAACTAATTACAAAAGAAATTGTCCCAAAAGGGCCTAATATATTTGAGTTTTTGTTTTTTTTTCCCCCCTTTATGTAAATAAATAAGCTTGAACTTTTTTATTTTGTGGTTATTTCACAGTTCATCAGTGCAGATGTACATGGAATTTGGTCACGGTTGTTTTGTGATTTTGGTGATGAATTTGAAGTTTTAGATACAACAGGAGAAGAACCAAAAGAAATTTTTATTTCAAGCATAACGCAAGTATGGTGGTGTTGATGAACATGATTTTATAAAAACATTATTTTTATAAAAGTATTGTTTTTTTAAAAATTGATGTGACTGCTATTTTCTTGAAGATGGTTTTAGCGAAATATTTTAATATAGATGCAATATTTTTTTTTGCAGTGTTTTAACATAATTGATAAAGGAATATTTTGTTATATTTCCTGGTTACATTGTATTAAAACTAAATTGAAGTTAGAATATTAATCATTAAGAGTATCTTGGATTCCCTCTAACATTTAATACTTGACAGATAAACACGTGCATTTTGCATAGATTTTAATTTTTTTCTACTTCATGTTCCTGTGGAGCATGATTTGTGGCTCAGAGTTTACTGAACTGTTTACCATGTCAGAACATGGATGCATTAAGCATGTCAAAGGTCACCTGGCCCAACCCTCTAACTCCAGGAAGAGATACCTAAATCATCTTAGACAAGAGCTTTTTAAATGTGTTATATTTCTAAAATTATTTGGAAGGGGAAAAGAGTTTAAGAGTTAACCTTCAAATCAGAAAAGTCTGAATTTTCTAACCAGATTCTTCTTGATACCATTTTATTCTCTAAAGGAATTAGAAAATGCACGTGATCCCTTTTTTACTGCCCTCTTTTTAACTTATATGATTTGTTTGTACTCTTTGTAATCACATTACATTAAAGCCCAAAAGAAACCAGATAAACTTTGACTTATTAGTATTTGTGCTTCTTTATTTATGCCTTTTTTTTTTTTAACGCAGTATGCCTTTCTTATCCCCTTTCAAGGAAAATTCATTGAAAAATCATTCTGTGTGTTCTTCTCACAGAATGGTTTATTATTCCACATAAGTTATTCTTTTAGGTATATTAATGGCTAGTCAACCCTTTATCTTCTCTGGTTGTTTTTAGTTTGTTCCCAAAAAATCACACTTTTAGAATAAGCTCCAAGAAATACGGGTTCTTGTATTACATTGATATTTTCCTTTATTGACTAGTACAGGATATAAGGAGGTTATCCATGATGAATTAGAATATATTATTAATGTTCCCATTTATCAGTAAATTATTTCTCCTTATTAAAAGTCTTATGACTTTATGAATTCTTATTTCTTGAGATACTAGCAAACCCACTTTGTTATTTTTAATCTATGTATTTGTGGGATTATTTTTATTCATATTAAGCAGCAAAATAATATTTAGAACCTACAAAATTGCAAGAGGGAGGAAGAATGTTAATTTCTTTAGATTTTATGTAGATTAAATTATTATCACTTTAATATGATGGTAATTTATCCTACAGTATGTAGGATTTTATGTAATTAGGAAATTCCTCTTCTTTGACCCATCCCGTCTATTCTCTTTGGCAATATAAGCCAGTTCCTTTCTTTTTAGCCTGATAAGCTAGGCTATGAAGTGTTTCTTTATAGCATTGGGCAAGGTGTAAGCTGTCAGTTTCCTTGCTTTGTATCTCCATCATTTGTCCTTATATTTCTTTGATCTTCTAACTTAGAAATATTTTTAATTTCTATGTGCAGTCCCTAAACAGTCCACCCCAAATACAGAAATTATGATGTTTATGTTGATAATTTAAAACAAGTTGGTTATATTTTGTGACAGTGCCTTAAAGGCTTCCTTTTATTAAGGACAAAAATGATTTGGAATTGTGGTTGTTTTGGAAATTTTATGGTAACATATGGTCCTTTTTGTGTGAGATAGGAATTTGTAGTATATAGGAATACACAAATAGATTGCTTTTTTATTTTTAGGCTAATCCTGGCATTGTCACTTGCCTTGAAAATCGTCCTCACAAATTTGAGACAGGACAATTTGTCACATTTCGAGAAATTAATGGAATGGCAGGGTTAAATGGATCTATACAGCAAATAACTGGTAAGTTGATATATTTCATTAATTCCTTTATACTTATTCATTATTTATCACATTTATAATTCAGGCACTATACTCAAAGTTTGGAGCACAACATCAGCTTCGACAGACACAATCTATAGCTGTTTGCTTCAAAACTCTCAGTGAGGAGATGTTACCATTAAACAGGAATGATATCAGAGAAGTTCAGAGCATTCTTGGAACTCCAATCCTAGCAAGAAAACCTACCCAGTTTTGAGACAGCACTGGGGACGGGGTGTCTTTTTTTGCTTTTGGACCAGAATCTGCCACAGTTTTACCAAGTAAGGATTTTCACTCAAAGTAGACAAAATAACGGTACACAGTAACCCCAAACCTGTAGGATAGCAAATTAATATATATATTTTTTCTCTTAGTTGAAGCCTGTCCAACTCAGTAACATCATTTCTGCATGCAGCATAAAGTTACTATTGTACATTTTGAAAGGATTGGTCCAGTTGTGTTTTCTCTAATTTCAGTTCCTCTTCTACATTTACAGTATTAGCAACATCATTATGTGGCTTTTCTAGAATGTCTTAATTTAATGCATTTGACTCCTCTTTTTGATCTTCAGTTGTCTTAACCTGTCCACCTGTCTGTGCCCTCGGTATGTGGACAGGGTGTCTTAGTTAAAACCTGACACCAAAATTAAAATTGTATTGGCTTAGGAAGGTGGAGAAAAAGAGTATTCCAGGCAGAAACAAACAGTAACAGATATTTAAAACATAGGTTCAGATCATTGATATTAGAAAATTCGTATCTGTTTTTGCAAAACCTGACTCAATTAATCGTTTAGGATTATACTTGTTAAAATGCAACTATGAATTTTGGTGATGGATCAGAATTTTGGGGCTACTTGTAAAAGGAGGCACCACTGGATACTAAAGAATGAGGATGAAGAAAACCCACATTTGGTACCAAAATATTCTTTGGGGGAAGAAGGAGAATATTTAAATAGAAGAGCTATTTATGAAGGTTTTATTAATTGGTATTTATTGCTCAAAGGTAGTTTTGTTACTTAAAAAACTATTTTTAAGCAGCAAAAATATATACACTTATTGTAAATATATATGTACTTACGTTTAAATGCGATTAAAAATGAGTCCTAGTTCAGGCCTACTCCCCTCTCCAGTGGTAATAGCAATAAAGTTCAGTGTGTATTCTGCTGACCTTTCCCTCTGCTTAATACATAAGGCTTAGACTGGGGGTGGGGAATGGGGCCTTAATGAGTTTTTTGTTTTTCCAATTAATTTTTTGAATCACTTAAATGGTTCAAAAACCAGAACAAGTAAAAATTTACAGTGAGAAGTTTTCTGCCTATCCTTGACTTGCACCTCCTGAGTTCTTACCCATCTACCACAGGTAACCACTATTTTTAGTTTCTTCTGTATCCTTCCAGGGTTTTTTGGTATGCTTTTTTACACAGAAGGTAGCAAGTATATTATACTCAGTGCTGCCTTTTGCCTTTTCATTTATGAAGTATCTTGATCGTTTCACAACAGTAATTGCAGAGCACCTTTTTTTCCCTAATTTTAGATTTTCTTTTACATCTGCATAATATTTCATTGTATAGCTGAAAAAATGTAACACAGTATAATATACTTTGTAAAAATTTTTGTATGGATTTTTTAGTCTTGTCTTTTATGGCTTCTGAATTTTGAGCCATAGTTAGAAAAGCCTCCCTCACTCCAGGGTTGTAAGGGAATTATTCTCCCATCCTTTTATCTAGAAATTTTCTGAACTTTTTTCACATTTAAAACTTTGATCCATTTGGAATATTTTTCCAGATATCTCCCCCCCTCCCAAAGATTTATTGGATAATGTAGCTTTTTCTCACTGGTGTGAGGTGCAACCTTTATTGTACGTTAACTTCCCTTATGCACTTGTGTTTATTTTTTAATTCTCTAGTCCATTTGCCTATCTATTCATAAGTCAGTACCATACTATATTAATTATTGAAGATTTATAGTATATTTTAATATCTAATAATGAGCGTCTCTCATTGCTCCCTCCTCCCCCAAATTTTCTTTACTATTTTTGTTTAAGTTTGCAGGACCAGGCAACATTTTGTTCTTTTATACATAGGTCGCTAGGAGTCAGAGCCAGTTTGATGGCAGCTAACAACAAAGTTCATATTAGAAAAAATTGTCTGTCTAGCTGTCCACATTTGGCTTTCCCCTCATAAAAACTATTTATATTGGAATCTTCTGAATCTTCTTACTCTTCTATATTCGGGACAATTAACTTCTTTATGATGATGAATTTTCAAATTTAAATACTTGCATCACTATATAATTGTTCCTCTTTTTTTTTTTTTAGTGGTGTCACCATTTTCTTTTAGTGTTGGTGATACTACAGAACTGGAACCATATTTACATGGAGGCATAGCTGTCCAAGTTAAGACTCCTAAAATATTTTACTTTGTAAGTATTTTTTTTTTTTCTTCTGCTGTAAAAAACTATTTCTTTACAGGAGAAGAATGGCAGAAGAGAAAAAAATAATAAATACAGTTAACCAAGCAAGTAATTGATTTAAAGGCTGAACAGAATTTTTTTTTTTTTAATTTGCACTTACTTTGAGGAAAATCGAAGTACCTAGGTGGTGCAAATGGTTAAATGCACTTACTACTAACCAAGAAGTTAGTGGTTTGAGTCTACTCAGAGGTGCCTTGGAAGAAAGGCCTGGTGATTTACTTTAGAAAAATTAACCGTTGAAACCCAATGGAGCACAGTTCTACTCTGATACACATAGGGTTGCCATGAGCCGGAGTCAACTCAGAGGCAGCTGATTTGGTTTTGGTTGAAGAAAATGAGATGAGTTTAAGGAAATAAATTGATACTGACAAAAAAACTTTCAAATCTTCTGTTGCTAGGGCACCATGTGCATATAATTGAGGTATATGAGAATACCTCACAGGAACTGCACCTTCCTGAATCGTTAAAGAATTGATGATACTTCTTATAATGTACTCTAAAACGGAACATGAAAACTGACGTATTTTAGTAAGATTTAGCAAGGATGTAGACAGTGTTTTTTTTTTTTTTTTTTAATTTTATTCAGGTATTTAAATTGAATAAAATCTTCTGAGTGATTATAAAGTTATGGAGTAACCAGTATATACCTGTCAAGTTTTACTTCTTTGAAGTAAAAGAAATATTACTTTTATCATATTTGTTAATCCAGAGTTTAAATTTAAATTAGTTTTTAATTTCAGAAACAGTATGCATGTTAATGTGTAAAATAATTCTATAAATTTCTGGCATCAAAAGGAAAATGTAAATAGCCAAATAGAATGTAAAGGCTACTAGTTTGAGGGAACTAAGTGGTCTTCTGCTGCTTTAATCCTTAGATCACTTCTCAATATAAGCTGTTTGTCTAGCATATCTGTTTTTTTCTTCCAAATTCTCAAGGTTTTAACTTGCTTGCCTTTTCTTTTCCAGAACCATAAACAGATAAAATACTCCACAAGGCTTTCTCCAAGCTAGTCACATCTGCCTCTGCGTGCTTTCTCTTGCCATCATCTCCAATTTCTTAGTTGGATAGTTTATGCCTCAAATAAATTTCAGATAGGATGTGGGTTTTGCTTTTGGGATTTTGGGGTTTTTTGTTTGTTCATGTTATTTGCCTTTGTCTCACACAGAAATAAATAACTTTGAGTATTTATTCAAAGCTTGTCAAGCATAACAAGTCCTATTAACTTGAGATCAGGAAAATATAACTTTTAGATTAGAAACAGATTTTTTTTCAAATATATAAATATTTTCACCAATTCTTCCCAAATTGACTATGTGGAACAAGTTGTCTTACGGTGTTTAGCATAAATGTGTGTGTGTGTGTGTGTGTGAGAGATAACAAGACGAGAGAATGACGGCTATTTTGAATGACGGCTATTTTGAATGACGGCTATTTCATATTTCAGTTAAAGCATACTGGCCTGGCCCCTATTTATTTCACACCTTTCGAGATGATCTGTTGCTTTTTAGTGCTCTGACATACAACAGCGTATCTTGTCAGACTGCATAATCATCTGCTTACTCTGAAGTTATAATTTTTTTTCTATTAGGAATCATTGGAGAGGCAGATAAAACATGCAAAGTGCCTTATTGCGGATTTTAGCAAACCTGAGGTAAATAAACACTTCGCAGCGCTGAAAGAGGCAGCACAGTTGGGGAATGGGGATTGGTGATTGTCAAATTAAGATGGAGTAACCATGTATATGCCTTTCTGTAAGGTTTACTTAATGAATATTGTACCCACATATCTCAAGTTATCACCTGAGAATTAAAAGTGGAAATTTGTATCATGAAAACATGTTAGAAAATGGAAAAAGGTTTTATTTTTTAATGATTTGGCAGCATTGATAGTTAAAAGGTAATTACAATAATTTGTGCAAAGAATTGTTAAAGGTTTTTCTGGACCATGTAGTGTATATACCTATCTCTTCCCTTCCCCCAACCAAAAAAAGCCTTGGAAACATATATTCTGTTTTTTCTAAATCACTGGATACGATTTTATAGTAGTAAATGTATTTGTGATAAGGAAAGCAATTAACAATTTGTAAATTGATAAGCAAAAAGAATTAGATGATCTTGTACAAGTTTTTGTTGCTGTTATTTAGCTGATATTACTTGTAAGTTTCATATGATGTGACCTGGTAAAAACTAATCAGACTACCTGGGGTTCAAACTTAAATAATACCTTTATGACAAATACTTCTCTAAGCCTCAGTTTCCTCAGCTGTTAAATACAGATAATAATAATACTAAACTAGTACATATGTTGTAAGGATTAAATTAAATAATATTTTTAAAGCATTCAGCACAGAACCTGGCACAGAATAAGTACTCCGTCAAAGTTGGCTAATTTTTTAATGTTCTAAATAGGCACCATTACAGATTCACACAGCCATGCTTGCCCTGGACCAGTTTCGGGAGAACTACAGTCGCAAGCCAAATATTGGGTAAAGTTCGTTGTTTAAAAATAAGTTTTTTCTTTATTATAAAAGCATTATCTTAGACATTTACCTTTGTTGTTGAAGGATTTGAGTTTTTTTTTTTAAGCTGTAGCTATTTGAAACCAAAAAATTTGAAAATGATTGAATTATTAACCCACTGTGTATTTTTTCCATCTGGCCTCTTAATATTAAATCATAAGTACTGTTGCAAAAGTTTTTGCCTTGTATATTTAAAACCAACTCTTACTTAACATGCTATCCTTAGGTGAGCTAATCATAGCATGATTTTGAAGCAATATATTTAGTTCACAAGCCAGTTACATTTAAGTCCATGAAGCACTTTGTGCTGTTGGCATAATTCCACATCCTTTTTCATATTTCTTAAATTGTAGTTTTAACTATGATCAACTCTTTATGGCAATTGAGAAAATAGACATCTGGATGCTTTGTGTTGAATCCTAGATGCCGACAAGATTCAGAAGAACTGTTGAAACTAGCAACATCTATAAGCAAAACCTTGGAAGAGAAGGTGACTATTCAAAATTATGGCCATCAGAATTTGTGTTCCTAACACATAAATGTCTTATCCTTCAAATCTTGGCTTTGTTAACTTACTAACCCAATGACACTAGGCAAGTTACTTGACTTAGGTATTTTTTAGTTTATAAATCTATAAAATGTGCTATAAACAATAGTATCTACCTCAGGGTTGTGTTGAACATTAAATGATTTAATTTTGTAAAGTACTTACAACTATACATGACATACAGTAAATGTTTGCTGCTTCTGTTATGTTATTTGTATTGGTATTATTGTTCTTTATCATTCTGTTCCAATTTACTTGATTTATTAACCCACTAAAACTTGCTATGTAAAGTCTGCCACTTTCCTATAACTCAGCCATTTCATACATGTATATATTCACATCCCTTCATTGTATTTCATAGATGAGATATGGACTTCAACATGTCACCTAGAAAAATTTTTTTTTCACGTTGTGATGCCAATTCCTGCCAGTCAGCAGTTTCATTTTAGCAGCTATCAAGGTAGCAGTGTTTGTGTGTTGTTAGGCGCCATCGAGCCAGTTCCAACTCATAGCAACCCTATGCACCACAGAACAAAACACTGCCTGGTCCTGTGCCGTCCTTACAGTCATTGTTACGCTTGAGCTCATTGTTGCAGCCACTGTGTCAGTCCACCTTGTCGAGGGTCTTCCTCTTTTCCACTGACCCTGTACTTTGCCAAGCATGATGTCCTTCTACAGGGACTGATCCCTCCTAACAACATGTCCAAAGTATTTAAGACGCAGTCTTGCCATCCTTCTAAGGAACTTGCTGGTTGCACTTCTTCCAAGACAGATTTGTTCGTTCTTTTGGCAGTCCATAGTATATTCAATATTCTTCACCAATACCATAATTTAAAGGCATCAATTCAAAGGTGTCAGTTCTTCGGCCTTCCTTATTCATTGTCCAGCTTTTACGTGCATATGATGCGATTGAAAATATCATGGCTCTGGTCAGACGTGCCTTAGTCTTCAAGGTGACATCTTTGCTTTTCAACACTTTAAAGAGGTCCTTTGCAGCAGATTTACCCACTGCAGTGCCTCGTTTGATTTCTTGACTGCTGCTTCTGTGGCTGTTGATTATGGATCGAAGTAAAATGAAATCCTTGACAACTTGAGTCTTTTCTCCGTTTATCATGATGTTGCTTATTCGTCCAGTTGTGAGAACTTTTGTGTTCTTTATGTTGAGGTGCAATCCATACTGAAGGCAGTGGTCTTTGATCTTCATTAGTAAGTGCCTCTAGCCCTCTTTACTTTTAACAAACAAGGTTGTGGCATCTGCATAATGCAGGTTGTTAGTGAGCCTTCCTCCAATCCTGATGTCCCATTCTTCCTATAGTCCAGCTTCTTGGATTATTTGTTTAGCATACAGATTGAATAGGTATGGTGAAAGATTACAACCCTGACGCACAGTTTTCCTGACTTTAAACCGTTCAATCCCCTTGTTCTGTCAGAACAACTGCCTCTTGATCTATGTAAAGGTTCCTCATGAGCACAATTAAGTGTTCTGGAATTCCCGTTCTTCGCAACGTTATCCATAATTTGTTATGATCCACACAGTCAAATGCCTTAGCATAGCCAGTAAAACACAGGTAAACATCGTTCTGGTGTTCTCTGCTTTCAGCCAGCATCTATTCGACATCAGCAATGATATGCCTGGTTCCACATCCTCTTCTGAAACTAGCCTGAATTTCTGGCAGTTCCCTGTTGATATACCGCCGCAGCTGTTTTTGAATGATCTTTAGCAAAATTTTGCTTGCGTATGACATGAATGATATCGTTCTATAATTTCCTCATTCTGTTGGCTCACCTTTCTTGGGAATAGGCATAAATATGGATCTCTTCCAGTCAGTTGCCCAGGAAACTGTCTTCCATATTTCTTGGCATAGACGAGTGAGCACCTCCAGCACTGCATCCGTTTGTGTGATTATTTGAAAATATTACTGTTTTTTTGTTCTTAGACTATATAAAAAAAAGAATGGAAGTCCTAACATTAATGATAACAAGCTGTGCTCTTATACTTTATGTAATTAAAACAAAGAAGGTAATAATAAATTTGTACTGAAAGCAGTGAACCACTAGTCATAAAAGAAGGACCTTTGCGTATTTAGTGGTTAGGGAAAATAAAAATAATGTATGAAAAGCTAGAAATAGGTTAATTGAAAATTATGGTTAAAATAATTTAATTAGATATTTACCAGGTTTATTGAGGTGTATTTCACATAAATTTTACCCTTTTTAGGTATAGTTAGGTATACAAAATTCTGTACACAATGAAGTATACAGTCATGTATCCACTATTACAACCAAAATATACATTATTTCCGTAATGCCAAAGAATTCCTTCATTCCTCTTTGTAATCCTGTCCGACCCCAAACCTCCATTAAATCCTGGCAACCACTATAGTTTTGCTTTTCCTAGAATGTTATTTAACGGGAGTCATATGGTATGTAGCCTTTAGAGTCTGGCTTCTTTCATTAAGCATAATGAATTTGAGTTTTATACATATTATTGTGTGTTCATTCCTTTCTATTGCTGAGTAGTATTCCATTGTATAGGTGTTCCACAGTTTGTCCCTGCATGAGTTAACATATGGTTTGTTTCCTGTTTTGGCCATTATGAATAAAGCTGCTACAAACATTTTCGTACATATTTTGGTGTGAACATGTTTTTATTTCTCTTGAGTGTACACCTAGGAATGTAATTCACAGTCATATGGTAGATGTATGTTTAATTTTGTAAGAAACTGCTAAACTCTTGCAAAATATCTGCTATTTTCCATTTCCACCAAAAATACTTGTTTCAGTTGCTTCACATTCTCACCAGCACTTGTATTATATTTGTTTGACTTTAGCCATTTTAATGTGTGTGTATGGAACATATATGTAGTGGTTTTTTTTTTTTTAATGTAATCTAGATAAAAATAAAAAAAGAATTTTTTTTTTTTTTATCACATACGTTTTACAAATATTCTCCTCCAGTCTGTGGTTATCTTTTTCTTTTATTACAGTGTCTCTTGATGAACGGGTTTTTAATTTTGATGTTCACCTTACCAATTTTTCTTTTTGTGGTTTGCATTTTTTGTCCTATCTAAGAAATCTTTCCTTAACCCAAGGCCACAAAGCTTTTCTGTGTTTTCTTCCAAAAGTCTTGAGGTTTTGTCATTTCAGTGCATTGTGAGTTCTATTGGTATAACATGCAAAGTATCATTCAAGGTTAATTTTTTTGTATGTGAATATCAGTAATTCTAGCCCATTTGCCGAAAAGACTTATCCTTTCTTTAATCAGTTGTCTTATCATTTTTGTCAACAATTTATTGGCCATACATGTGTAGGTCTATTTCTGAACTGTTATCCTCCATTGTATCCTTTTGCCAGTCCCATGCTGTCTTGATTACCGTAGCTTTATATAGTAAGTCTTGAAATAAAGTTCTACCAAACCAAACCCCTTGCTGTTGGGTCAGTTCCAACTCATAGCAACCCTATAGGACAAAGTAAAACTACCCCATAGAGTTTCCAAGGCTATAATCTTTACAAAAGCACACTGCCACATCTTTGTCTCACAGAGCACCTGGTGGGCTCCAGCTGCCAACCTTTTGGTTAGCAGCTGAGTGCTTAACCACTCTACAACTAGAGCTCCTTGAAATCAGGTTGGGTATCTAAGAATTTTCTCAAAGAGCTCAGAATTATGGCATTACCTGAGTTTTTATATGTTAGAATTTTTTTCTGTAGCTTTCTTAAATGAAAGACAGTTAAATTGGATATAAAATTCTAGGTTCTCACTTTATTCATTGATATCTTGCTGTTGAGAAATATGATGCTAGCCTAATTTTCTTACTCTTAATAAGTTATCGTATCTTTTTGCCTTGAGGCTCTGTATATTTTTTTCTTATCTGTAAAGCCTGATAGTTTTATCAGGTTATACTTGGGTTGATCAATACGTCAATTTTGCCAGGTACACAGTGAGCCCGTTTTAATAATGTATTCAGATTTTATTTAATGTTATTTATATCTTACCTTTTTGAGGGGGAGTGGAGTAGATGGTTTGTATTGTCAAGTTTTTTAATTTCTGATTCAAGGTGGAGTCCCCCCCCCCGCCCACATATCTCCAAGTGCTTGTTAAGCCAAAAACCAACCCATTAGCCTTCAAATCAATTCCAACACATAGTGACCCTATGGGATAGAGTAGATTTGCCCCATAGGGTTTTCAAGGAGTGGCTGGGGGATTTGAACTGCTGACCTTTTGGTTAGCAGCCAAGCTCTTAACCACTCTGTTAACAGCTCAAAGTGCTTGTTAAGGATAGATATGTAATTCACTCGGTGGTATTTCCACTGTCCTGTGGTTAGTTTTGGGGGAAGATTTTCATTAGCTGAAATGTTTTGATTCTAATCTCAGTTTTACATGGTAGGTGCTTTTTATGCTTATTTTGTGGACAGGATTTGGGTTTTCGGTGCTTTTTTTAGATTTCTAGTTCCAAAACACCCTCTTCGCTCAGGATACTTAGGAGGAGTTACTTTAATGGATGACTTTTTCTGGTGAAGAGGTGTTGTTATATCTTGTGAATCTCTTTCATTTTTACTAAATCCTTAAATTTCCTCTCGTACGTCCATCTTTAGCCTTCTCTAGCAAAGGATGTCTTCCCCTCTCTGTTTACATCATTCTCTCCCAAAGAAATCCCTTTAGCTATTGCCAGTGTTGAGATCTGCCAGATTTCAGACCTTTGTTCTGTATGTTTATACCTAGTGTGGGACTTTTTTTTTTTCCCCAGGAATGATTTTGACTGCTTTGTCACCTTTAGGACTTTCCGCTGTTTTTCTATGCAGTCTCTTCAGACTGTTCCTGCTCTTTGTGCAGGCTTGTGGCAGTGTAAAATCCAGGGCTAGCTTTATCGCAGTTTGGTATTTATATCTCTACGTACAGGTATTTTGAAGTTCATAATCTCTGTTTTCTAGTAATGTCGAAGTCCTGTGTTGGTTTATTTCTCTTGTAGGTATGTATGGGTTCTTTTGTTTTCATTTTTGGAGATTGTGTAGGGACATTCAGATTTAGACAGCTATAATTATCCTAGAGCATCCAAAAATTTTCCAGATTTGTGGTGTGTGTTTACAGAAAAATTATAGAATTCCTGGGAGATAGTATAATCTAATGGTACGAATAAAGCTGTGTAGTTGGACTTTTTGGCTTTATATCTTGGTTTTACCACTTACTAGCTGTAAAATCTTAAGAAATATGTTTAATGTTTCAACATTTCAGTTCTCTCGTTTGTAGAAATTATATTTAGTAGAATTGAGGATTATATGAGAACTTAATATACAGCTCGGTACAGTAGGCGATCAGTCAAATTAACTGCTTATATTATCGTTCTTGTTGCTGTTTTTAAAATCACCACCACCAATATCTCAGTATTCAAAATGGCTCAAATTAAATCTAAATCCCAGTCCATCTGAGTCGAGGTTAATGCTAAATAGGAAGAAGGGAGGGCAAGTAGTTGAAATATAGAACGTTGAAATGGAGTGAGTGGAATAGTGAGCAGATATTTATCTTTAATTGTATCACATATCTCTTGAAAATATAATAGAAGCCCTCTCCCCTCCTAAATGCACAAGACTATTATTTTACATAGAATTTTAGAAGATTAATTGAAGTTTAAGGTTAAGATTAAAGTTACTGATGTTAAAAGAATAGAAACAGAACCAGCGCTCATGAAGAGATCTTTGTCACAAAAATTGTGCTAAAATAATAGTTGCAAATCACTTCTCCAACATTTTCTTAAAAATACTAATGAAGTTTATTTTGAGAAACATCAGAACCTTTTTCTGTTTTTAAATATACTAATTAGGAACTTTGTAATAATGGGCTCTTAGATTTAGTATGTTGCAACATTAGTCCCATACTATCTTAATTTTTTGTAAACACCTTTTAACTTATCTTTTAACAATATATTGCTTCATTATTCACCCCAGTTTTAGTTTTTATTACCACTTACAGCGCTGAAAGCTTCTTACGGATTTTTTTTTTTTTAATTCTTGTTTTATCTAGTTTCAGTGAAAACTACTCATTATTTTCATTCAGAAAAAATTTTTTAATTGTTTATTTGTAAATACTGACTTCCTTTACAACACCCTTCTTTAACAAAAATATTAAATGATAAATACTCCAGTTAATTCTAAATGATGCAGTAATGTAACATGTAGAGTCAAAAGCAAAAATGGCCAGGCAGATACTGGTAAAGGGGAACACTGCTTAAGGTAACATGCAAATGCAGCTTTTACCAGAGGTTGAGATATTAAAAGCTATGTAGTAGGGAATTGAGTTACACCTTTACCTCACTTATCAACTGTCTCGTTATCCAACATTTCACATTTACAACAACTGTAAAAAAAAATCTACCATCAACTATTGTGCACATTAACAATGTACATCTGGCAGTGACAAACGCCAAGGTGCAAAGCAAGAGTAATGCTGGCTTTGACAGTTAAGGTTATGTGTCAAATTGGCTGGGCCATAATTCTCAGTGGTTTGGCAGTTGTGTAATGATATAGTCATCTCCCATTTTCGCATAATGACCTGGTCTTTGGAACTTAACCATGTCAATAAGTGAGGAGAGGGTGTGCTTTTTTAGAAGTTAAGATGATGATTCTCACATTAAGTCACTGAAATTTTAAGTACTATTTGAATACTGGAAACCCTGGTGCCATAGTGGTTAAGGTCAAAACCAAAAGGTCAGCAGTTCGAATTCAGCAGGCACTCCTTGGAAACTCTGTGGGGCAGTTCTACTCTGTCCTATAGGGTCGCTATGAGTCAGAATCGATGGCAGCAGGTTTATTTGAATACTATTAGCATTATCATCTTTTATGGCTTGTATTTCAGCCTGAAGTAAATGTCGACATTGTGAACTGGCTCTCTTGGACTGCTCAAGGCTTTTTACCCCCACTTGCTGCAGCAGTAGGAGGTGTTGCCAGCCAAGAAGTATTGAAAGCTGTAACAGGAAAGTTTTCTCCTTTGTGCCAGTGGGTTAGTTCTGTATTTTTATATTTCTGTATATTTAAGGTCGAATTCCCCAATGATACAATTAATGTGTGTTGCGTATTGTTATGTATTTTTAATACATACTAAAGGCAATCTTAGCATATATTTCGGGAGCATGAGAGAGATGAGAGTAATATGCCAGCAAAAGTTAATTCTGTAATTGAAACTAACAAGATCGTATGTTGGAACTATTGGAATATTACCCAGAGTTGCATTCTAAGGGGTATTTCCTGCAATAGTGAGAGTAAGGGAATGAATTTTCCATTCTTAAATCTTTCGATTGGTCTCCAGTACTTTTAGCTTAGGTTTTTTTTCTCCCAGCATTCTTGTACTGGTTTCCTGGAATATTTTGACATCGTAAATCTTCCCTTTCTAGTTATAAATGTCTGAAAAACATAGGAATTGTGCCTGTTGGAGAGAAACTGCAGGGTCTAAGGGTACAGTCCCCAGGACTGCCTTCACTTTTGAAACCAGCTGTAAGGAGGGTGGTCCCATAAGCACTCTCAGGTTCAATAATTCCCTGGAAGGACTCAGAACTCACTACAAGCTATACTCACAATCACAATTTATTATAGGGAAGGATGCAAATTAGATCCAGCCAAAGGCAGACACACGTAGGGCAGAGTCTAGAAGAGCTCCAAATTTGAAGCTTCTGTTCTCAGGATATGCCCTTCTCTCAATTGATGTGCGGCCCAGGAAATTTAATGAAGCTTTGGTGTCCAGAGTTTGTATTGGAACTTCATTACTTAAGCATGATTGGTTGAACTCAGTCTGCAGGACTGCCCCTCTCCCCACAGAGATCGGGCTGATTTCACTCCAGAGGGCCCACCATGAGCCACATCATTAGCATAAACTATCAGATGTGGTCCCAAAAGCCCACCATGAGTAACAAAGACACTCCTGTCACTTGGGAAATTCCAAGGGTTTAGAGGCTGCCTCCTCAGGAGCCAGGACAAAGGCCAGACCTCTCTTTGGATGAGGCCAAATTTTTTACAACACAAAAACTGTATATAGGGTAAAACATCACAAGGTGATATAAAAACTATCCGTTCTGTTACCAGAAGGAATATTAGGCAGAGAGTATCAATGGACACTCTCTTCCTGCCCTTTCTTTTTTTGAAACAATTCAAACATTTTGAATATTACATTCATCATTTTTTTGTGTTTAAAAAGGTATCCACATAATGCTATTTTGCTGCTGAATTATTTGATGTAGCAGAGTACAGATTCAGTCTTGTTTAGCTGCAGCTGTTCATGAGAAATATGTTAGCTATGTTATTAATATAGGTTCTATGTTGTCATAATTAAATAAGTTCAAGTTTAGCCAAATAAATCGCTTAAATGAAAACGAGAGTAAGACTAAGTTCTTTTTTTTAATTAACGTATTGGTTGGTGTATAAACAAATGCTGGAATTGTAGCTTCCTAAATCATTTGTTCTATAGTATATATAATTATATGTGGTACATGATATATCCAAACTGGAAAATAAATACAGATGAGATACCTTTTCTCAAAAAGTAGTCAGATTACTTATTTTAGCTAAGATTGAATGGGGCTTCCAAAGCTTTTATGTTGTTACAGAAAATGGATTTGAAGCTAATATTTCCTGTTGTTTGTTAAGATTAGAATATACAGCAGCCCCTGCTTATTCGTGGGGAATATGTTCACACCCCCGCCCTCAGCATGGTTGCCTAAAACCATGAATAGTGCAAAAGCCTAAATATGCTATGTTTTGTCCTATACATAAGGTACCTATGATAAAGTTTAATTTATAAATTAAGCACAGTAAAAGATTTAACATAATAACTAATAGTAAAATAGAATAGTTATAACAATATAGTGTAATAAGAGTTATGTGAATGACAGAGGGAGATGACACCAAATTTCATCTCGCTAGGTACTCATTTAATGTTTTTAGATTGCAATTGACTGAAGGTAACTGATACCACAAAAAACGAAACTGCAGAAAGTGAAACCACGGATAAGGAGGGACTACTTAGGATGGCTAAGAGGTGTTAATCAAATTGTATCTTTTAACAGCTCTTCTAAGTTTTGCCATTTTAATCAGAATATAACAATTTAAATTGTATAAAAAGTAATTATATTTTATAATCTTAGTTTTGCTCTGAATTAGCATTTTTATCTTTTTTAAAATTATTATTAAATAATGGCAAAAGAGGAAGCTTCCTTTTCTAGTAATTTAACTTTTATAAATAATGAATTGTGTTTTTTATCTTCTACTTTAAGTTATATATCGAAGCAGCAGATATTGTCGAATCACTAGGCAAACCTGAACGTGAAGAATTTCTCCCACGGTAATACCGATGTTTCTGTTGTTTTTTCCTAGTTGTATGTTTGTAAAAGACCACTAGATTAAAAGAGTTTTTGTCTAAACATATTTTTGTTTGAGATGTCCTTTTTCTGAAGTCGTTTCTTTCCATAGTCATTTCTTCTCTACTTTAAGAGGTTACTTTGTGTTGTGACACCACCATATCTTTTAACCGGTTTATGAACAATAAAGTTTTAAGTTATATATCATGACAATAGTTCAGCATTCAAACTTCCATAGTGATATTAGGTGGAAAAACTGCTATCTTCATTTTTATTTATATTAGCCATTAAATCTGTAGTCATTCTCCCCAAAATACACATAACCCAAGTTCTGCCTTCAATTTAAATGGGTTAACAACTCCAAAGCCCATCTGCAGACTTCTCTAAGAACCTTTATTAAAAATTCCTGCCCTAGAGAATTATTTGTTCTATATAAACTGAAGTCCCCTTCACTTAAGTCATTTGGACTTAGAATAACAAGTCAGAAAAGGAGAAACTAATTTCTTCATGGGGCTTTTTCTCTTTCAAATATGAGAGCTTATATGATAAGGGGAAACTTAAAAAGTATTCTATTTTGAAGTACGTGGTTAAATTGATATTAACGATCATGAAACTAATCTTAATAATACTGTTTATGCCTTTCTGTTTTCTTCATATGTGTTATTCAGAGGAGATAGATATGATGCCTTACGAGCCTGCATTGGAGACTCTTTATGTAAGAAGCTACAAAATTTGAATATCTTTTTAGTAAGTATAAATAATGATGGGACTAAGTGTTATATTTGTACTGCTATTGTGTATCATCAAGTTAATTTATTAAAGCAGATTTGGGTCTAACCAAGTTCAATTTCTAACAGAATAAACATCCATTAAATGTTTCAAGCAGGAGTTGGCAGACTATAGCCCTTGGGCCAATTCCATCCTGCTGCCTGATTTGGTAAATAAACTTTTATTTAAATACAGCCAAGCCCGTTCATTTATGTGTTATCTGTGTCTTCTTTCATGCTACCGTAGTGGCATCGAGGAGTTGTGACAGAGACCTAAATAGCCTGCAAATTTGAAAGTACTGTCTGTCCCTGTACAGAAAAAGTTTGCTGATCCCTAGTCTAAAGAAATAGTCAATATAAAATTAAAATAAGAATGAGTAGTTTGGAACATTAAATGATTTTCCAGATATACCTAAATAATTGACTGGGCTTTTTTTTTCATCACTGAATAAAGAGATATATATATATATATATGTGTAAAAAATTCCATCTTAAGTGTCTTGGTGCATTGCATTGGAAGGGAAGCTCTAACTTTTCCTGCCATTTATGTTTTTTTCTGATCATAATTGGTTCCAAATTACTGCTGATTTTTAGTAATAATCTTTTAAATAATCTTTTGAAAATTAGCGGCCATTGATGAACTTTTAAGTGCTGTCTTAGTCAGGGATTTTTTGAGAAACAACCACTGAGATATACAGAGAGATTTATTTAGAGGAATTGGCTCATGTGATTATGGGGGCTGACAAGTCCAAAATCTGTAGGTCAGATGTGTCCCAGAGGTGATAGGTGATAGGAAATTTTGACGTATTTGTGTCCCAGAGGTGATAGGGAAGAGAAGGATTCTGGCAAGATGTGTGTTTATAGTCTGGAGGCAAAATACTCCCTAGGGAAAAAACTTTTTTGCTCTTAAGGCCTTCGAGTGATTGGATGGCACCCACTCATATTATGGAAGATAATCTACAGTATGCAATGCCAACTGAATTAATCACGTAACTACTTCATAGGAGCCTCAGTGATTCAGTGGCTCAGTGGTTAAGAGCTCGGCTGCTAACCAAAAGGTCAGCAGTTCAAATCCACCAGCCACTCCTTGGAAACCCTGTGGGGTAGTTCTACTCTGTCCTGTAGGGTCGCTATGAGTCGAAATCAACAGCAACAGTTTTGGTTTGGTTTGATAACTGTTTCATAACAACATCTAGACTAGTGTTTGACCAAACAAGTGGGGGCACCATGGCCAGCCAAGTTGACACATAAAATAAGCAATCCCAAGTACACATGGAATTTACTATTATCAGTTTTTATTTAAAACTGATAATAGGAAAGTCTTAGAATAGTTCTATCAATCGAATTTTGAGAAATGCCTAAAACCAAGGAATCTTTTTCATTAAAATGTTGCAATAATGTTTGGTGCTCTTTGTTTCTATCTTATATTAAAAATGAGCTCAATGTTTGGCTCTTGTTTAGAATTTAAAAATACCTTCTGTTTAAAGAAATTATATATATTAGCCTTTTCCTTATTTGGTGTATTTTTTTTTTTAACTGATACTTATAATGGCATCATAAATCTCTTTATGCCAAATATGTTAAAGTAAAATGAGTCACAACTGTTGAAGTCATTTAAAAATGTTAGGTGTTAACATAACTTGGCTTTTGAAGAAAATTAAGATGAAATTGCTATTTACTAAATAGATGTTCTTGGTTTTTTTTAATCTGTTTAATTTCCTTTTTCTTTTCCATAGGTAGGATGCGGAGCCATAGGCTGTGAAATGCTAAAAAATTTTGCTTTGCTTGGTGTTGGCACAGGCAAAGAGAAGGGAATGGTAAGAAAGAAATCCTTCAGAGTTCAAAGTTTATATTTCTGTTGCTGCCCATTTTGAACTGTATTTGCACAAATCTAAAGTATTGATTTTTGAGGCTAGAGCATTAAACTAGAAATTGGAAGATCCTGATAGTACTATGACCACTTCTCAAAAGTGGAAATTGTTGCAAATTAAAGTCTCTGCTCCTCAGTTTCCTTCTGTAATACTGTTAAACCAGTATCTGCACTACCTACCTCATAATGTTTTTATGAAGGTAAATATACAAGGGCTTTGTTGTTTATTTTTCTTGTTGTTTCTGTTAGACACTTCTTATTAATTGGTAAATTTTGAAGAAGAGAGAAGCTAACATTAGAAGGGTGCAGAGTACTCAGATACAGTTTCAGTTGCCAATTATCCAAGAAAGTTGAAATGATATAAACTTTTGTATACAATTTAAATCCTTAAGACTCTATAAATGTGAGTTAATTGCAAAACCATGTTACTTATTTAAATAAAAATATATTTCACTGGTGTTCTTTTTCCTTTACAGTAAAAACTAGCTTCCCTGACTGGTGATTTCATTGCTTTATTATTAACAAAGTGACTAATTTAATGGCTGAAATTTACATAATAGCTCACATTTCATAGTTTATTGAATATTGACTTTATTCTACTTGAAAAGTGTAGTGATTACTACCATAGTTATAAACTAATGCCCTACATTTATATTATCCGTGGTCAGTATTTTCTAAATGTATTCCATAAACTACTACTAATTCTGATGGTTTTAAAAGATATTTCTAAAAAATTGAATCCTCTTTGGACCTTAGACTTTCTGGGGCTGTGGAGGCTGGATGAACCCCTGAAACTATTGCCCTGAAAAAACCAGAGATCCTTAAACCAGAAATACCCCCTGTAGTCATCTTAAAACCATATAGTAGTTTAGCTTAACAGTAAAAAATGTCTGCCTTGAGCATTATGCCATTTTAAGAACTATCCATAAGGAATAAAAGTGACAACAGCAGCTCGAAAGATTAGATAAGAACCTTAAGGGGCAGTGAGTTTATGTTAATGGAGGAAGAAGAACTCAGAAAAGGAAGGTGAGAATGGTTGCACAACTTCAAGAATGTAATTATTGTCACTGAAATGTACATGTAGAAACTGTTGAATTGGTGTGTATTTTGCTGTGTATATTCTCAACAACAATTTTTAAAAAAAAAAAAATCATTTGGTTATATAAGCTCGAGAATCGCCTGAATACTTTGACACCTTAGACATTCATAGTGCATATCTGCATATAAAGGTCAGGAAAAGAACTGTAACTCACTGACTTCAGGTAGCAAAACAAGGTAAGTTAATGGGGATAGGCCTCTATTCTACTGCAAACACATAGGCATGCTATACAAATTTTCAGGAAAAAAAAAAAGTATTACTGTAGGTAGCCGTCCTGGAAAGAAAGAAAGAAAGAAATCCCCAAGTGCCAGGAGCTAAGAGAGAAATTAAATCCTGCGCTTAAAGCTGTGGTAACTCACATGTGTTTCTCTTGAATATCTGTCCAAAAATCTTCAATAGAAAGGGAAAGCCCACTCATGACAAATTGAAAGCATGCACCACACTGTTGTATAGGATCCAAAATTACATGGTACAAAAATCCCAAACAGGGGAATGACTACAGGCTCAGGACCATTGACAGGGGAATGACTACAGGCTCAGGACCATTGAGGCTTCTAGATCCCTGATAAAGCAGATGTGAAACTGCATTATGGTGATACTTACACACCCATAGGAATGGGACTATGCAGATAAATCACGATCCATTCAAAACAATTCACAGTGAAAAATTACAATCTACTAGAAAGAAGGAACCACCACAAATCAGCAGAGACAAATAGAAGAATAGACCCTCTAAGAACTGTAGATAATGAGAAGTGCTACAGATAATGGAGAAGTCAAATAATAAAACAACTTTAAAGTTAAAAATGGTTAATGACATTGAATACCCAAAAAACCCCAAACCCATTGCTGTCCAGTCGACTCCAATTCAGAGTGACCCTATAGGACAGAGTAGAACTGCCCCATAGGGTTTCCAAAGAGCGCATGATGTTGAAAGAGGAATAGAAAACATAGAAGGAGGGAAGAAAAAAGGACTGAAATTTTTGTATAATCAGAGGACCTTAAAACTTAGATATAATGGAAGTGAGAATTAACAAATAGAAGATAAATGTATGTACGTAAAATGTAGAATCCTTCAGCGTGGCTTGTCTAGGTTAAAAATATTTCTAAACTGGTTACCAATACTACTTTTACTTTTATTTGATTGTAATTAATGCTTAGCTTATTTAACATATTAATATAGTAGTATCGCAGAGTAGCACTCATTTGTTATCAGAACCATTGTTTGTGCCTTGAATTTTTAATATAATAAGGTTTCTGGGGGTTGGTTCTTAACTACAGGTTGTACATAAGTCAGACTTAGGGGGACTGCCTGCACTAAGAAAAGCAAAATAGATCACAAACTTACCTGTTACATATTTTTCCTTCTTGATACTAGGTTACAGTTACAGATCCTGACTTGATAGAAAAATCCAACTTGAATAGACAGTTCCTATTTCGTCCCCATCACATACAGGTATGTTGCTGTTCTGTTTAAAATTTAAATCATGTGTTGTACTATGTGAAAAAGAAGAGAATTTCTTTCTTTATAAATAGAAAATGGTACTTGGACAAGCATAATATGTTCTTTATTAATAGAACCTCTTAAATTATCAAATAATGGGCATGATAAAAGGAAAAAAATATATAATTACTATTTACTGTAAAAATTGGTTTTCCCACTAATTTTGGATATTCAAAGTCTGAATTTTGAAGCACAGGCAGTATTTTTATTTTCACTTTGTAATCAGTAAGGTATGTTTACATATTTAGTTTTAAAAGCTAAGGATATGGAAGTTTGAATAGATCACAAGTTTGGTACTTTGTTTTTTCTTTAGTCATTGCTTTAAAAAAGGTAAAATTTAGCTCTTAGAATTCTTACACTCTTGATCTTACTTGACTATTCAGTCCTTTTTTATTGTAAAATCATTCTTATTCTCATTTTCTTCCTTTCCCACAGAGATAAAAATATTTAAGTCAGAAAGGAAAGCAGTTGAGTCTGTCAGTAGTTTGATTTTGCTTTGGAAATGGTTTTTCCCTTTACTGTTCAGCAGCTCATTAGCTATCATAGTAAACAAAGCTTAGTAATGTCGTGAACAGAGAAGTAACTAAAGCAGGTGGCATAAGATGTTAATGTAATTGCCTCACCTGTCTAAATATAAAAAACTAATTAGCAGGGTTTCTTATGAGGTAAAATACATGTCACAAAATCTATTTGCTTAACTTTGTACACTTATAGAGGAACTATAAAGATCTATTTATTCTTATTTTCCTGAGTTCCAACAAAGTTTTGGATTCATACACTTAGAGCACTGAGAAGGGAAACATATTAGACTAACAATGTAGAAGAAACAAATATTAAAACTAGATGCAAGAATTCAAACAGAATAATCTATGCATATTTATTGTCAAAGCCAGTAGTCATAGATGAACATTGATAATACCTGAAACTGATTCCAGTTAGTTTAGTAATGATCAGTAAATTTCAGGAAAAGAAAGAATGAATTATATTTGGGGAACCTTTTTTTTTTATAAGGCTAAAACGTGATAACGTTTGAAAATATTTTCATCCACAAATAGCAACAATTAAAGATTTCTTTCAGTACTCAAAGTAGTAAACTGCCGTATCTATAAGAAGTCATTTTCGAGTTTCTGGACTTCTAGTATTTCACTATATGAGTTCTGATTTTTTTCTGGGCATTTACACAGTTCAAACATCATTATTTGGAAAAAATATACTTTTAATCAGACTTTTAACTAATATTTTTATAATTCTAAAATACTCAGCTGTGAAATATAGGTTGTTTAGATTTTTGTTAACGATGTATAAATTATTCAGACTAAGAAGGTGCATTATTAAATATAGTGTACCTACAATGAATATAATTTCCACAAACCAAAACTGAAAATGCTCTCATTACTTTTTTCAGATGTATATATTCCAGAATAAGAGTGTGCAGGTTCATTCATAGCCTGTCTTTTTTCTTTAACATTCATTCCTTCCATTTCTTAGAGAATTTGTTTTTGTTTAGAAACCTAAAAGCTATACTGCTGCTGGTGCAACCTTGAAAATAAATCCTCAATTAAAGATAGATGCACACCTGAATAAAGTATGTCCAGCAACTGAGACCATTTACAATGATGAGTTCTATACTAAACAAGATATAATTATTACAGCATTAGATAACGTGGAAGCCAGAAGATACGTAGACAGGTATGTTTTTGAAATTGTGGTTCATAAAAAATTATCTTTCATTTTCATTTGTTTCCAATACCTACTTATTAAAAATTTACTGAAATTTCTGATTATATTTTATGTTACTATTGTATTACTCCTCAAAAAACTCTTTTGATAATTTCCCATTACGCTTAAGATAAAATCCAGAATCTGTAACATAGCTAAAAAAAATTTAGAGTGCCCACCCTGGCCACAAATCTACGTACTACTCTTAACCTAGTTTAGTGTTTTCCCCACATTCTCCCAGTTCCAACCTAAATGCCTTTCTTCAGACTTTAATCCCCAAATCTAAATTAATTACTCTTAGGATAATCTTTAACAACTCTCTACTTTTCCTTTCATAGCACTTGTCTTTATTGACATATATTTTACTTTAATGTTTGTCTCCTCACGAGACGATTTATGCAAGGGCCATTTATCTTCCCATTACTGTATACTCAGTCCCCCCAACTGATGCTAAATGAGTATAAGAATGAATGGCTGTAATATCTACTCCTGATATAACCTTTCTTAGGTCTTTATATGACTCCTTAACATTAGGGCACTAGAACAGCTATATCAATAAAGGAAAATTTACCAGTTAAGAAGTACAGTGGAAAATTTGGAATTGAATGTTTGGCAGAAGAGGGAAAAAAAAGGAAAGAAAACTTAAAGAAATTTAAGTGTGTAAAATATAAGTATTGTGAGTATTGAGAAAAAGGGTTAATATTGTTTAGGCTAAAGGGAACATTGAGAAAAATTGTAGTCAGAAAATAAAAACTAGAAAGCAAGAGATGAAAGAGTAATACAGTTAAGAGTTAAGGTGGAGAAAAAGTTAACAAACCCCTGAATTTTTTGTTGTTGTTGCTGCTGTTGTTTTTGTAGCAGTAGTAATAGTAGTGGAGCCCTGGTGGCACAGTGGTTAAGAGCTGAACTGCTAATCAAAAGGTCAGCAGTTTGAATCCACCAGCCCCTCCATGGAAATGCTGGGCAGTTCTCTGTGCTATAGCATCGCTATGAGTCGGAATCGACTCCATAGCAACGTTTTTTTGTTTGTTTGTTTTTCCTTTAGTAATAGTAGTAGTAATAATGGAGCCCTGGTGGCACAGTGGTTAAGATCTATGCCTGCTAACCAAAGTCAGCAGTTTGAATCTACCAACCGCTCTTTGGAAACCATAGGGGGCAGTTCTACTCTGTCTTGTGGCATTGCTATGAGTTGGAATTGACTCCACGGGAACAGGTTTGGTTTTTTGGTTAGTGGCAATACTAGTGAGAGACCAAAATTTTAGTAGGTTGAACAACAGAATTTATGGGTGGTGAGGGAAGCTAACGAATGTGCTATTTGTTACTAACACATCTGTTTCCTGAAGTAGTACCATCAAGAAGTTTCTGCGAAATGGTCAATATAAAGTGACAGGAAGTTCTCTACTTCCTTTTGTTATTGCTCACTTCTTTGTTACCTGTTTTTCTTTTCAAATAGCCGTTGTTTAGCAAATCTGCGACCTCTATTAGACTCTGGAACAATGGGCACTAAGGGACACACTGAAGTTATTGTACCTCATTTGACTGAATCCTATAACAGTCATGTAAGTAAATAGTGTTTGGAAATAAATGTCTCCTTCTTTTTCTTTACATCTTGTATTTCATTTGTGTTTTTCAATCAACAAATTTTATTTAGCTTTCCTAATCCTTCCTTTTTAGTGTGTCAGTGATACCCATACATAAGTGCACGAGCATCTTTGAAAATATAGGTGAAGTTATTATTTTCTTTGAGTTAACAAAATTTGTTTCTGGTGTTTCAGGAGTGTTTTGCTTCCATTTACTGTATATTCCTTAGAGCTGCTTGGTTTAGTTTTCCAACAACCTTTCAGTTTAAAGAGGTAGCGTGATACGATTGCTTCTTAAGACTATTAGATTAAGAATAGAAGCGTCAGCAAAAACAGAGTTTATATTAATTTACTGATCTGATTTTATTGCGTTAGATATGAGCTGACATACAAAAAATAAAGAAAGTCAGTCTAGTCATCATACACTGATGTCTAATGTTTTTTATTTAAATTAGTAATTTTCACCCCAAGCATGCATATCAGAAATACCTGTGAGACACTGTAAAAGTACAGGCACTGTTGACCACCCAAAAATCTTGTACTGAAGAATTGGTGTTTTCCAGAAGTGTGACCAGAATGTCTATTTACATGTATTTTATATAAGTAGGTGTAGCTTTTTTTTTCAAACCCCAGGTGATTTTAGATACTGCCAAAGTTGAAAACCAATGATCTAGGTGTTAGGATTTTTCAAAAAATCAAATCAAGTTGTAAAATTGGAAAAGAACACCTTTTAGAAGCATTAGCATCCATTTATTTAATGGATATGTTTGATCTAGTAAAAATTTTAAATTTTTATAAAATTGATTTTCTCATTTATTCTAATGTAATCAGAAGTTATGTATCTAATGAAAACATTGTAATAAACTAAATTGACAAGTTTTGTTTGAAGGCGATTAAAGAAGAAAATCATATCTAATATGAGGTGTCATATTAGATTTTCAAAGTAGGAAATGTTATAAAATTCTAAATGCTGCCTTGATATTCATTCTACATCTTTCTTAAACCTCCTATTTCCTGACTTCATACTCATAAAAACTAGAATTTAATACTTTTCTGACTTCCCTCTTTTGTCTTTTAAAATATTTAGTGCAATTTAATAGAAAAAGAAACTAAAACATAAATCTCTAAGTAATAAAGAGACAAAATGGATCATTTTAGAGACTAGGCAAAAAGTACACTACAGTAGAATATAGGTTTCTTCAGTAGTAGTTCTTCCAAGTGAGACAGCATAGGCATTTGCCATTTATTTAATAACACACATTTTGCAAGAACCTGTAGCAAACATTGAGGACATATGATCCTTGCTCCCCAGTTTTTCTCTCCACATTGTATGGGGGGGATTCTTGAATTATTTTTCAAAGTAGAAAGTATTGTGAATTTTAAATGTTCCCTTG
The DNA here is from genome assembly GCF_030014295.1 of Loxodonta africana. Taxonomy (NCBI): domain Eukaryota; kingdom Metazoa; phylum Chordata; class Mammalia; order Proboscidea; family Elephantidae; genus Loxodonta; species Loxodonta africana. The sequence goes on from NC_087346.1 coordinate 89,121,915, forward strand.
ATTCTGGGGGAAAAAAATAAAAATTAGATATATAATGACTGCCAAATGAGTGTACAGTAATAAATTAAAATAGAGTGATCCTTATTGTTACGTTGCCATTAAACAGTTTAGGCGTCAAAGGAATTAACTTTTTCTCTTCTTTTTTATTGGCTAGGAAAAAGAAAATGCACAAATCCATGTCTGGATTTTATTTTTTAAGAGCCTTAAAACACTCAAAAGTAAACAACAAAAAAAAAGGAAAATAGAGCAATAATAAATTTTCATTTTCATTGCTTCTCTCAACTGTCTTTTATCATGTTTCCTAAATTAGCGGGATCCCCCAGAAGAGGAAATACCATTTTGTACTCTAAAGTCCTTTCCAGCTGCTATCGAACATACTATACAGTGGGCAAGAGATAAGGTGAAAGTTTTTTTTTTTTTAAAGTAGGAAAGAAAATATTTCTAGCTTTTAAGCAGATTATTTTTAACTCCTCTCTCCCACCTCTCTCTTACAGTTTGAAAGTTCCTTTTCCCACAAGCCTTCGTTGTTCAACAAATTTTGGCAAACCTATCATTCTGCGGAAGAAGTCTTACAGGTAAACATCAGTACGTTTTAATACAGGCTAACACTTGGTGTCAGTGTAATCTTCTTTTCAAGTTGCCTGTTGTTGTGTTGTTGTTAGCTGTCATCAAATCAGCCCCGACTCAAGTGTTACAAAATAAAACTTCTTCATAGGGTTTTCTTGGCTTAATCTTTACAGAAACAGTTCTCCAGGTCTTTCTTCTGCTGAGCCACTGGATGGAATTTGAACTGTCAACCTTTAGGTTACCAGCCGATCACAAATCGCTTGCACTACCCAGGCTTCTATTTTAAGTTTCCTACAAATGGTTTATTTTACCTCCTTAAGGAGATAGTATAACAATATTGTACATAATAAATGAAACGATTGATACGTCAGGCTGCTGGGGCTGCTTATGTACAACCAAAAACCTCATAGGATTTGGTTCCTTGGTTTGGAAGTTTAAGAGTCATGGTTTTGTGGTACATCCCAGTTAATTGGCCTAATAATGAGTTTAGTGCTTCTGTTCTACATCCGAGTTTGTTGCATAGTGCCTGGAGTCTTAAAAGCTTGCAAGCAGCTATCCAGGATACAACAATTAGTCACTATTCATCGGGAATAACAGAGGAAGTAGGACAGTAAGGAATAGGAGGATATAGAATGTGTGGCTGATTGCCTCCGTGAACAGCTGCTTCTTTGCCAAGAAACCAGAAGAACTAGATGGTGCCTGGCTGCCATTACTGAACATTTTGATCAAAGATTCCGTAGAAGAATCCTGATCAAAAGGAGGAATATGCAGAATGGAATTTCAGATTCTCATAGACTCCAGACTTTGTGGATCCATGGACCCTGGAGGAACCCCTGAAACTGTTGCTCTCAGATAATCTTTAAAATTTAAAACAAAAATATCCCCTGAAGTATTAAAACCAAACAATAGATTAGCTTAACTAGGAAAAAATGCCTGCCTTAAGCATTATGCTCTTTTAAGAACTATCTGTATGGGATCGAAGTGGCAACAACAGCTCGAAAGATTAGATAGGAATCTTAGGGGGCAGTGAGTTTATGTTAATGAGGGAGCAACAACTCAGAAAAGAAGGGTGAAAATGGTTCTGCAACCCAAAGAATGAAATCAGTGTCACTGAATTGTACATGTAGAGACAGCTGAATTGATGTATGTTTTGTTGTGTATTTTCTCAACAACAAAATTATTTTTTTTTAAAAAAGAAATGATACATTAAAAACCTTGACATTAGCAGGTCATAAGTGACTTCTTTTTCTTAATTGGCTTGAGCTGTATGAAATTGCCAGTATTTGACCATGTGTGATCCACAAAACAGCAGTTAATATGTTTAAACCTAATGAGAACATGATAATGATAGGAGAGCTACAAATTTTAAAAAATGCGTTGTTAAGCTCTTTGGGAAAAAAAAAGGAAGAGTTCGAGTGAAAATTTCATGAGTGGACCATCTCTCACTCCTTACTCTCAAAATGAGGTTACATCAAAAGATGTTTCCTTACTTTTCTTTAATCCTGAGTCTTTAAGGCACCTTTTTAGTATAAAATATTATTTATAGTACTTGTTATAGTAAGTACATATATAGAACTAATAACTTATAGCTAGGAAGACGTAGGATAACTTGTGAGATACAGAACTTCAGAATTAAAATTTCATGTGCTGTCTTCCACTCACTCCCTCTCCTCTGAAAAGAAGGGGAGAGGAAAGAGGTAGAGAAAAGGTACGTGAAGAGAAAAAAAGGTTTTTAAATCATAAAATGCATGAGCTAGCACTTCAAACTGAGGCTAATACTTTTTGTGTGTGTGCGTGTGTGAGTTTAAATGAATATGTATTTTTTCTTTCCCATTGTAGAAGATACAAACTGGACACAGTTTAGAAGGCTGTTTTCAAGTTATTAAGTTACTTAGCAGAAGACCTAGAAATTGGTCCCAGTGTGTAGAGTTAGCAAGATTAAAGTTTGAAAAATATTTTAACCATAAGGTAAGTATGCATTTTGGGACATTAAGGTCTGATCTGACCTTGGCTCATTTAGCTATTACTGAATTAATTTCATTGGTTCGAAATGTCTACCCTTTTGGGAGGATTTTCAGAAATTAGTAAATTAAATGTGAACAAGTGTGGGGCACACAACTCTTTTCTCTTTGAATGTTATTGATTAAAGAATTCATTTAAACCCCACCCATTGGTTTGTCAGTTAATGTTTAACTGGTCCTTGTCCTTCTATGTGCACCACTGGGCCTTAGGTAGATATTCCTGCTAGAATGTAAGTAATATGTTTCACCTGTAATCTAAAAGAAGTTTGTTGTTTAGAGAAGAAACAAGAGCCTAAGAGAAGGTAAAGATACGTCGTTAGGAATCCGGTTGGACTTTTGCTCTGATAATCATTTTGTGTCCATTTCCTCATCTGTAAAATTAGGATAATAAATTGGTACCAACTTTTTAGGGTAGTGGTAAGGATCAAATGAGTTTAATACATGTAAAACATTTAGAACAGAGTCTGGCACATAAGTTATTCTCAACCTCTAATTTTTTACATCTGCGAGTGTATCCTGCCCTCTCCCGCTTTAATTTTTTCCTCTTTGGGCTGTTACCTACCAGAATATAAAGGAAGTTCATCTTTTAAAAATGGTTTTGATTGTACTGTCTTTTTACTTTTGACGCTACTTCTTAGAAAAGTAGTCTGTGCTTGCTGTCTCCACTTCTTCATTTCCCATTTGTTCCTCAATCCAATAAATATGGTTTCCTTCCGCATTACTGTTTGTATTGTTCCTACCATGTGCACCAAAAAAGGGGAAGGTGAGCAGATCCCACCTTTATTGTTAACTACATGGTAAGGATCAGCAGGAAACCTGGAAATGGATTCAGTCTTCACTTTTCCACATCTCCATTATTTGCCAGCCACCCATGTGGCACTTTATCTCTCTGACCCTAACCCCCCGGAGTTAGGTTAAACCTTACAAGTTAAAAGGACACCATCTTTCAAATTGACGACCTGCATATCCATTCTCTGAATTAGCCAACCCGAGCTAAGTCAGAACACGCAATTTAGAAGGACTTTGTCCTTCCAACTGCCAAATAGGCAGACACCAGTGCCTTAGAGCCCTAATTGCCACTGCGGGTTTGTTAATTATCCAGAACGGCTCACAAAATTCACAAACTATGTCTATACTTACAGTTATCCATTTAGTGTAACTAGAAAGGATACAAAGAGACACACCAGGAGAGGTCTTGAGGGGGGTCCCAGCATGAGGCTTGCACTGTCTCCAGGGACCCATCCTCCCGAGAGCACCTCCTATCGCCAATCCCTGAAGCCCTCTGTCTCAGTTATCTAGTGGTGCTATAACAGAAATACCACAAGTGAATGGCTTTCACAAACAAATTTATTTTCTCCCAGTTTAGGAGGCTAGAAGTTTGAATTCAGAGCACTGGCTCTAGGGGAAGGCTTTCTGTCTGTTGGCTCTGGAGGAAGGAAGGTGGTCCTTGTCTTCTCTGAGTTGCTGCTCCTGAGCAGTCTTCATGTGGCTTGGTATCTCTCTGCCCTCATCACTGCTGCTTTCATTTGCTTGTTTAATCTCTTTTATATCTCAAAAAGATTGATTTTAAGAATACTAATCCTGCCTTGTTAACAGAGACAATCCATTCCCAAATAAGATTACAACTATAGGCATGGAGTTTAAGATTTATAACACATATTTGGGGGTGACACAATTCAATCCATAACACCCTCCAACTTCCATGTTCAAATCCTTTTATCAGCTTCATTGCATAGCCGTGATTGGGGCCACAGTGTGTAGTCATGATTGATTGAACATTGACTATACATGATTGAATTGTGCCTCCCTTCCCTTCCAGGGGTTAGTTGCAAGATGTAGTCTGTATGGCCCCCACTCATTTGCACACTTTAGGTGTTGTCTAGCTGTTTTAAGAAGACAAAGACATGTAAATTGCTGGAGAATACCAAGTGCTATCTTTCAGGAAACAAATGAGTTCTTTGTCTAATACCATCTTACCAATAACATTCTTGTTTCAAGGTCTATCTTAACATGGTTTTTTTTTTGTTTTTAATATGGGAAAATTCAGCTATAGATATAAAATGGTGTGTATTCTTTCTGTTTTCATTTTATGTTTTAAGAATTAGCTCTGGAAAGTACAGAATAATATGTAAAATATGCCACTGTTTGTGTTAGAAAGGGATTAAATATTAGGCATAAAGAGAAATGAAGTTCCGATACATGCCATGATACGTGGATGAAACTTGAAAAGATGCTAAGTGAAATAAGTCAGATACAATAAGTCAAATCATAAGTGTATGATCCCCCTTATATGAGATATTGAGAATAGGCAAATGCATAGAGACAAAGGGTTATTAGTGGTTACCAGGGGCTGGAGGGAGAGGAGAATAATAACTAAAAGTATTGAAAAAAATAATAGAGATTACTCCAGGAATAGAGTCAGTGACAGGAAAATGGACACATGGAGTATAAGGTGGCTGGGTGACTTTACTGTATATCTTTTTATGCATTTTGACTGTTGAATCATGTGCATATATTAACTACAAAAATATTTAAAAAAGCAAATTTATTTTTAACAATGTTTACCTAAGGTAATATTAGTAGTGATTTTTTTTTTAACTCTTTTTTTCTCTAGGCTCTACAGTTGCTTCACTGTTTCCCTCTGGACACACGATTAAAAGACGGCAGTAAGTATAACCAAGTTATTGGGAAGAAATTTTAATGTAGTTAATGTACATACTGGCTAATTTCATTGAAAATAATGTTTGTATCTTTTTGTTAGGTTTGTTTTGGCAATCACCAAAGAGGCCCCCCTCGCCAATAAAATTTGAGTTAAATGAACCTTTGTAAGTGTTTATATCCAGTTTTATATGCATCCTCCATTGTAAATTTTTTAACCGCATTTAGGGTAAAATCCTCAGGCTCTTTAATGTTAAGTGATTGCATCCCTGTTAATCTCTTATCTAGCAGTCTGGCCAACAAAGCCAGCCACATTCCTTCCCCCATACAAATGTGAATCCATTTATTTAAATGGTAAATAACCTCTTTTATAATAAAGATCTACTCTGGTAAAACCAAACTCCCCTCTTTGACTTTATCCATGAAAAAGTAAAATGGCAGTAAATGTTCATATATTTAATGAAGCCCGCATGTAAAAAAATTTTATTTGTATGAAAAAAAATTACTACTAAACAGCTTCCTAAATAATTTCGAATTAGTTTTCAAAGGAGTTGGGCTTTGCATGAATACATATATCTAATATCTATGTTAGATTCATACTTACGTGTATATATTTGATTAAACTTAGCTTGCTGTTACTTTTAGCAGATAACTCTGTACTTAATTTTCTCATCTCGTGCTTATTTTAGGCTTCTAGTCACCTTATCTTGAATTACTTCTACAAAACTTAATTTTTGTTTTTGCTTTTAAACTCATTTGCCTAGTTTGAATCTGAAACACACTCTTTAGACCAAATGTATAATATTTTATTCTGAATTAAAATGAATTATCTTTCACTAGTCCGGTTTTTCTACTTGTGGCTACAACCTCCTCAAAATAGTCATAATCATTACCTGAATATCATTGTTCTGTGAGGATAGACATTTGATGTTTTCTCTTTTATTACTTCACAGTATTTTGGTACAGATCAGAATTTCATAACTTCTTAAAAAATAATTCTGTAACAAAAATTCTGTGATTATTTTTCCTCATACAACTTTTTCAAGGCTATAATTCCTAATTAATTAAACGTAATTGTATTTTTTTTAATTGTATATTCAAACTTTTGTTTTTTAATTTCATTAGGCACTTCAGTTTCATTCAGAATGCTGCAAAACTATATGCTATGGTATATTGCATTCCATTTACAGAAAAGGTAAGATATTCTTTGGGCCCTGGCAAATGATAAAAAACCAATTTTTGATAGAAAAATTGCATCATAATGTGTTCATATGTTGTAAGAATTATTCTTTGACATACATATTTCATTGTTGCTCATTCTAACATAGGAAAGTTTAAACATTAGTTGCAGTATTATTAAATAGAAGTAGAAACTTCCTAAATTTTAGTGGAACAACAAAATTGGTACAAGCAGCAACACATTATTTTTAAAGCATTTATAACCTGTTTATCAGCTCTAGTTATCCTAATTATTCTGAAAAGCCAAAGTGAATAATTTCATAGCAATTTAAAAATATTCCTTATTCTCTTTGTTAACATTTGTTTGAGTTAATATGTGATAGTAACCTACATGCTTCTCAGGAAATTTTAAAATGCTACGCCATATGACATTTCTGTTATCTTCATTGACTAACATCCAAAGGACCTAATAGAGTTCTATTTGAGAGCAGATGTGTTTTAGTGTTTTTTTTTTTTTTCCTCACGAATGTATATTAGAGCTAAATGGTATGCTTTTGAGTACACTAAATGAGGAAATGGAAGCAACATTTTGTCTTTAATGTGATATAATGGAGCCAGATTTATAGTTAACACTGGCTGTTTGGGCTCCAGATAAAAATGCTGCCCCCCCCCCTTTTTTTTTTTTTGAGTTTCTGCACATTAAAATGCACCGTAGATGTTTGGTAGAAATACTGTCATTCACTCTTTTTATGAAGGGCACGTAGGAGTGGTGGTTGATCTCAAAAGCAGTATATCTCAGTTTTCCCTAAACTGCTTCTTAATAAATCTGGATTTGATAGCCTTAAATTCATCTGATTTCATCTTGATCTTTTAAAATATTTTTCTACTTCTCAAAATATGAATTCCACTTACTCATTTATTTATTGAGTCAGTATTTATTGAGTACGGGCAGTCCCCAGGTTAAGAACATCAGACTTAGTTGGCTTTTTAATGTTATATAAATTTGCTCTCACTTTGAATCAGCCCTTACTTGCAACACATTCTTTACCACAATCCTTTCACTTGCTGCACTGACAGCTTTGAAATCATTTAAAAGGCTTCAAGCCTTTTCGTAGACTAAAACCGAAGCCAAACCTGTTGCTGTGGAGTTGATTCCAACTCATAACCGTATGCACCTGTTCCAACTTACCTACAAATTCAGCTTAAAGACACAGGAACACATCTTGTTCATCACCTGGGGCCTACTTATATAACTTTGTGCAGGGAACTTTGTAAAACATTAAAGATAAAGGAAATGAAGGAGTCCCTAGGTGGTGCCAGTGGTTGACATGCACAGCTGTTAACCAAAATGTTAGAGGTTTGATGTCACCCAGAGGCACTTTGGAAGAAAGCCCTGGCAATGTATTTCTGAAAAAATCAGCCATTGAAAACCCTATTATTTAGCACAGTTGCCCTCTGACACACCTGACACACGTGGGGTTGCCATGAGTCTCAATGGCAAATGGAACTGGAAAAGAAATGAAAAAGTCCCTGATCTCAAGAGACTCAATTAGATAGTCACAACCAGTCCTAAAACTACCTTTTTAGAAATTTGCAATAAGAACTAATATTTCAGGTTTGTTGACTAATAAGTAGTTTTTCACCCTTCCCATAGGCTTTATGGACAGTATTTCTATAGAAATAAAGTTAAATGTCTCAAAATGGTTATGGTCTAAATAATCAGATGATAAGTTATTGAAATATCTTAATATAATAAAGGATGCCTTTATCTTTAGAATCCCAGAATGAGAAGAATATATTTGTTGATAAAATTATTTTTAAAAAAAACAGGACTTGTCAGCAGATGCCCTCTTGGATATTCTTTCTGATGTCAAGATTCAGGAATTCAAACCTTCCAACAAGGTATGTTTAGAAATTCATTCATTCAGCAAATAGTAATTGAGTTCCACATACAGCAAATAGCTACTAAACTTCTACTTCTGTCAGATCACATTCTTAAGCCTGAGAATCTAGCAGTGAACAAAACAAAGTTCTTGTTTTCATGGAGATTATATTCTAATGGTCAGAGACAAACAAATGCTAATTGTATAATTGCAACATGGAGATAAGTGTTAAGGAAAAAAAAAAAGGAATGGAAGTAATGATGACCTAGTGTCATTTTATATGGATGGAAGAGAAAGGCCTCTCTAATAAAGAACACTTGAACAGAAACCTTAAGGAAGTAAAGAGTGTGAGCCTTGCTGATAATGTGAAAAGGCAGTGCTGGCTGCAAAAACAAGTGCGCAGAAAGGCCTTGTAAGATCTTAAGACCAGAAGTTGTTATGGAGGAAAAGTAAGCAAGGTGGGAAGAGTGGTAGAAGATATTAGCGAGGTTATTGTTACGTCTGCAGAGTTGATTCCAACTCATAGCAACGTTATGTGTAACAGAACAAGGCATTGCCTGGTTTTGTGTTCCCCTAATAATCGTTGCTATGTTTGAGCCCATTCTTGTAGCCAGTGTGTCAATCCATCTCGTTGAGGGTCCTCGTCTTTTTCACCGACCCGCTACTTTACCAGGCGTGCCTTCTCCAGGGATTGATCCTACCTGATCACATGTCCAAAGTAGATGGACTTTGGGAGATCAAGGGCGATGAAGCCTTGCCATCCTTGCTTCTAAGAAGCAGTCTGTCTATACTTCTTCCAGAACAGATTTGTTCAGCCTTTGGTATATTCAGTATTCATTGTCAGCACTGTAATCCAGATACATCAGTTCTTCCATCTTCCTTATTCATTGCCCATGCAAATGAGGCAATTGAAAATTAGTGAGGTAGTTAGGTACTATGAGATGAGAAGCTAGTAGAGCTTTTTGAGCAGAGGACTGACTTGATCTGACTTACATTTAAAAACATTACTGTGGTTATTGTGTTAAAAATTGACTGTATGGGGCTCAAAAGGGGAAGCAGGAAAAGTTATTACGATAGTACAGTAACATAAGAGGTTGTGATGGTTTGGATGAAGGTAGAAGGTAGCAGGGAAATTGTGATTAGAGGTTGAATCCCGTAGGACATATTTTACAGTAGCCCTGACAGGATTTGTAATAGATTGGAAATGAAGTGAGAGAGAAAAGATTGTTTTTTTCTTAGTTGACACCAGAAGCAAGCTTAACTGCTGAGGAGGAGATAAAGGAAGTTTGAACAGAGGAAAAAAAAAGTGAAGTAATTGCCCAGGGAAGTGGGAAAAATCACGTAATTAGAAAATGTAGTAGAACTGCTAGACAGCACTGAGGAGCCACTTAATGTATTCCACTAAATATAGAGAAAAGAGGATTTCTTTTCTGTAGTCATATTTAACAGCTTTGATTCAACCACAGAATACGGTTGGGGTGACTTGGGATGGGGTTCCGTTCCAACAGCTCTGTCAGTTCTGACGTAAATAGAATGACCTCTTTGTTTGTTTTCATTTTTATTGCCTTTTATTATTGGAATCTTTATAAATTCAATCTCTGAACATCTGAGAATGATAACATCAGCAAATCATGCGCTGCAACACTGTATGTAGTACATATTACTAACGATAAGATAAACCAAAAAAAACAGATGATCCTAAGTGCAGTTGGTAATAATTCAACTATGTCGTAAGTTATGGACTACCTGTATATGGAAAATTGGGTTGATTTTGCCAGGTAAATAATGTTGGGAAGAAAAAGATTTATAGAGGGTGTTAATAAAAATGGGACATAAAATTTAGGCGGGGTAAATAGGAAGGTTTAAAATATTTAGTATGCTTTTTTGCATGTATATGGTATAGATTTTTTTTTTTTTTTGTAAGTGCTGTAAAAAAATCCACAAAACAACTGTCTGTTCCACTTACCCCTTTAGCTAAGCCCTACAAAGTTCAAAAAAGATGTGGTGTTTACACTCTTCCACTCTGTGATTTATTTTAGGGAAGAGAAAGTTAGAGGCATTGATTTTGTACAAGTAGATGAGTTTGCTGAATGAAACGTCCATGACTTGTAGCATATAAAGGATAAAAGTACTGCAGGAATAAACATGGAGCCCATATTACTCACAGGCAGATCTCCTAGATATAGTCAAGGAAAGATGCTTCAATAACTTTGTCGGCCTTTATTTAATGCTTTTGCTTCAATACATTTTCTGACTTGCATTGCTCTCTGTATCAAAGTTTTGGGGTAATAAATTATCCTGAGCGATTTAGCTACAGTTTTAACATAAATTATGATCTTTTTTACAACTCCCTGAAGCAGCTTACACTGAGGCTTCAGGGCCCAGCACTTCTAGTTACAGATGCCACAGCCAAAAATCTTAACTTGGCATTCTGGCAAACAAATGTTTCTATTCCCTGACTCCTTAATATTTCTTGAATGCTTATAATAATGTTTAATCTGTAAAAACTTGAGTTGGATGTATTTTTTTAAGTAAGAAATAGTATTATACTTAGTAGAGCCCTGGTGGTGCAGTGGTTAAGCATTTGGCTGCTAACCCAAAAGGTCTGCAGTTCAGATCCCCCAGCCACCCTTTGAAAACCCAAGGGGGCAATTCTATTCTGTTATATAGGGTCACTGTTAGTCAGAATCGACTTGACAGCAATGCTTTTGGTTTTACTATAATTAGTGATAATGTAGCTTATTTCTTGGTTTGAGAATATTAACTTCATTATCCTCATAAATGGTATCTTTGTTATCTACTGCTGTTGTAACAGGAATACCACAAGTGGCTGGCTTTAGCAAAGGGAGATTTATTCTCTCTCAGTTTAGGAGGCTAGTGGTCCAAATTCAGGGTACCAGCTCTAAGGGAAGGCTTTTCCCTCTGTTAGTTCTGGGGGAAGGTCCTTGTGATCAATCTTCCCCAGGTCTAGGAGCTTGTCAGCACAGGAACCCTGGATCCAAAGGACACACTCCACTTCTGGCACTTCTTTCTTGGTGGCATGAGGTCCCTGTCTCTCTGCTGGCTTTTCTTTCCTTTTATCTTTTGTAAGATAAAAGGGTGATGCAGGCCACACCCTGGGGAAACTCCCCTTACATTGGTTCAGGATGTGACCTGAGTAAGGGTGTTGCATCCCACCCTAATCCTCTTTAATATTACCTGATCTTGAACATAACCTGCCTCATTAACCACAGGCAGAGATTAGGATTTACAACACATAGAAAAATTACATCAAAAGACAAATGGAAGACAATAACACAATGCTAGGAATCATAGCCTAGCCAAGGTGACACGTATTTATGGGGGACACAGTTCAATCTATGACATTCCATCCTTTGGCCCCCAAAAATTCATGTCCTTGACACATGTAAAATACATTCACCCCATCAAATGACTGAGAAGTAATTTCTTAAAAATAAATTATTTGTGGTATGTGCTGCCCTAAACATGGTAAACTTTCTATATGAAAGAAGGCATTCTCTTCTTTAGAAAACAACTTCTTAAACAACTAATTGTTTATTAATGTTAACTTTATTTTAGTATGGAATTTTAAGAGGTCTGTATGGACTCAAATCTTACAGAGTATTCGGTAGATATTTTCGACACCTACTGTGAGCAACTTTGTTTAGATACATTGGAGTTCTCTCACTGGACAAGATAGGTGAAGATTCCTGTTCTCATAGAATTTACATGTGAGGAGTGTGAGGAAATAGGTAATAAACAAGTCAACAAATACATAAATAATGTAATCTTAGTTACTAATGAAAGATATGAAGTACTATAATGATTAATAATCTGATTAAAATAGATGGAGAGGATACAATATAGGTCCCTTTCTCTTTATGTAATTTATTTGATAAGATGGATAAATGGTAAACATGAGGTAAAGGATGTGGTAACATTAACAAATACATAACATATATTTAAAGGTTGTTCAAACAGATGAAACTGCAAGGAAACCAGACCATGTTCCCATTAGCAATGAAGATGAGAGGAATGCTGCTTTCCAACTAGAAAAGGCTATTTCATCTAATGAAGCTACCAAAAGTAAGGGGAAGTCTTTACAATAGGTTTTGAACTGGGTAACTTCTTATTTTCACTAAACTCTATACCAAAATCTTGTGGGATTAAATAACAAAGCAATACAATAGCAATAGTATTAATTGATTTTATGATCACGTGAAAGTCTCTGTTCATCTTTAACTGACTAAATTCACCATTTTCCCAACACTAACCCTGGTGGCGCTGTGGTTAAGCATTCGGCTGCCAACCAAAAGGTCAGTGCTTAGAACCCACCAGCCGCTCCATGGGAGAAAGATGTAACAGTCAGCTTCCATAAAGATTACAGCCTTGGAAACCCTGTGGTACAGTTCTGCTCTGTCCTATAGGGTCACCATGAGTTGGAATAGACTATAGCAATGGGTATGGTTTGGCTGGCATCCCCACGCTCAGAGGTTGAAATCTAATTCTCCAAATCGCATTGACTGATGTGTTGTTGCTTTTCTGATTGTTTTAGTTCTTGCTTCTGTTTTGTAATTCCTGTTTAACTTATGGTTAGCCTAATTAACTAAAAATGGGGTCTTTGTGGAGACTAACCCTTAGATTAAAAAAAAAACCCTTAGATAGACCCAGTTAAATCACTTTAGGGAAAAGAAACATAGGCAGGTCTCTTAGATTCTTAGTCTCTGTAATTACTGATTAGGACTCTTTGAGTTGACCAACATACATCCTTGCATAAATGGTCTTAAATATCAAGGCATTTAAGTCCTCAGTTTTTAAGCCGTCTGTATTAAAACAGAGCTGTTTACTAATGTTCTTAGGCTTGTTCACCATCGTTTCGTTATATGAATCAACAGTTCCCAAACTTTGGTGATTTTATGCACAAGCCAATAAAATTTCAGGAAAAAAAATGACCTAGAATAGCCAACTATTTAATTTACAAATAAAAGAGTTATTTTAATTTAATGATTTTAGTTCTAGAAAAAACTGAGTACCTTTTCTTATTTTCTTATCACAGATCAGGTTATCCCTGTTTACAGAATGACCTGGAAAGATTTCAGAAAGACCTATTGACCAACTCACCCTATTCTTAGTTATCAGAGGGTAAATGTTTCAGAATAGTATTTACGGGATCAGTTTTTTGAACAATGCACAACATTGACTTATTTTTATTGTAAATCACTTGGTAGCAGATGTTGTACGTGACTTTATCTTTTATCTTTTTATCACCACTGAACAAGGAGCAATGCTTTTTATATAGAAACTTTTCTTTTTAGTAGTATTAAATCCATCATTTAAAAATACAAACAAAAGAATCTTTAATGAACCCACATTCCTTTTTACCAAGTTAAACCTTTTCTATTTGCTAGACAACTTTGTTTTTCTGCCTGTTATGATCAGGTGACCTTCAGATGGCAGTACTTTCATTTGAAAAAGATGATGATCATAATGGGCACATAGATTTCATCACAGCTGCATCCAATCTTCGTGCGAAGATGTATAGTATTGAACCAGCTAACCGTTTCAAAACAAAACGTATAGCTGGTAAAATCATACCTGCTATAGCAACATCCACTGCTGCAGTGTCTGGCTTGGTGAGTTTATTACTCTTTGAAGTAAAGAGCTTCTTTTGCATTGCCTTTTCTTTGTCTTGGACCCACCATACCACCCCCAGCCATCCCCGGTCAGATATTTTAGAGAGCAGATAAATATTGATCTTATTATTTAAAATTTTAAACACTTCTGAAAATGCAATAATCCATGTTTTGAGATCTTAAAAATATATAAACATTTTAATATAAAAAATAAGCTCAAAATAAATAGATTATAATTTTTCTTGCAGGTAATAATCCTATCAGTTACCTTTGTACCCTACATACAAACCAGGAGCCCTGTTTTTCTTGAATAAAATGAACTGCCCTAATCTTTGCTCTTTGATTATATTGGATTTTAGTTCTTTGCTTTAAAAAAAAAAATGTAATTTATGTCTGATTTGGATTTTCTTCAATTTAATGTTTTCTTTATTTTTTCTTTTAATAAAGTATTTCTATACGTATCGTTCAGTGATATTGGCTGCATTCTTCACATTGTATCAACATTATTTCTATTCTAGTTATTCCATTCCCATTGTAATTTTTTTCTTGGTGATGCAGGATCTTTAGTATGGTCCTCAGTTATTATACTGCACTATTTTGTACTGTATTGTTAGTCTTAGCAGTTTTATAGGGCTATCTGTACCTAAATTAGTGGTGAAGTGGGTAAGAGCTTGGCTGTTAGCCAAGAGATCAGCAGTTCGAATCCACTAGCCTCACCTCAAAAACTGTATGGGACAGTTCTGCCCTGTCCTATAGGGTCGTTATGAGTCAGAATCAACTCGATGGCAGCGGGTTTGCTTTGGTTTTTTTGGTACCTTTGTTAAATGACTTTAGACTTGTATTTTTTAAGTCCTAGTATCTGCTTTCTAAGGAAATTACATAATCAGGTTAATGTATTTTTCTGAATAACTTTGTTCATCCTGTATAGAACTGTTTGAAAGTATAAAATATACTTAAAGTGGAGAGACTTAAAAAGAAGTTGTTTACATTACTGTGGTCAGATAGCTGCTGTTTCTCTTTAAAGAGAAATGCTTGAGAAGAATTTAGGAAAATTGAATAGATGAAGTTACAGTCATGAATAGTTTTAGGCTTTTACATAATCAGATCACTTTTTTAAATCTAGGTTGCATTGGAGATGCTCAAAGTAGCTGGTGGCTATCCATTTGAAGCTTATAAAAATTGTTTCCTGAACTTAGCCATTCCAATTATAGTGTTTACAGAGACATCTGAAGTAAGAAAAACTGAAATCAGGTATGCATGAAGGTCTATTTCTCTTATATAATGAAAGTGAACTAAAATATTTTACTTTTTAAGAGAGAGATATTGGCTTCACCTCTTCTTTTCTTCTATATATATTTATAAATCCTAACAATCACTAGAAGACCAAATCAAATCCCATCTTCATGAAGCATTTCTTGACTAAACCAGCCAAAGAACTCCAACAGCACTTAACCTGCCACACTGGATAGCATTGTGCTTTCTTTATTGTTTTGTATTGTCTTCTTAAGCCAGATGAACTAGAAGGCACTCTGGTGTCTGTGGATCCTGAATTTGGGATCTAGTTCCACAAGGCGTGTGACAATTCAAAACCATTTCTCTGATATTTTTCAGATGGGCACCAACCAAAAGTTTGAAAACACCTACCTTGGCAAGGCTGTGAGAAAACAAGAACTCTCACACATTGCTGATGAGAGTGCAAAATAATATAGCTGATAATTAAGGAAATAGGGTACCATATTTCAAACCTGCAAATACATTTGCACACATCTAAAATGTATGTATATAGGATATTTATCCTGGCATTGCTCATGATAGCCAGAGATTAGAGACAACCCAAGTGTCCAGCAATGAGGAACTAGAACACCTAGAAAATGAAACTTATGCAACTGTTTAAAGAGAGAGAGACGGAAGAGCACACACATGTTAGAGAGCACTCTTACTAAGATATTTTGATTTATAATGAGACAGTGGAAGGATCAACAAGATACTGATAAAAATGGTTACCTGTTTAGTGTGATGGACAAAAAAGATTCTGAAATATTTAAGATGTGGTATTTTTCCTCCATGTTCATTTCTAGCCAAATCACAAATAATGGACTGCTGAGGTTTTATTTTTAATTAAAGGGAAGAAAATTAAATGTGTCCGTTCTGAACATTTTTTTTACAACAGAAATGGAATATCATTTACGATCTGGGACAGATGGATTATACATGGAAAAGAAGATTTTACTCTCTTGGATTTCATAAATGCAGTCAAAGTGAGGCACTTTTGTTTACTTGGTTCATTAGTAGCTTGGGGTCTGCTGTTTTATCCATAACTTCATTGGAAGTCACCAGTACTACTTAACAAGAGTTTATTTGCTCTCTTTTTACTGGTTGCAAATCAGCATTGTCACTCAGAATTTTATATTTGGATGGGGTGTTGATTTTTTTCTCTTTTGGGTGTTAACTTTTAGGAAAAGTATGGAATTGAGCCAACGATGGTGGTACAGGGAGTCAAGATGCTTTATGTTCCTGTAGTGCCTGGTCATGCTAAAAGGTTGAAGTTAACGTAAGTATCAGTATATATGAAAGGGTCACAAGAATTGAAACATAAGCTGAATCCACACCAGAAAATTATATATAAAGGTTATTGAAGTTCAGATAAAGATGTGATTTACTCTTATCTAATTAATGGTATCCGTAAAGATTTTTTTTTTTTTATAAAGATAGTAAATATGCCAAGTGTACACCAACAGGCTACCTTTCAAGAAAAATTCATAGGAATACAATACTTTTGTGAATTTATTATTGTCCAGAGTCAGTTCTTCAGCCAGTAGTCCTAAAAACTTGATTTACTCAACACAGTGAGTAAAAGTAAATCCATCTCTTTTGTGGAGACACATAATGACCAGGCTTATGAGACTGGGATATAAAACAAGAATGCCAAATAATTTTATTCATTTATTTAATACTGTTTTGTTAAAGAGTACCAATTATATGTCTGGCGCTATTCTGAGCTTTAGGGATATAGCACTGAGCAAAGCAAAGTTACCTCTACTTCAGGATCTTGCATAACAACTACACAAGTATGTCAAATGGTGATAACTATTATGGAGAAAATAAAGGGAAAAGAGAATGTGGAAAGTGGGAGTGTTGAGTTGCTATAATAGCATTCTATGAGTGGAGCAGAGAAAGCCAACCTGATACGGAGCATTTGAGCAGAGACCTAAAGGAAGAGAGAGAGCAAAAATGTGGACGTTGGGAAGAAGAGTTGTCAAGGTCAAGGGAATAACAGAGGCAAAGGCTCTGAGATAAAGCATTCTTAACTTTGTTCAGAAGGTCTATAAAACACTGTTAACTTAAGTAGTAAGGAAGTTGAAGTGTGGTTGGTGTGAGGGATAGTGGTATGAGATGAGGAAGTTGGGAGCAAGGGAGCTAGGCAGGCAAGATACAGATTATGTTAGCCAAAAGACATAGCCTGTTATTTTAAAAGAATCGCTGTAATCATATATTGAGAATAAATAGGAAGAAAAGATAAAAGCAGTTAAACCAGTTAGGAGGCTCTTGTGATAATCCATATGTGTTAGTCATCTAGTGCTGCCATAATAGAAATACCACAAGTGGATGGCTTTAACAAAGAAGTTTATTCTGTCACAGTCCAGTAGGCTAAAAGTCCAAATTCAGGGTGCCAGCTCCAGGGGAAGGCTTTCTGTCTCTGTTGGCTCTGGAGGGAACATCCTTGTCATCAGTCTTCACTTGGTCAAGGAGTATCTCAGTGCAGGAACCTCAGGTCCAAAGGATGTGCTCTGCTCCCGTTCTTGGTGTTTCAAGGTCCCTCTGTCATTCTGCTCGCTTTTCTGTTTTATATCTCAGAGAGATTGGCTTAAAACACTATCTAATCTTGTATATCTCATCAGTGTAACTGCCACTAATCCATCTCATTTAATCATACTGGAAGGATTTACAATACACAGGGAAGTCACATAAAATGATTGACAATCACACAATACTGAGACTCATGACCCAGCTAAGTTGACATATTATTAGGGGACACAATTCAGTCCATGGCACCATATAAGAGATGATGGCAGCTTGGACCAAGGTGGTAGCAGTTGATGTAGAACTGATCTGGATATATTTTGAAGGTAGAGTCTGTTAACATTTACTGATAGATTGGAAGCGAAATGTAAGAGGAAGAGAGTTGAGAAAGATCTAACTCATGTCTCCATAATTCTTTGCATAAAAGGCTTTCTCTAACCTGGATGTTATGTGAATGGGCCTTGTCAGCGTTAGCCCCCCATCACTTACACTTTCCCTTTTTTGCATTTGTGCATCATTCTAATTAGTACCCTGTTTCCTAAAATAATACAATCTGTTAGATTAGTTACATTCTGTAGAATTAAAAGCCATTCATTCTTTTTGTAAAGGAATTGTATATTTCTGCTTTGATCTTTTAAGTGTATCCTGAGTTTTCAAGATTTAACTATCAGGGGACACTCTGTCCTTTTCTTGTGCTTGGAGGTTGCCTGATAACACTTGAATACTGACAGTAGATAATCCCAGTAGAATTTAGACAGAAAGAGCTTCAAGGAATTTTCTTCAAATGACAACCAACATCCTTTTCTCTCTCTCAAACAAGACGACTCAGTATACATCTGCCTTGCCTACCTATATAAAGCTGCCCAGTGTTGCCAATGCAATTCCTCAAAAGGCATTTTCCAATGTATAGATGTGTACTAGAGCTCATTCTGTCTTACCCACTGAAGGGCATGTACTTCAGCAATTCTCATTTTTTTCACCTACATCAGCTTTTTACTTTGTTGGCTCATAGCCATTGTTATTTCCTGTCTTCAAAAATCTTGTCTTGACCTACTTCCCTCATTTTCCATCAGCTTCTACCTTATTTCTTTGCCCCCTTTGGCACAAAACTCCTTAAAGAATTACCTTTGCCTACTGTTTCCAATGCTTCCTTCCCTTTCTTTCTTAAACCCGTTCTGCTTCAGTTTTTGTCCCTGCTCTCTACTGAAACTGTTCTTTTCAAGATTATCAGTGACCTCATGTTGCTAAATACAATAGTGGCATTTCTGAATCCTCAACTTAATTGGTCTGTCACGAGTATTTGACTCTTCCCTCTTTCATATAGTTTTTGTCACTTGGTTTTCTTTGCTATTTCCTCTTTTCCCAACCTCCTAATATTGTGATGTTTCCTCTCTGTCTGTACCCAGTCCTTTGAAAACCTCATCTAGCCCCATAGCTTTAAATTAAAAAATATCTACATGTTATTTAGTATTCTAAATCTAGGAGCCTCACAAGCTCCAGACTAATATATCCAACTACCTTCTATGTATCTCCACTTAAATGGTGTCTTAGTTATCAGTGCTGCTGTAACAGAAATACCACAAGTGGATGACTTTAACATACAAATTTATTTTCTCACAATTTAGGAGACTAGAAGTTCTAATTCAGAGTGCCAGTTCTAGGGAAAGGCTTTCTCTCTGGAGGAACGTGCTTGCCTCTTCTGAGCTTCTGCTCCACAGCAATTTTCATGTGGCTTTGCATCTGTCTTCCCCCATCTCTGTTTGCTCACTTGTTTCTTTAATCTCTTTTAATATCTCAAGAGAGATTGACTCAAGACAACCTTACATTAATCCTTCATTAACATAACAAAGACAACCCATTCCCAAGTGAGATTATAACCACAGGCATAAAGAAAACTAAACCCATTGCTTTCAAGTCAATTCCAATTCTTAGCGGCCCTATAGGACAGAGTAGAACTGCCCCATAGGGTTTCCAAGGAGCAGCTGGTGGATTCAAACCACCGACCTTTTGGTTAACAGTGAGCTCTTAACCACTGCACCACCAGTGTTACACCACAGGCATAGAGGTTACGGTTTACAATGTGTATTTTGGGGAGACATAGTTCATAACACATGGTGTATCAGCCAGGGACCAGTCAGGAGATAGTAGAAATCATACCAGTTATTTGAACAGGTAAGATTTAATATAAAGAATCACTGATAAAGGGCATTTTAGCGGGTAGAAGAGGACTGTGAGGGTCCAGAAGTAACAGGTACCCAAAAAAGGCAGCTACTGTGCTTTATTGTGAGAGGATCTGTTCTGTGCGTTATAGGATGTTTAGCAGCATCCCGGACCTCTACACGGTAGATGCCAGTAACACACACACACCCCCCCTCCAGTTGTTACTTCCAAAAATGTCTTCAGAAAGAATATGGCTGCCACAAGAGCATGTAGCTGGCCACTGGGAAATAAACTTGCCAGAAGGTTTGCTGCAGAGCTGATTTGTAGAAGCTGCCCAGTGTTGCCAGAGAATATGGGAAGGCCAGGTTTGTAAACCCTGGTGGCGTAGCAGTTCAGAGCTACACCTGCTAACCAGAAGGTTGAAAATTCAAATCCACCAGGTGCTCCTTGGAAACCCCATGGGGCAGTTCTACTCTGACCTGTAGGGTCACTATGTGTTGTAATCAACTGTACAGCAATCGGGAAGGGTATCACTAGAGTTGCCATGGAGTCCACTGGAAGAGACCCCTGGGTAGGGAGAGTGGCCTGAGGGCACAACAGAGGTTGGTCCGCAGGGGTCCTCAGTTTCTGCACTGAATTAAAATGGATTACCAGAACCAAGAAGGGAAATGTCTTCCTGCCGCCATCATCTTACAATATCACTTCAGTGTCCTTTGTTGATAAAGCCTTATGTTGTGCCAGCTGGCAGAGGAGAAAGATGTACAGGGTCCAACTTCAGAACACAAAGCAGAGCAAAGAAAGTTAATTTTCGAGCAGAGAAACAGTACATTGATAACTGGCGTAAATAAGTAATAAATAACTCAAACTCAGTAAGTCCAAAATTTAATGCGTGATCTTCAAGTCTTACTCTACTGGCGCTGTTTTCCATCTTAGTTAATAGCAGCACCATATTTGCACTTGCTCAGGCCAAAAATTTTGACATCACTTTTGACTTCTCTCCTTCTTTTACATGCCACCTTCAGTCCATTAGCATTGTATCCAGAATCGGACCAGTCCTCGTCACTTAACTACAACTACCCTGGTCTAAACTGCCATCATATCTTGCCTGTATCATTTCTTGCCTATATTACTGCAGTAGACTCTTCACAGGTCTTCCTGTTCTGCCCTTAGCCCTTACAGTCATTTTCTCAACACAGTAACCAGAGTGATTATTTTTAAGCATTAGTTACATCATGCCCCTGTTCTCAAAATCTTGCAGTGGCTCCCCATATCACTCAGAGTAAAGCCAGAGCCCTTATAATGATCTGCAATATGCCTAATAATCCGGTTTCCAGTTTACCCTTCTAAGTTTTTTCCCCACTTCTTTCTCAGTCTGTCATATTGTATGATGCATAATCTCTTTGGAAAATAAACTATTTTGGAATAGCTTAAGGATGTAGTAAGAATGGATGATAGAAAGAATGAAAAGGAATATATGGGACAAAATATCTTTGTAAAATATGAGAGATGTTATTGAGGATTAAATAAGATTATATAGTTCAGAGCCTGGCATGAGGTAGGTATACAATATCTGATAGTAACATTACATACAATATATAATTGATTATTAGGCAGCTGAATAATATGAAATTTACATTTTAAAAAGAATCCTGGTGGCTTTATAGGTTGGAAATAGAGAAATTGGAAAGAGACAGCTGGCTAATATGTAGTGCAATAATCTAAGGGATATATGGTAGTGGCTTGATTTATGACACCAGTGACAGAAGCAAGGAGGAAGTGGTTTTTCAGTTAATAGACAGGATAAGTGTAGAACATAAGGGAAAGGTAAAACTTACCCTTGTGGTATTTGTAGTTTGCATAATGATGCCTCCAAACTTTATAGGGAGTTAAAGAGGATTCATTTCTTTAAAGTATTGCTCATTTTTTGTTTGTCTCCTAATAAATGGTCTGTATTCTTTATCATTACCAGCGGTTGTCCAAATTGATTCAGACAAAAACCAAACCCCTTGCTGAGTTGACTCCAACTTATATCAACCCTACAAGACAAAGTAGATTTGCCCCCTGCATAGGGTTTCCAAGACTCCAATCTTTACAGAAGCAGACTGCCACATCTTTCTCCCCTAGAGTGGCTCATGGGTTCAAACCACTGACCTTTCAGCAGTTGAGCGCTTAGTCACTGCAGCACCAGGGCTCCTTACATATGTATATAGTCAAAAGAGACTTCAGAGCAGTAGTTAAAGCTCTTGGCTGCTAACTGAAAGCTTAGCGGTTTGAACCCACCAGCTGCTCCTGCAGAGGGAAAATGTGCTTCCATAAAAATTACAGCCTTGGAAACCCTGGGGGTCAGTTCTACTCTGCCCTATAAGGTTGCTTTGAGTCAGAATCAACTGGATGGCACGAGACAACAACAAATTGATTCACATTTAGGTAAATGAGTGTCTTAAGTTTAGAACTTTGCATAAGGAAAAATGAATATGTGAAAGCAAATGGATTATTAGATTTAAAAACAAATTTAGAATCTAGATACAAGTCTAGATTATCTTGGTAATATGAGTCAGCAATTCACTCTTTCATTTTATAGAATTCACCAAATTATTTTTTCTTGCTTATTTTTCTTAGAATGCATAAACTTGTGAAACCTTCTACTGAAAAGAAATATGTGGATCTTACTGTGTCATTTGCCCCAGACACTGATGGAGATGAAGATTTGCCTGGACCTCCAGTAAGATACTACTTCAGTCATGACGCTGATTAACAGAAGTTTTCTAAAGTTACTTCAGTACTACTTACTTTTTGGAAGGAGTGCACTTAATTCGGAATCTAAAAATACTAGCTCATAATATTATGGATTTCTCCTTGAAGAAGCCTTAATTTAAAGGAAACACCAGTAGGAAACTACATCGAAGAATTGTAAAACAGTTTGGAGTATAGTGTACACTTGTCTAGTGCTTCATACATGGATGTGATCTCAAGCAAGTTTGAACTGGAATGCTCTTTTGTAGTGCTTGCAACAAATGTGTGTATTAACCTCTTTCCATGATTGGAAAAGATAAGGATCAAGAAACTGAAAGTAACAAATGTAGCTATCCAAACAGTTTAATCCTATTTTATGAGTTCTTTTCATTTATTATTTGAAACCCGTTTTTCTATAAAAATAGTGTTTGGCACCCCGTACTCCTGATAACTAAGTTTGAGAATTTAACACCAGTGCAGGGGGAGATGGTGGCAGTGGATAAAAAGTGGATATTTTAAATTGTGCAGTTAAAATATATTCTCCTATTACCTGTTAGTTTAGCCAGAATTTGTTGTATCACAGTCACCCAAAAATCGGGCTTTTTATTGATAGTATCAGTGTTGTAAGCCATGAGCAGTAGGTCAGATGACACATGTTAACTTTTGACTAAGTGTAAACAGTATTTTATGGACTCTGACAACTTTCGTAAAGAATCCATGAATGTGAACAGGTAAATGTGGCTAATCATTTGATTCTTCACTATGCCTTCTAATATGGCTACTTTATTTATTTGAAACTCTAAACCTGATTGCCACAGTATGTAAAACTAAAAGATTTTGTAAACAGAGTGTTGTTAGAAATAGATGAAAGTGAGAAATTAAAAATTTTTCACTAGTTGAGTCTTGATTTTTTTTCTTCCAGTGGTCAAATGGACAGAAAAAAATTAATATTCATTTTTATTTTAAAGAAAAGCTCATTCTTTTATTCTCCATTTCCAGAAAGGAAGGTGATGTTGACTAAAATAGAAATTTATTTTTTAAAACCTTTATTGATAGAAACTTTCTGTTTTCTGATATGAAATATTGAGGAAATGCTTTCATTAAAATGACAAAAAGTGCATTTACCACTGTAAACTCAGTGAGAACAGTAAGTGATTCTTTTTATTTCTGAGGCTATTGTACATTCTAAAGCAACTGGCATTTTATAACTATAGGGAGTCATTTTCCTCTCGCTGCTTTTCTTGATTCAGGCCATTAATAGGTACTATGATAAAAACTAGATTGACATCAGTATTATTACTCCAATTCCATCTCTTTTTACACTCTGTATTTACTTTCCTCTTATTCCAAGTACAAATAGTTTACTTTGTCAGCCAGCTAGATTGTTTCATTATTCTGTAAAAGAATCATTAAAACTTCCACTTGGGAAAATATATTAGGGGGTGATGGGTGAATTTGTATGATTGAAGGATAATGTGTATATTGGTGAGTGGGGAGAAGTAGACATGAGTTTAAAGGAAGTGGCTACCTTGAAATAAGCCATTTTTGTTCACCATGTCTTACCCTTCCCCATCATACATATCACAACTGTAATGTTTAAAATTAATGTTACTTAAAATTGAAGCCAGGAAAATCAAGACTTTGTTACTTGGAACTTGATTGGCTAGGAACAACAAAAGAACTTTTGTATAAGAAGTCTTTTTCCCCTCTTCCACTTTGTTTTCTCTGTGGCAGTAACTCGTATTTTCCAGGAAGCCATTCATCAGTCCTTACAGGTGATCTGATAGCTTGCTTATATTTGATCTAAGTCTCCAGATTTCTTCATCATGTGCCATCAGTTCACATTTATAGACATTAGTGCTTTAGCGGATAAACAACATCAATAAGCATTAGGTTCATTTTGTGATTAAAACCACCAGCCATTTTTGTCATTGCCCTTTTTTTTTTTTTTTCCTGTGTAGATAATGGGTATTCCCATCATTTCTTCTATTTAGTGCTACTAATCCAGAAAGCCAGGGTAAAGTTAATGACAGTTTTTCTCACTGTTTTATTTCTGTACTGTGAAATCACTGTTTGTGATTGAAATACCAGATGCAAAAATTAATGATTCTATACAGTACCACTGAGTAATTTTTTACTTATTAAAAATAAATTAGGAAAATTGGCAATATCTTTGTAATTGATGTTCCATAGTTGACTAGGGATTCTGATTCTGCTATTCATTTTGTGAGTAATGTTGTTTTGGTGTTCCCTAATTTTCAATTTTTGCAGTTGAGGAGATAGAGCAGTCACTATATGTGGAGAGACATTACTTCACAGTACTTTTGGCCTCCTAGAAACTGTCTTAAAACAGATGGAAGGAAATGGTGGTGACCACATAAAACTTAAAGAGCTGATAAAACCCAGACTGTGGGTTGGGGGCTTTTAAAGTCCACTCCTTTATACAGTTCAAAGCAATGATGTTACCTGTCTATAAGTTCTTCATATATTGTCCCAAAGGTAGAACTTGGAAGTAGATGTGTATCTTTGTTTTTGTTCTTTTATCTCTTATGGCACTACCTGGTGGTAACAGTGACAAGGCATAAGAAAAAGAATCAGCTAAGTTTACAGTTCACAATTTTATAATTAATACAAATAAAGATCAAAAAAATTATTCCCTTGAAATCTTGGAGAAGAATCTCTTGACCTAGTGTTTTTTTTCCAGCTATTACAAATATCATAAACTCATCACGGTTGCAGAAAAACCCTAGGTATGGGTTTAACTATTTTACTTTGCACAGATTTAAAAACAAAAAAACAGGAAGTTGAGATCTTGAGGTTCAGAGTAATCTGGTAATTTCTCTGTGTTCATTTTCCTTTTGTCATGTCATAGCTTCTCTTTTTGTAATTGAGAAATACACATTCAAAGAGTACATAAAACATAAAATATGCAGTTTAACAAATATTTTAAAGTAACTTCTATAACCATCATTCAAGTCAAGAAATAGAACGTTAATAGCCTCCCTGTAGTTCCCCAGGTGTCCCTTCCCAATCACAATCAGCTTCCTAACGCACATATTTTGTCCTGCCTTTTGATAACTGTGTGCTTGTTTTTATTTATGATTTCACCACCTATGCATGTAAACTAAGCGGTACAGTTTACTTTTGCCTGTTTTTGAAGTTTATGTAAATGGAATCGTACCGTATGGGTTCTTGAATGACTCTCTTCTTTCAGTATTAAGTGAATCATCCATGTTTTTGCTCATAGCTGTACTTCATTCATTGCCATTGGTGTATAAGTTACCCTTGCAGTACCCTTGCATCAATATACCACAGTTTGTTCATTCTATTAACTGGGCAATTGGGATGTTTTCAGTTTGAGGCAGTTGCAGTTCCACAGTGAACATTATTGTGTGTATTTCCTAGTGCGAATCTACAAGGGTTTCTATAGGTATGTATTTAGGAGTGGAATTGCTAGGTCATAGAGAATTCACATCTTAAATTTTACTAGATAATAAAATTTTTTCCTAAGCAGTAGAAACTTCCTGTTTCTATACATCTTGGTCAACATTGCTATTATCAGATTTTTTTTTATTTTACCAGTCTAATGGATGTATGTTTGAAGGTTTTACTTTGCATTTCCTCAGTTAACAGAAGTAGACCTTTTCGTAAGTTTATTGATCATATGGACTGTCTTTTTTGTAAAGTGTCTTGTCAGATCTTTTATCCTTTTTTCTGTTGAGTTGGCCATCATTTTCCTTATTGATTTATAAAAAATCTTTATGTATCCTGTCTTTTGTTGGCTATATAGCTGCAAATACCTTCTCCCACTCTGTGGCTTGATTTTCCTCTCATGATATTGTTTGGTAAAAAGAATTTGTTAATGTTTCTATAGTGAAAATTACCAGTCTTTTGTTTTAAGTTTAGAATTTTTTGTGACTTGTTTAAAAAATCTTTTCCTCCCCTAAGTCATAAAGATATTCTCCTGTATTATTTTCTAAAAGCTTTAGTTTTGCCTTTTACATTTAGGTTTTCAATTCACAAGGAATTTAGTGTATGGTGGGAAAAGTCATCATTTATTGAAAAGTCTATTCTTACTTCACTTTTCCGCAGTGCCATCACAGTCGTATATCATACAAGTCTCTTTCTAATTTTTTTCTTCTATTCTATCCCTGTGCCAGTACTGTACTGTCTTTATCAGTGTACCAGATGTCATGGATACAGTGTCCTCCAAAAATATGTGTCAACTTGGTTAGGCCATGATTCCCAGTATTGTATGATTATCCACCATTTTGTCATTTGATAAGATTTTCCGATGTGTTGTAATGTAAATCCTATCACTATATTAGCGGCAGTTATATCGATGAGATCTACAAGATAAGATAATGTCTTAAGCCAGTCTCTTTTGAGATATAAAAGAGAAGCAAGCAGAGAGACATGGGGACCTCATACCACCAAGAAGGCAGTACCAGGAGCAGAGCACATCCTTTGGATGTGGGGTCCCTGCACCTGATAAGCCCCTTGACCAAGGGAAAATTGATGACAAAGACCTTCCTCCAGAGCCCACAGAGAGAGAAAGCCTTCTCCTGGAGCTGATGCCCTGAATTTAGACTTCCAGCCTACTAGACTGTGAGAAAATAAATTTTTTTTTGTTAAAGCCATCCACTTTTGGTATTTCTGTTACAGCAGCCCTAGCTGACTAAGACAGCAGATATATTGTTCTTGATATTTGACAGAGCAAGTTGTCCAAACTTATTGTTTTGTAAGAGTGTTTTTGTTATTCTTAGCCCTTTTTTATTTTCAGTTCTCAAATTTCTAATTGTAAATATGTAAATCTACAAATTTGTCACTTTTGCAGTTTCTAGTTCTCTTGCCAGAATTTTCAATCTTTTATCTACTCGAACATAGAAAATGTAATTATTTTATAGTCTGTCTAATAACGTTTGGGTCTGTTTTTATTTTTCTTTTGTTTCTATTAGTCCTTTTCTTAGGGTTAGGTCTCCTTGTGTGCCTGGTTACTTTTAATCGTAGGCCAGTATTGTATTTGAAAAATTGCTTGTAGAAATAATTTAATGCTAGGCATTCTCCACAGAGGTTTTTTTTTTTTTTTTTTTTTGCTTCTCCTAGGCACTAGGGCACTTAGTAATTCAGAATCATTTTAATCCAGTTTCATAGAGTGAGATTTTCTGGGCCATCCATGTGACTCAAAGCTGACCTTATATTGTGATAATGATCTTATGTCCTGTTCACCCTGACTCCTAGGTGCATCCCTAACTGAAAATACATGTATATGATTTCCATATATTGCTTTTGTTTCAGGAAACTACTAAACTCTCTAGTGATTCTTGTAATTTACTTGCAGATTCTTTTGGATTGTCCACATAACCTTAACTTCAAATAACGACAGTTTTTTTTTTTTAATTGCACTTTAGGTGAAAGTTCACAGCCCAAGTTAGTTTTTCATACAAAGATTTATACACATATTGTTATGTGACCCTAGTTGCAATCCCTGTGATGTGATAGTACACTCCCCCTTTCCACCCCAGGCTTCCCGTGTCCGTTCAGCCAGCTCCTATCCGTTGCTGCCCTCTCATCCTGCATCTGAACAGTAGTGCCCATTTAGTCTCATGTATCTACTTGAACTTATTTTATGTTTTATAGTCCAGTCTATGAAGAGTTGGCTTCACGAATGGTTTTAGTTCTAGGTTAACAGTATGGAAGCTGTGTCTTCTGCTATTCCTCCAGTCTCAGTCAAACCATTAAGTTTAGTATTTTTACGTGAATTTGATTTCTGCAGCACACTTTTCTCCTGCTCCATCAGAGACTCTTTGTTGTGTTCCTTGTCAGGGCAGTCATTGGTCGTACGTAGCCAGGCACCACCTCATTTTTCTGGTCTCAGGCTGATAGAGTCTCTGGTTTATATGGCCCTTTTGTCTCTTGGGCTAATATCTTCTTTGTTGGTGTTCTTCATTCTCCTTTGCTTCAGGTGGGTTGGGACCAACTGATGCATCTTAGGTGGCCGCTCGTAAGCCTTTAAGACCTTAGATGCCACTCACCAAAGTGGGATGCAGAACGTTTTCTTAAGAAACATTGTTTTGCCAGTTGGCCTAGATGCCCCTTGGGTCCATGGTCCCCAGACCCCCGCCCCTGCTACTCTGTCCATCAAAGTGTTTGGTTGTATTCAGGAAACTTCTTAGCTTTTGCTTTAGTCCAGTCGTGCTGACTGCCCCTTTATTGTGTGTGGTCCTTCCCTTCACCTAAGATAGTTCTTGTCTACTATCTAGTTAGTGAATTCCCCTCTCCCTCCCTCTCAAACCTCATAACCATCAAAGAATGTTTTCTTCTGTGTTTAAACCTTTTCTTGAGTTCTTGTAATAGTGGACCCATATAATATTTGTCCAAATAAAAAAAGTTTAAATGATCTTTTCTATGATCCAAATTTTAGTTCTGTTGATCTATCCAAATCACCAACATCTTCTCCATCTCACGGATTGGCCCTGGCCTCTTTTGTTAAAATTGTTAATTTTTTGTCAGTCGCTCCTTTAACTGCCTCCAAAATCCTATTCTTCAACCCTTAATGACTATCAAAATGGTCAGTGAGAGACAGTTCTTCCTCACGCTGACTTTTTTTCCATTATCATAGGTCCTAAAATGATCTTCATCTTTACATCCATGTCTAGAGCCTTACTCACCTTCTTTAGATTAGAACTTTTCAGTGGCATGACTTCTTTTGCTAGACACATTGTTGGGGGTATAAGCAGTGAAGGCGTTACAGGTAGAGACACTTGAACAACTCTGCTTTGAATTAATAACTAATGCTTCTCATGGTATGAAATGCTGGATAAGGTCACACTGTAGGCATGGTCTACATTGAAGTTGGGGTCAAAACGGCTGTCAGGCGTGTGCGGCGTGTGCACAGTTCATTTGTCATATGTCATGAGAGTTGACATTGTTCAACTTAACTGTTACGACTCCTGACACCAACACCAACTTCACTGTAGACTAGGCCATAGCCTGCTATACTGCAGTGTTTTGAACAGTAAATTATAAAATTGAACATCCATGAGTGAACATCTCAGAATGATAACATCAGCAAATTACACGCTGCAACATTATACAGAGTACATGTTACTAACAGTGTACAAAAAAAGGGTAAGTGCAGTTCATCATAACTATAATACATTGTAAGTCAGGGACTACCTATAAAAAAAAAACCTATACAGGGTAAGAAAACCCTAAAAAAAATTTTTTTCTCAAATGATACGGTTTCTGTTTTCCTGAGCTCTACACAACTTTTTTTTTTTAATTTAGTGGTTTCCGTCTTTTAATGATTACTTACGGAATTGACTCGATGGCAACAGGTTTGGCTTTTTTTTTTTACAAAATACATATTTGGATTTTGTATGACTAAAGTTGGTCATTACCTTTGTGGCAGATGGTATTTTCCAAAAATGGCCACAGCAGTATTTCTTTTCCCACATGCGCTTCTGGAAACTTGGCACCTCCCGTCATGAGACAGAATCTGTTTCCACTCCCCTTGAACCTAAGTGGGACTTTTTGGCTACCTCGGCTAATAGACTAGGATGCAGCACATTTAATCCTGCATGACTTCCAAGGTTAGGTTGTAAAATACTGTATGGCTTCCACTTGGTGCTTGCTCACTCCCGTTTGCTCGCTCTCTTTTGGAACGCTCATCCTTGGAACCTAGACACTACTGTGAGGAAGCCCAAACTAGCCCACACAGAGGGGCACTGAGACCATAAGCCTACAGCTGGCATCAGATCTCAGACGTGAGTAAACAAGTTTTTCAGATGAGCCTAGGCTCCAGACTTCATGAAGCGGACAAAAATTGAGCCTGTTGTGTCCTGCCAAATTCCTGACCCACAGAATCTGTAAGCAAAAAGGTTGTTTTATGTAACTAAGTTTTGAAGTTATTATGCAGCCATAGTAACTAAAATAACTGTCTAATCCCTGACCTTCATACTATTACGTCATATTTTTTTGTTTCTGTTACCATGTATGTTAATTCTGTTGTCCTGTACTGTATTTTAACTCCATAACACTTTATTATTTTGTTTTTTTCCAGTCAGTGTATATACATATATAAACCCTGGTGATGTAATGGTTAAGTGCTATGGCTGCTAACCAAAAGGTCAGCAGTTCGAATCTGCCAGGTGCAATTCTGGTCTGTCCTGTAGGGTTGCTGTGAGTCAATTGACTCGACGGCAGTGGGTTTGGTTTGGTCGGTATGTGTATATATGGAAACCCTGGTGGCATAGTGGTTAAGTGCTATGGCTGCTAACCAAAGGGTCGGCAGTTCAAATCTGCCAGGCACTTCTTGGAAACTCTATGGGGCAGTTCTACTCTGTCCTATAGGGTCGCTATGAGTCAGAATTGACGGCACCGGGTAGCAGGTTACACACACATATATATATATATGTATATATATAATTTTCTTTGCTTTTCACCCCATTTTGTATCTCAGGCTTACCATTTAAGGTAAGATTTCTTTCTATCTGAAATACATCCACTAGAATTATGTTTTGTGAGGGACTGCTAGTGGCATAATTGTTCGTTATTTGTTCATGTGAAAATAACCTAATTTTGCCCTCATTCTATAAAGATATTTTGCTGAATATAGCATTCTAGCTTGGCCTTTATTTTCCATCAGCACGTTAGAGGTGTTTTTCTACTTATGACTTCCACTATTGCTGTTGAATCTTCTGTCAGGTTAAATGTTGTTCTTTTCAAGGAAATCTTTCTCTTTGATTTTATGCTGTTTAATTATTATGTATCTGGTATGAAATTTTTTTCTTACATTTTTGAATCTGGGTTTGTATCTTTTATCAGTTCCAAGAGATTCTCAAATGTTACTCCTTCACATATTGCCTCTCTCCATTCTCTTCTGTGAAGATTCTCATTAAATATGGCAGATCTTACTCTGTCTTCTATGTCTCTCACCCTCTTTTCTGTGTTTTCCTTTTGTTTATATCTTGTCTTGCTTTATTCTGTATAATTTCTTCTGATCCATATTCCAATGCCAATCTACTGTTAAACCCATTTATTGAGTTTTTAATTTGGATTGTATTTTTCTGCCCTAGAATTCTATTTGATTTTCTTTTTTTAAAACTTCTAGATCACTTTTTATAGTTTCTTATTCCCTGCAAGTATTTTTTAGTATGTGTATTATTTCTTTAAACTATTAGGATGGTTTTATGGTCTATGTCAGCAATTTTAACTTCTTAAATTTTGGTGGGTCTGTTTCTGTTGTCTTTCCCAACTGAATATGTTAGTCCTGTTAGACTCTGCACCTTGTTGAAGCCCTGCGCTTTGATTTTTCTCTCTCTTGTCCATTCGTTTTTACATATTGCAGTCAATCAAATTGCCTCACACCATATTCAGAAGTAATTTTTTAAGCTTTCTATATTAAGCAATGTATTTTCTTATATAAAGCAAGAATTCATTTTGCATTTTGACGCGTTAAGAGGTCTTTGTTTCTTACCTATATTTGGATCAACTCATTTGTAAGGCTCTTGAGATAGTGGTGCAAACTGTTAAACTACATGACTGCTAACCAAAAGAGTAGAGTTTTACATCCACCCAGAGGCACCTCAAAAGAAAAGCCTGGTGATCTACTTCCAAAAACTCAGCCGCTGAAAACCCTGTGGAGCACAGTTTTACTCTGACACACATGGAGTTCCCATGAGTTGGAATCGACTCAGCAGCAACTGGTTATATATGTTGTGCTTCATTTGTAATCTTTGCATCAGTTAACACAATGACGGGCACACAAGTATTCAATAAATATTAATGCTCAGACCTCATGTCCCAACTCGCATTATAGCTGAGATTCCTCATTGACACTGCCTCTCCATTTAAAAGAATGCTTGATTTTGCACATATTGCTACACAGAACATTCATTTTGACAATAACACCAGACCCATAGGTGGTTTTCTATCTATATTGTGTGTAACGGTTACCTGTGTTGTATACTAAAAAGACAGATTTCTGAACTCAACCCCCAGAAATTCCAATTTATTAAATCTGAGGGAGGCTTAGGACCTTACAAATTCTTAGGCACCCAGGTAACTTGTGTCGTAGGTTTTTGAATGACACTTTAAGAAACACTGTTAAAGAATTGGAGAACTCAAGGAAGAAAATTTGATGTCTCTGTTCACACGGCTGTGTTGTCCACTACAAGGAGCAGTTTTTTTTTTTAATCTCTACATCTCCCACCTCTAATATTTGAATTTCTTATCTGGCAGCTTAAGGAATACTGGGTAGATTAAGTGAATTCATTTGGACAAGTACTTTGCACATATGGGCCTCAGTTTTTTATAAAATAATAGAATGTTGGAGCTAAGAGAACCTCAGGAATCCATTCTTATCCCATATTTTTACACATGAGGAAACCAAAAAAATCAAACATCTAAGTAATTAAAACCAGGAATAGAATATAAGCCATATCATTTAATCTTCAGCTGGTTGAGTGATTCCTGAATTGGATGAAAATATATATATATGCACACACACATACATATATATATATATAGTTCCATTAACTATATATATATGAAGGAGCCTGGTAGTGCAATGGTTGAACACTCAACTGCTACCTGAAAGGTCAGCAATTTGAACCAATCAGTAGCTCCATGGGAGAAAAGACCTGGAGATCTGCTCCCATAAAGAATACAGCGTAGGAAACCCTATGGGGGCAGATCTATGCTATCATACAGGGTCAGTGTGAGAATCAACTCAATGGCACAAAACAACTTTATACATCCGTCAGGTTGTCATTCTATGGTAGGGAGCTTGTGTGTTGCTGTGATACTGGAAGCTATGCCACTGATATTTCAAATACCAGCAGGGTCACCTGTGGTGGACCAATTTCGGCAGAGCTTCCAGACTAAGACAAGGAAGAAGGACCTGGCAATCTACTTCCAAAAAAAACTGACCAGTGAAAACCATATGAATAGCAGCGAAACATTTTGTGATATAGTGCCAGAAGATGATCCCTTCAGGTTGGAAGGCACTCAAAATATGACTAGGAAAGATGTACTTCCTCAAAGTAGAGTAGACCTTAATGACATGTATGGAGTCAAGCTTTCAGGATCTTCATTTGCTGATATGGTACAACTGAAAATGAGAAGAAACAATTGCAGACATCCATTAATAATCAGGTAGAATGTATGAAGTAGGAATCTAGGAAATTTGGAAATCATCAAAATGAAATGGAACACATCAAGATCAATATACTAGACAATAGTAAGCTGAAATGGATTGGTATTGGACATTTTGAATCAGACAATCATGATCTGCTGTGTGGGAATGAAAAATTGAAGAGAAATGGAGTCACACTCACTGTCCAAAAGAACATCTCAAGATCTTTACTGAAGTACAGTGTTGTCAGTGATAGAATAATACCCATACGCTTAAAAGGAAAACCAGTTAATATGACCAAATTTACACACCAACCACCAGTGCCAAAGATGAGGAAATTGAATATTTCTACCAACTTTTGCAGTATGAAATTAGTCAAACATGCAATCAAGATGCATTGACAGGCAGGAAGGGACAGAAAACTGGTAATGAGGAACCCAAGGTCGAGAAGAGAGTGTTCACATGTCATGGGGGTGGCAACCAATGTCACAAAACAATATGTATACTAATTGTTTAATGAGAAACTAGTTTGCTCTGTAAACCATCTAACCTACAATAAAAAGTAAAAAAAAGAAAATGCATTGTTAATTACTGGTGATTAGAATGCCAAAGTTGGAAAGGAAAGAAGGATCTATAGTTGGAAAATACAGGCTTGGTAATAGAAACAACACAGATCACATGATAGAATTTTGCAAGACCAACAACTTACTCATTGCAAGTAACCTTTTTAAACAACATAAGTGGCGACTATACACATGGACCTCACCAGATGGAAAACACAGGAATCAAATCAACTACATCTGTGGAAAGATACGATGGAAAAGCTCAGTATCAGTCAGAACAAGGCCAAGGGTCGACTGTGGAACAGACAATCAATTGCTAATATGCAAGTTCAAGTTGAAGCTGAAGAAAATTAAAACAAGTCCAGGAGAACTAAAATACAACCTGAATTTGGAGATCATCTCAAGAATAGATTTGGCACCTTGAACACTAATGACTGACAACCAGACAAGTTGTAAAATGACATCAAGGACAGCATACATGAAGAAGCAAAAAGTCGTTAAAAAGGAAAGAAAGAAAAGGCCAAAATGGATGTCAGAAAAGACTCTGAAAGTTGCCCTTGAACCTAGAGTAGCTAAAGTAAATGGAAGAAATGATGAAGTAAAAGAGCTGAACAGAAGATTTTAAAGGGCAGCTCAAGAAGACAAAGTATTATAACAAAATATGCAAAGACCCGAAAGTTAGAAACCCAAAAGGGTAAAACATGCTCAGCATTTCTCAAGCTGAAAGAACTGCGGTGAAAAATTCAAGCCTCAAGTCGCAATATTGAAGAATTTTATGCGCAAAATATTGAGCGATGCAGGAAGCATCAAAAGAAGTTGGAAGGAATACACAGAGCCACTGTACCAAAAAGAATTGGTCGAAGTACAACCATTTCAAGAGATAACGTGATAGGAACCAATGGTATTGAAGGAAGAAATCGAAGATACACGGAAGACACTGGTAAAAAACAAGACTCCAGGAATTGACAGAATACCGACTGAGATATTTCAACAAACCGATGCAGGGCTTGAGGTGCTCACCAAGAAATTTGGAAGATAGCTACCTGACCAACCTACTGGTATAAGTCTATATTTGTGCCCATTCCATATAAGGATAATACAACAGAATGCAGAAATTACTGAACAGTATCATTAATATCACACACAGCTAAAATTTTGCTGAAAAGAATTAAAAAATGGCTGCAGCAGTACATCGACAGGGAACTGCCAGAAATTCAACCCAGATTCAGAAGAGGACATGAAATAAGGGATATATCATTGCTATGTCAGATGGATCTTGACTGAAAGCAGAGAATACCAGAAAGAGGTTTATATGCAAAGGCATTCCACTGTCTGGATCATAACAAATTATGGGTGACATTGGGAAGAATGAGAATTCCAGAACACGTAATTGTGCTCATGCAGAACCTGTACACAGACCAAGAGGCAGTCATTCAAATAGAACAGGGGGATACTGCATGCATTAAAATCAGGAAAGGTATTTGTCAGGGTTGTATCCTTTCACCATACTTATTTAGTCTGTATGCTCAGCAAATAATCAGAGAAACTGGACTATACGAAGAACACAAAATCAGGATTGGTGGAAGACTCATTAATAGCCTGTGATATGCAGATGACACAACCTTGCTTGCTGAAAGTGAAGAGGACTTGAAGCACTTACTGATGTAGATCAAATACTACAGCCTTCAGTATGAATTACACCTCAACATAAAGAAAAACTCTCAAAACTGGACCAGTTAGCAACATAATGATAAACAGAAAAAAGATTGAAGTTGTCAAGGATTTCATTTTACTCGGATCTACAATCAATGCCCATAGAAGTAGCAGTCAGGAAATCGAATGACGTATTGCATTGGGCAAATCTGCTGCACAAGACCTCATTAAAGTGTTGAAAAGCAAAGATGTCATTTTGAGGACTAAGGCACTCCTGACCCAAGCCATAAAATTTTCAGTCACTTCATATGCTTGCAAAAGCTGGACAATGAATAAGGAAGACGAGAGAATTATTGATGCCTTTGAATTATGGTGTTGGAAAATAATATCCTGGACTGCCAGAAGAACAAACAAATTTGTCTTAGAAGAAGTACAGTCAGGGTGCTCCTTGGAAAAAAGGATGGCAAGACTTGGTCTCATATACTTTGGACATGTTATCAAGTGGGACCAGTCCCTGGAGAAGGACATCGTGATTGGCAAGTTAGAGCGTCAGCAAAAAAAGAGGAAGACCCTCAACAAGATGGATTGACACAGTGCCTGTAACAAGGGCTCAAACGTGGCAATGATTGTGAGGATGGTACAGGACCAAGCAGGGTTTTGTTCTGAGTTGGAACTGACTCAATGGCATCTAACAACAACATATGTGTATGTATATATGTGTGTGTGTGTATATATGTATTTATGAAAATTGCCCCTGAGATTTTGATTCAGATCTAGTTTGGGGCTTGACCAAAACAAACAGGAACCAAACTTGTTGCTGTCGAGTTGATTCCGACTCATAGCGACCCTATAGGACAGAGTAGAACTGCTGGTAAGGTTTCCAAGGGGTGCCTGGCGGATTCAAACTGCTGACCTTTTGGTTAGCAGCTGTAGCTCCTAACCACTCTGCCACAAGGGTTTCTGTTTGGGGCTGAGGAATCAGTATTTTAAAGGAGCTGTAGATTATTATAATCATGCTCAAACTGCTTTACTTGTGAAATGAGTGGTTATATTATGTAGACTTTTGTCATCCTTGTAGACTAATGTTTTTACAAAAGGCAGGTATGGATTGATTTTGAGCTAGCAAAATAACATCAGGGAAATACAAAGAAATTAAAGGTGTACAAAGTTTATTTCCAATAACAAAAATGTGGCATAGAGTATTTCTATTGGAAAAAGGCTTCTCCTTTTATGTGTTTCTGACTTCTATCTAGAAAGTTAGAATGACTGTTCTTATCTAATCAATTGGTAAAGTCAGATCTGAACGAAATGTATTGAGGTTTTTTTTTTTTTTTGGAATTAGTAGAATTTTAGAGAACTAGAGTATCTTCTGTGGAATTTGTATAGAGAAAATGTATTTAATTGAAGCCCAGGAAATAAAAACTCCATTTATAAAGGACCATAGGTTTTCAACCTTATATCAGTGCACAAGAATATGTACATCTACCAGTTATCGTATTCTGTGGTTTTCCATTGAATTTTCATTCTGATAAGACCATGAAATTATATGATACAATGTTTAATTCTGGTGTCCAGGTGAGTGACTTGGAAATCAGGATCAGGAGAATACAAGTAATTTTCTTTAAAAAGTGATCTCTTCTTTTTGAAAATACAAATTACCAAGATACATAAAGGTAGTTCTTTCATTTCATGAACTATGCAGGTTTTTCTTCAGCTTCTCTCTTCTTTCTTCTGTCTTGGGTTCTTGGCCTAGAAATTGTGGATGGGAAAACTTAATTAACTAAGAAACGAATATGAAGGAGCAAGGAAGTTCTTTATTTTCAACGTGAGTTGATTTTCCTGCTTGTGCCTGGAACACTGGAGATGTTTAATAAATGTAAACAGAATAATGAATATTCAGTTGCTTTTTATTTTATCTTGAACCTGTAACTCAATTCCTAATTTTCTGTAAAAAGTTTTTTTGCTGTTGTTTTCTCTTCCTGGCCTATCTTAATATCAGTTACCTTTTATCCTACCAATATCAGTTACCTATTCGATAGCAATGGATTTTTTTTATTGTTATCCTACCGTATTTTGAAGTGACATAAATTCACTTCCCAAAGTTGAGAAAGATAAATTGAGGAAATAGCATTGACCATTCTGGTTCTGTCCCTTGACTTCTAGTGTTAGAGAGAAAGCTGAATGTTCACATGGGTTAACAACAATCAAAGATAATCTCATTTTTTTAAGAAAATATTTCATTGTAAATGCCTTTCTTCATTTCCTCAGATTTGAACCCTTAGGAGCTTTACTGTTCCCATTTCCCAGCACAAGGCAAATTAGAGCAAAAAGCTCCAACATTCCCAGGTATGCACAAGCCCAGCTTTAAATCCAAACTCCTGAAACAATTCTAAGGTTCCCCAAAGTTTCCTTAAAGCTTCAACAGTGTTTGTCAAGATGGGCTTTAAAATTTTCGTAACTTTTAAAGTCCTGTTTCCACTGTCATTTACTCTTCCAGTTTACTCATCCATCATCTGCCTGCTTTTGTAAGAAAAACACATAATTCTGCATAAGACAGTCTGTTTATTTGAATTCTCTCTCCACATGCCCCTTTATCTTTTCACATGTCATTCCCTAATCTTTATCTTATAACAAAGGGATCTGCAGAGAGGTTGAGTAATTTGTTCATGATCACAAAGCAAATTGAACCAGTTTGGCCACAGAGCAGTAGTAATCTGTTTCTGAAAGCATTGACATTTTGCATTAACGGCCCATTTTTGGGTTATTTCTGTAATTCTTTGTACTGTCTCTGCCCTTGAGGGTGACCCCAGGTCAAGGAGCTACACTTTGGCAGTGGCAGCATGAACACCTAAACCCCAAGAGAAAAACCCATCTTTCTGGCCAGAGGAACTAGGAAAAGGGGAGCCCTGTAGTCTGGAGAAAGTGAGAGGGAAAGGAAATCCTGGTATTTTTTGTTTTTTGTTTGTTTTCTCTTTTTCTCTCTTAACTTCTTTCCCCCAAGGGCAGCCCCAGCCTCACAGAACTGCGTGGCAGCACCAGTAGGTACAACTCTTCAGAAACTCATCTTTCTAGCTAAGAAACCAGGATCAAAGACTCTTGGGAGCTATGGAGTGTGAGGAAATTCTGGGAAAAGAGCATACCCTAATTCCAAGTGTGAAGCAACACAAGTTTTGGCTCATCACTGAGCTGTACATGCAAAGTACAGATGCAGAGCACATAGCAAAGACTTTGAAACTTGAACTAAGGTATAAACCACTGCCCAAGTCCCAGGCTAATCTCTGAGAGAGACACGCATGAGACAAACCCAAAGCGCACAACAAAGGCTTTAAAAACGACATTGGAGCCACTTCTCACAGAGAGTGGGATAGAACTTAGGATCTGAATCTAATCAGGATGATTTCTGGCTTAAAAAAAAAAAATGTTCCAGAAGATTTT
Source organism: Loxodonta africana (assembly GCF_030014295.1). NCBI lineage: Eukaryota > Metazoa > Chordata > Mammalia > Proboscidea > Elephantidae > Loxodonta > Loxodonta africana. The sequence goes on from NC_087346.1 coordinate 89,161,341, forward strand.
AGCAGGACCCAGAGGCTTATGACAAAATGTCCAGGACACAAAATTACTTAGCATACAAAGAACCAGGAAAATGTGACCAATTCTCAAGGGAAAAGACAATCAACAGATGCTAGCACTAAGATAACCAAGATCACGGGATTGTCAAAGATTTTAAAGCAGTTAAAACTACGATCCATGTGGTGATATATAGCCAATATTTTAACAGATAAAATAGAATACTAAAGAGTATTAAGATTGTCCAAAAAATAGGACAGGAAACAAAATAACAGATGACAACAGAAAACAAATACAAAATGTTAGATACAAACCCAACAGTAAAATAACAAAAACTAAACCTGTTGCCATCGAGTCAATTCTGACTCATAGCATCCCTTTAGGACAGAGTAGAACTATCGCATAGGGTTTTCAAGGCTGTAAGTCTTTACAGAAGCAGACTGCCACATCTTTCTCCTGTGGAGCAGCTGGTGAGTTTGAGCCACTGACCTTTCGATTAGCAGCTGAGTGCTTAACCACTGCACCACCAGGGCTCCTAACCCAATCAAAAAACATTAATTGTAAATAACCTAAACAATTAAAAAATCATTTCAGGAAGTGAAATATGCTGCCTCAAATATCAGTGACCACCCCCACCCCCCTCAGAAATGTTCAAATAAGTTGAATGGACATCTCAGAGATGTTTTTTATACCGAATAGAGATGATTCACATACAAACATTGTATCAGTTAACTTTCTAAAGTTCCTCAGACTCTGAGAATCTTTTTTCCTTTTAGTTATTTGGCATCAAAAGAATCATAGCCATGTTTTAAAAAGAACTTGAACTTTTAAACTTTCAGTCCTTTTCATTGGTGAGATTTTCCAGATATGTCCCTGATACCAAAAAAATTAAACCCATTTCCGTCAAGTGGACTTTGACTCATAGCTAACCTACAGGACAGAGTAAAACTGCCCCATAGGGTTTCCAAGGAGCAGCTGGTGGGTTTGAACTGCTGACCTTTTGGTTCATCCATACTTCTTAACCATTGAGCCACCATGTCCCTATAAAGGTAGCAAATAAGGTTATTTCTCTCATAATCTGTAGGAACACAGACTTATTTGGGTAACTGTGAAGTACAAATAAATTGGAGATCTTTTATTAAATCTCCTGTTTACAGCTTGTCAAAGACCACATGCACCAGAGATTATTTTAAATGATGGAGAGAAGCTACCACATCCAGCCTGTCCTGCTGTGCCAAAGACTGGATGATAAACAACCAGATTCAAAGTTATGTGATCTGGCAGTTGCAAAGGACTCTGTGCTCAAATTAATATTTTGCTATCCCCATTTTGAAATTCCTAATAATTACGGGAAAAAAAGCCCACAAATTCTGTAGGTGCCCCTGACTAATATCTTCTATCTATCCTCACCACTCACCCCTTATTATCTTACAATCTGACTTCTGCCATTATACTGGAGTAAAACTTCTCTCTCTTAAGTAATCTGTTTAATAGCCGATTCCCATACTGTCTCCTTAATCTTCACCCATTTTAACCTGTCTGAAGCATTTGACATTGCTGACAGACCATTCCTTTAAATTCCCTATTTGGTTTCCATAACTCTATGTGAGTTTAGTTTTCTTACCTCTAAACTTGTTTGATAAAGGCAAGTAGAATGCTGGAATAAAATTTCTAATCACAATATGCCTCAGGGCTAGAATGGTTTTATACTCTATTAGTACTCCCTTATTTTTAGACAGTGACAAAATGATTTCCAAATGGATAAAGGCTAAACTACAGTTCCTATCTGGCTGGTATTACAAATAATATGCAGAGGTGTTTTTGGTTGTTGTTTTACTTAACACACCAATGAAATGAAGAACATACCAAGGTTTTCATCAGTTGAATATATAAATGGTCTTAAATTTCCTCTAGTCTCCTTCACAAAATAATCAATGACACTGAAAAGGCTTGGGAGTGTCACCTGTATAACAAAAAAAAGAAAGAAGATTCAGTGTCATCTATATAGAGAGTGAGAGAAGGCTCAACTGAAATTTAATGGTGACTACTGTGTATTTCCTGACCTCCAGATAAATGTGTCAGTACCTCACTTAAATGGATTACTGAATGGTTATGTGTTTTGAATTGTGTCCCCCCAAATGATATATTTAAGTCTTAACCCCTGTACCTATCAATATGATCCTGTTTAGAAATAGAGGCTTTCTTTTGTTATACTAATGAGGTCATACCAGAGTAAGGAGGGTCCTAAACCTAATCCCGTCTGAGTGATGTCTTATAAAGGGGACACAGACACAGGTCTTGAAGCACTTACTGATGAAGGTCAAAGACTACAGTTTTCAGTATAGATTGCACCTCAACATAAAGAGAAAAATCCTCACAACTGGACCAATAAGCAACATCAGGACAAACGGAGAAAATATTGAGGTGGTCAAGGATTTCATTTTACTTGGATCCACAATCAACATCCATGGTAGCAGCAGTAAGTAAATCAAATGACGTATTTCACTGGGAATATCTGCGGCAAAAAAACCTCTTTAAAATGTTAAAAAGCAAAGGTGTCACTTTGAGGTCTAAGGTGAGTCTGACCCAAGTCATGATATTTTCAGTCACCTCATATGCATGCAAAAGCTGGACCAAAGGAGAAACAATGCATTTGAATTATGGTCCTGGTGAAGAATGTTGAACATACCACGGACTTCCAGAAGAACAAACATCTGTCTTGGGAGGACAGCCAGAATGGTCCTTAAAAGCAAGGATGGTGAGACTTAGTCTCACGTACTTTGGACATGTTATCAGGAGGGACCAGCCCCTGGAGAAGGACATTACGCTTGGTAAAATAGAGGGTCATGGAAAGAGAGGAAGACCCTCAAGGAGACAGACTGACACAGTGGCTGCAGCAACGGGCTCAAGCATAGCAACGATTATGAGGATGACTAAGGACTGGGCAGTGTTTCGTTCTGTTATATACAGAGTCACTGTGACTTGGAACCAACTTGACGGCACCTAACAACAAAACAACACAGACACAGAAAGACACACAGAGGCAAGACAGGCACCATGTGACAATAGAAACAAAGAAGGACCTTCCCCTAGAGCCAACACCCTGAATTCAGACTTCTAGACTCCTAGAAAAATAAACTCTTGTTCTTTAAAGACACCCACTTGTAATATTGTTTGTTATATCAGCAGTAGATAACTAAAACACCATGGTTTTACATACTTGTGATGGTTAATTTTATTTGTCAACTTGATTAGGCAATGACATCCAGTTGTCTGGTCAAACACTAGTCTAGATGTTGCTGTGAAGTTATTTTGTAGATGTGATTAACATTTACAATCAGTTGACTAAAGGAGATTACTCTCAATAATAGGGTGGGCCTCATCCAATTATTTAAAGGCCTTAGAGCAAAAATTGAAGATTTCCCAAGGGGGAAAGATTCTGCCTCAAGAGTGTAACCTAGCTATCTTGCTGGAGTTCCCAGGGCACCACTTGCCTACTGATTTTAGACACAGACTGCCAGAGTTTCCAGCCTGTCTCCTAAATTACAGATCTTGGACTTGCCATCTCTCACAATCATGTGAGCCAATCAATTCCTTTAAATAAATAAATCTTTCTGTCTACATAGAGAGAGAGAGCAAGAGCAAGAGAGATACCTTTTGGTTAGCAGCCGAGCTCTTAATCACTGCTTCTCCAGGGCTCCATATGTATGTGTATATGTACATACACATACATATGGAGTATTTTATATATACATATACAGGAAACCTTGGTGGCATAGTGGTTAAGTGCTACAGCTGCTAACCAGAAGGCTGGAAGTTTGAGTCCACCAGGCGCTCCTTGGAAACTCTATGGTGCTGTTCTACTCTGTCCTATAGGGTCGCTATGAGTCGGAATTGATGGCACTGGGTTTGGTTTGGTTTTATATATATATATATATACACACACACACACACACACACAAGAACTGGTGATGCAATGGTTAAGCTCTCAGTTGCTAACAGAAAGGTCAGTGGTTCTAACCCACCACTCACTCTGTGAGAAAAAAGATCTGACAATCTGCTCCTGTAAGGATTACAGCCTAAGAAATCCTATGCGGCAGTTCTACTCTGTCACATGGGGTTGCTAAGAGTCATAATCAACTTGATGGCACACAACAATATATATATGTGTGTATTTTTTATATATATATGTATATATATTATTGTATGTCTTATTGGTTCTGTTTTTTCTGGAGAACCCCTAATACACTACACAAATGTTTAATTTCCCTTTCTAACCATATGCAATTTCCTGTTGAGGAATTACCCCCTTCCCATTGGATACAGCCTGATTAACAATAATTAGATACCTTGCTCTCTACTCAGCTAAGGAATTAGAATGTCACTCAAGCTAGGCCAGGAAATGCTCCCATCCCGAAGTTTGAATCTTCGGTAGAGGAACAAGGAAAGACAGCAACTTCCTAATCAGATGGTTCTTAGTACAAGTAACTGCTTTCTAGACTCTGAAGGTTTTCTAGTCTTCCAATCATTTTGTGTGCTTTCTGTGTACTTATAATAAGTTCATTTTTGTTAGTTAGCCATACATAGCTGGTTTCTCCTTGACACCAAGGAACCCTTAAAGCCAGAGGATATAAGTATTTTGATATCTCATTTTACGAGAATACTTTGCTTGAATTGAGTAACTGAATGTGTCACCACCCCTAAACCAATATTTTTATACAAGTGAATTCAGGTTAAACCTGAATATGGAGAGTAACCTTGAAGAGAAAAAAGAATTCACAAAAAGACAACTTGTTTGTGACATAGGGTTGGGAGGATGAAAGGGGAAAGAATAATCCAGACTGTTAGCCTTCCTTACACTGTGGACTATATGGGCTATAACAACAGATAAATGAGCCCCAATTTACCAGTTGCAGTGGCACCTTCTTCCCTAACAATTGCCCCTGGTTACTGATTATCTGGATTATCGTTTAGTAATAATTCCCTGCCTCCTCTATTCAAATTTTTGAAAAAGCCTAGTCAGGCATAGATATGACAAATAAGAAGCTCTGGAAGCCATTTATGACAAAAGTGTAAGTGCGGTACATGAATTAGCAGCTACCTTACTTTTGGCAGCGGTCACTACTGCACTCTGAGGGTTATGGTCGAAACATAAGTAATCTAATCACGCTGTCCTTTCTTTAATTTTATCAAAACAGTGGGTCTAGAAAGGCAGAGGAACCAGCAGCTCAATTTTACAGAAATATTATAATAACCTTCAAGCCTCATCAGTTTCATTTAAGTGGTATCAGAGACACTTTTCCTGGCCATATATCCCAACATCACAGTCTAGGATCGCAGAACTATATTACCCTTTTTTCAGCATCCTGCTCGTTGGCTGAGACCAGTGTAATACCAGTTTTCTCACCTAGATAATAGGCATAACAGTATCTACCTCAGGGTGATGATAAGGATTAAAATAGATGATACATGTAAAGTACTTAGCTCTGTGACAGACATTATCTAATGGTTATGTTATAGGCATACCTCGTTTTATTGCACTTCACATTATTGAGCTTTGCAGATATTTTGTTTTTTACAAATTGAAGGCTTATGGCCACCCTGTATCTAGCCAGTCTATTGGCACCGTTTTTCCAACAGCGTGCCCTCACTTAGTGTCTATGTGTCACATTTTGGTAATTCTTGCAATATTTCAAGCTTTTTCTTTATGATTTTATCTTTAATGGTGATCTGTAAATCAATGATCTTTGATGTCACTATTGTAATTGTTTTGGGGCACCATGAACTGCGCCCAGATAAGACAGTGAACTTAATTGATAAATTTTCTGACAGCTCCACCAACCAAGTGGTTACTCTGTCTCTCTCCCTCTCCTCAGGCCTCCTTAATACCTGAGACATGACAATATTGAAATTAGGCCAATTAATACCCCTACAATGACCTCTAAATATTTAAGGAAGAGCTGTACGTCTGTCACTTTAAATCAAAAGCTAGAAATCATTAAGATTAGTGAGGAACACATATCAAAAACGGAGATAGGCCAAAAACTAGGCCTATTGCGACAAACAGCCAAGTTGTGGATGCAAAGGAAAAGTTCTTGAAGGAAATTAAAAGTGCTAATCCAGTGAACACAGGAATGATAAGAAAGTGAAACAGCCTTATTGCTGATATGGAGAAAGTTTTAGTGGTCTGGATAGAAGATCAAACCAGCTATAACCTTCCCTTAAGCCAAACCTAATCCAAGGCCCTAACTCTTCAATTCTGTGACAGCTAAGAGAGGTGAAGAAGCTGCAAAGAAGAAAAGTCTGAAGCTAGCAGAGTTTGTTTCATGAGGTTTAAGGAAAGAAGCTACCTCCATATCATAAAAGTGCAAGGTGAAGCAGCAACGTATCCAGAAGATCTAGCTAAGATTATTGATGAAAGTGGCTACACTAAACAACAGCTTCTCAGTGTAGACGAAACAGCTTTGTATTGGAAGAAGATGCCATCTAGGACTTTCATAGCTAGAAAGAAGTCAATGCCTGGCTTCAAAACTTCGAAGTTGAGGCTGACTCTTTTGTTAGGGGCTAATGCAGCTGGTGACTTTAAGTTGAAGCCAATGCTCATTTACCATTCGGAAAATCCTAGGGCCCTTAAGAATTATGCTAAATCTGCTCTTCCTGTGTCTATAAATGGAACAACAAAGCCTGAATGACAGCACATCTATTTACAAGATGGTTTACTGAATATTTTAAGCCCACCGTTGAGACCTACTGCTCAGAAAAATATTCCTTCCAAAATATCACTGCCCATTGACAATGTACCTCGTCACCCAAGAGCTCTGATACAAACGTACAAGGAGATTAATGTTGTTTTCATGTCTGCTAAGACAACGTCCATTCTACAGTCCATGGATCAAGCAGTAATTTCAACTTTCAAGCCTTATTATTTAAGAAATACATTTCATAAGGCTATCGCTGCCGTAGTGATTCCTCTGATGAGTCTGAGCAAAGTAAATTGAAAACCTTCTGGAAAGGATTCACCATTCTAGATGCCATCAGGAACATTCGTGATTCATGGGAGGTCAAAATAAGAACTTTAAAAGGGGTTTGAAAGAAGTCGATTCTAATCATCATGGATGACTTTGAGGGGCTCAAGACTTTAGTGGAGGAAGTAACTGCAGAGGTGGTGGAAATAGCAAGAAAACTAGAGTTAGAAGTGGAGCCTGAAGTTGTGACTGAACTGCTGCAAATCTCATATTCAAACTTTAATGGTTGAGGAGTTGCTTCTTATGGATGAGCAAAGAAAGTGATTTCTTGAGATGGAAGCTACTTCTGGTGAAAATGTTGTGAATATTGAAACACAACAAAGGATTCCATAAACTTAGTTGATAAAGCAGCAGGAGAGTTTAAGAGGATTAACTCTAATTTTGGAAGAAGTCCACTGTGGGTAAAATGCTATCAAACATCATCGCATGCTACAGAGACATCCTTCATGAAAGGAAGAGTCAATCGATGCAGCAAATTTCGTTGTTGCCTTATTTTAAGAAATTGCCACAACCACCCCAACCTTCAGCAACCACTACCCTGATCAGTCAGCAGCCATCAACGTTTAGGCAAGACCCTCCACCAGCCAAAAGATTATGATTCACTGACGGCTCAGATGATGGTTAGCATTTTTTAGCAATAAAGTATCTTTAATTAAGGTATGCACATTGTTTTTTTAGACGTAATGCTATTGCACGCTGTCTTAGTTACCTAGTGCTGCTATAACAGAAATACCACAAGTGGATGGCTTCAACAAACAGAAGTTTATTCTCTCACAATTTAGGAGGGTAGAAGCCCCAATTCAGGGCAGCTCCAGGGGAAGGCTTTTTCTCTCTGTCAGCTCTGGGAGAAGTTCCTTGTCATCAACCTTCCCCTGGTCTTGGAGTTTCTCAGCACAGGGACCTGATTCCAAAGGATGTGCTCTGCTCCTAGCTCTTCTTGCTTGGTGGTAATGAAGACCCTCTCTTCTCTGTTTGATTCTTTCTTTTATATCTCAAAAGAGAGTGACTCAAGATACAACCTAATCCTGTAGATTGAGTTCTGCCTCATTAACATAATTGCCTCTAATCCTGGCTCATTAACACCATGGACATTAGGATTTACAACACATAGGATAATCACATCAGGTCACAAAAGGGTGGACGACCACACAATACTGGGAATCGTGGCCTAGCCAAGTTGACACACATTTTGGGGAGACACAATTCAATCCACAACACACACTTAACAGACTAAAGTATAGTGTCAACATAACTTTTATATGCACTGGGAAACCAAAAAATTTGTGTGACTTTTTTTGTTGCAATATTTGCTTCATTGCAGTGGTCTGGAACTGAACCCGAAATATCCCCAAGATACACCTATATATCATTAGCTCCATGATAAGTTAGCAAGTGTAGGAGAGAGTTTGCAGACAACCCCTCTTTCTTCACTGTTATGTTGCTATTAAGAGGAGATTTCTGAATTTTTTTATGTTGGGTGTTTGAGGGCTAGACATTCACAGAATTTTTCTCCATTAGAACTAAGCACATTTAAATACTTGTAACTGGAAGATGTAAAACATTTTTAACAAAAGTATTTTTCTCTCCCTGAAACAATTATATTGATAAAGACTTGAAGAGAAAGAATGGTTGGCAGCAGATTATCTTTTATTCTGCTTAATCTGGCCATTCTTATATCTTACTTCTCACCCTGAATATCTCCTTAACATGGCTGTTTTTTACCAGCTCTAGGTTCCTAGGCAAGAAATCTGTTTCTCCACCTTTTCTTTGGCTTCTATGAGGCAGATTTGGCAGGAATCAGGAGAGAGTTAATCAATAACAAAGAAACATCTACTTACAGGTTTTTCCAGTTCAATAGTGTAGTTTTTTCCTATGCTCATCACTTTGTAGTGCTTAATTCTTGGAATGCTAAAAATGAAACAAATAGTTTATCTCCATTTAATTGTACTATTAGGTTAATGCCAAAGCGAATATAAAATATCACCTGTAGAGTTAACCTATGTTCCCATGACTGGTTTGGCAAAATTTTTGGTGGTTTTTGTTTTTTTCATTTACCTTGTTCACCATTCCTATGAAGGCCTATACAAATCAAATATATATTCTCTATATTAAAAGAGAGTAAAAAAATTGGTGTAAGAAAATCTTTCTACTTCATCACTAGGCCAATCAAAAAACCCTCAATGGGTGTTCCACATACTAGCTTACATACCACCATGGATTTCTGCCACTTTTCAGGGCTGACTTAGAGATATGAAAAAAATCCAGAATGTTAAGTACTATATAAACATGTAGTTGGGAATATAATAAGTATAGCAGATAAATCTTAATATCTTTCTCCTTTGTAGTCACATAGCACTCTAAATTATTACTACCCAAACACATTGTACTATCATGATGATGGCACAGGTTGAGGCAACATTTTGTTCTGCTATACTTAAAGTCTCCATGAATGAGAGCTGACTTGATGGCAGCTAACAACGTCATCAACAAAAACACACAGTATTTTTGGTCTCAGGGAACATTGAGCTCAATTGGCATAAACTATGTTATATAAAGATAACATTCTACATTCTACTTTGGTGAGTAGCATCTAGAGTCTTAAAAGCTTGTGAGTGGCCATCTGAGATACTCCGCTAGTCTCACCCCATCTGGAGCAAGGGAGAATGAAGAAAATCAAAGACACAAGGAAAAGATTATCCCAAAGGGCTAATGCATCACAGCTACCACAGCCTCCATCAGACTGAGTCCAGCACAACCAGAAGGTGCCTGTCCACCACCACCGACTGCTCTGACAGGGATCAAAATAGAGGGCCCTGGACAGAGTCGGAGAAACTCGTAGAACAAAATTCTAACTCACAAAAAAAAAAGATCAGACTTACTGGTCTGACATAGACTGGAGAAGCCCTGAGAGTATGGCCCACAGACACCCTTTTAGCTCAGTAATGAAATCACTCCTGAGGTTCACCCCTCAGCCAAAGATTGTAAAGGCCCATAAAACAGAATGAGACTAAATGGGCACATCAGCCCAGGGGCAAAGACGAGAAGACAGGAGGGGACAAGAAAGCTGGTAATAGGGAACTCAAGGTCCAGAAGGGGAGAGTGTTGACATGTTGTGGGGTTGGCAACCAATGTCACAAAACAATATGTGTACTCATTGTTTAATGAGAAGCTAGTTTGTTCTATAAACCTTCATCTAAAGTACAATAAAAAGAAAAAAAAACACATGGTATTTTATTGACTATGAACTGTTTGAGAAGAAGCACATTCTATTCATCTTTGTTTTCCAGCATTAGGCACAGAGTAAATATTTATGAAACTGAATTTTAAAAACATCTGAAACCCATTTTGAAGTGCTATCTGATAGAAACTAAGTGAATTTCTACTCATAACAGAAGTTAGTATCCTTGCTAGTTCATTTTGGACAACATTCTGTTTGCCTTGAAATCCTTTGATTTGGATAGCAACAGTGTTAGGACCAAAATTTTCTCTAATGTTGAAAAGTTAATATTTATTATGCTGTCATTTGCATGAAAGACAAACTAATTCGACAGCTGTCTAAAACAAAATTGTCTACCTGGTTGAATTTGTCTACCAGGGCTTTTCTACCTTCTTTTTCAACGCTCTTTTCTCCATTTCCAGTCTACATTCATCTAGGACTGAACTACATAGAAGTCTTCTATTTAGGGGACTCTCTCCTCATTCAATACAATCTCCAAATCTTCTCTCAGTTTGACATCACAGTGGAAAATAGGTAATAAATGAATTTGAATGGCTTATTCTAGAGTTTCGCTTTCTAAACATGGGAATAACACTTAACTCACCTACTCGCCTGCTCAAGGAAAGTATTACTTAATGCTGAACCATGAGGAATGAGTTACAGACTGGTGAAGGAAACATTTTTGGACACATGAGTTTTCATAAGTATCATTTTTCTGGATGGTTGGCTCTGTCTTTATGCTCTACTTCTACCGTGAAAAGATTTTCATACTCACAGTTACTTTTGAAAATGCTCACAAATTCTAGTTAGAATTTCCGTATTTTTATGAAGTAAATTATTACTACTCCTTTTTTAGAAGACTAATAGAAAACTTGAAGAATTTGGCCTTTATAACTAGAAAAATCTAGGTTCAACTGCTGGCTCTGTTACGTGAGCCTCTGTTTCTTCATCTATAACATAGGGGTGGTAATACTTGCCTCACAGAGCTATGATGAGTTAATGTTTTAAAGCTCTAAATATAGTGCCTGACACATTTAAGCTCTCTGTAAATTAAAACTACTTTTTGACTACTTTTTAAATTTATTGTTTTAATTTAGTAATTTCTGTGAATCTCAGCATCTTCATTTGTGAAATATGGAAAATACTATCTCAAAGTTTTTATTGTGCCTAATGTATTTGTCAAGCACTTAACACAGTACCTACAAATGATATCGTATAAAAGAAGACAGTGATCCTTGTTGTTAGTAATAGCAATCATACCATCATTATTCATGACAAAGTTGTGGGAGGAAAAGTAGCAAAGATCAACAGCCTCTTGAAATTTTGACTAGTGAGACTAAGTTCTGAAGCAGAAAATGAGGTGGAAACTAAATTTCATTAAAGTCACTTAGGCTTTGATTCTTATTTTATAACTTATGTTTTTCTTTGATATTTTATTTTGTTTTTCCAAAGGAATAAAGGGAGAAGAAAAAAACAAGACTGGTAAAATTTGCCATATATCTTCCTGATTATGACCTCAGAAAAGTAACATGTTTAAATATATGTATATGGGTGTGTGTATATATATACATATATCCATGAATATGGTTGTAAGTTCTTGTCCTTAGCCTCTGATCCAAAGTTTTGCAAAGAAATGAATTTTGGGTAAATATTTTCTACTCCTTTTTTGGCTAATAACTTTCCAAAGTGGAAAGTTTGCCACCTTGTCGTAACAAATTCCAGAAGACAAAACAAAACCAGGAAGTTCGTTGTAAGAATAGCTTTATATTTTATGAATCCACACACCACTGAGTAAAGGTGGATGATATTTTACATCAAGGGAGTCACCTGACAATTTGGCATTGAATGACGTTTTGTTTATTCCTAAGAATTACAATCTTCCCTCCCATAGCTGATTTGTTAACAGATGGAGATCATTTTACTTTCAAGTTCTGCTTTGTAAACCAACTTGTCCTTTTCAGCTGGTGTTTTACCGGACACACTCATCTAACTTGGATAGCTGAACATTTCTCCCACAACCTTAAGAGAATGAATTGGTCTTGTGGGTAACACAGGTGCTTCCTAAAAAAGCCTGTTGCCATCGAGTGGATTCTGGCTCATAGCAACCCTATGAGACAGAGTAGAACTGCCCTGTAGGGTTTCCAAGGAGCAGCTGGTGGATTTGAACTGCTGATCTTTTGGTTAAGAGGCATAGTTCTTAACCATTGTGCCACCAGGACTTCCATGTGCTTGCTAGTAGTCTAGATTTCTGCCAAATTCTTTACAGTCTAAGGAGCTAACATTCTAATCCTCTCTACAAATGCTGTCCTTTAAAATTAAGCTATCTGTTAAATGGACGATATTAAAATCAGAGTCCTAAAAGATGTATTTTGAGGCGTTAGAGAACACATGTAACAACCCTTAACATCAGAAATGTTTGTCTCATAAAGTTTATGCGATCACAGTTAAAAGCTTTCTCAGCCACTTCCAGATGCAAACTATTCCCTAAAGCCTAAATAAACACATACTGATGCCAGTGTTAGAAGACTCTCGTTTGACAATTCTACCTCACTCCTTGCTTTCTAAATATGAACTTTTTGGGGCATGATCAACAATTTTCCCCAAAATATAGATTTTTATGACAATCAGATATACAAAAGCATGACTTTCTATATGAATTCAAATTGGAAGTAAAGATACTAAAATTATAATTTCACAACTTTGATACAAGCTCCTTTGCTAAATTCTTTCTCATGAGTAAGTATAACTTAAATACAATACAAATATAAATAAAAACCATAAAGTTAAATTCATATCCTAAGTATGGAAACTCATTGTGTTAGATTAAAAACCACATCCATGGCAGAAAATGTAGTATTTCTCATAGCCCAATTGTATGGAAAATACAGTGCAAAAGTTGGACTAATACAGATCACCTTAAAAGAGATCAGGTTACTATTATCAGGAAAAATAGCCTTTAATGGACTATTCAATCTTGAGTTTTTTTTTTTTTCATACAGAATAGCAATACAGGGTTAACATGCAAATAGGTCAAATACTCAATTTGACCAAGAAAGGAGAGGCGGGGCCAAGATGGCGGACTAGGTAGACGCTACCTCGGATCCGTCTTGCAACAAAGACTCAGAAAAACAAGTGAATCGATCACGTACATAACAATCTACAAACCTTGAACAACAAACACAGATTTAGAGACAGAAAACGAACAAATACGGGAAAGCATCGATTGTTTTCAGAGCCTGGAGCCAGCGTCCCAGTCAGCGGATTTTCTGGAAAAACTAGTTTCCCAGTGATGGCTCGGAGACAGCAGTCCATATCAAACCACATAAAGAAGCAGACCATGACAGCTTCTACAACCCCCCAAACAAAAGAATCAAAATCTTTCCCAAATGAAGATACAATCCTGGAATTATCAGATACAGAATATAAAAAACTAATTTACAGAATGCTTCAAGACATCACAAACGAAATAAGGCAAACTGCAGAAAAAGCCAAGGAACACACTGATAAAACTGTTGAAGAACTCAAAAAGATTATTCAAGAACATAGTGGAAAAATTAATAAGTTGCAAGAATCCATAGAGAGACAGCATGTAGAAATACAAAAGATTAACAATAAAATTACAGAATTAGACAACGCAATAGGAAGTCAGAGGAGCAGACTTGACCGATTAGAATGCAGACTGGGACATCTGGAGGACCAAGGAATCAACACCAACATAGCTAAAAAAAAATCAGATAAAAGAATTAAAAAAAATGAAGAAACCCTAAGAATCATATGGGACTCTATCAAGAAGGATAACTTCCGTGTGACTGGAGTCCCAGAACAGGGAGGGAGGGTAGAAAACACAGAGAAAATAGTTGAAGAACTCCTGACAGAAAACTTCCCTGACATCATGAAAGACGAAAGGATATCTATCCAAGATGCTCATCGAACCCCATTTAAGATTGATCCAAAAAGAAAAACACCAAGACATATTATCATCAAACTCGCCAAAACCAAAGATAAACAGAAAATTTTAAAAGCAGCCAGGGAGAAAAGAAAGGTTTCCTTCAAGGGAGAATCAATAAGAATAAGTTCAGACTACTCAGCAGAAACCATGCAGGCAAGAAGGGAATGGGACGACATATACAGAGCACTGAAGGAGAAAAACTGCCAGCCAAGGATCATATATCCAGCAAAACTCTCTCTGAAATATGAAGGTGAAATTAAGATATTTACAGATAAACACAAGTTTAGAGAATCTGCAAAAACCAAACCAAAGCTACAAGAAATACTAAAGGATATTGTTTGGTCAGAAAACCAATAATATCAGATACCAGCACAACACAAGGTCACAGAACAGAACATCCTGATACCAACTCAAATAGGGAAATCACAAGAACAAATTAAGATTAATTAAAAAAAAATATATAACAGGGAATCACGGAAGTCAATATGTAAAAGATCACAATAATCAAAAAGAGGGACTAAACACAGGAGGCATAGAACTGCCATATGGAGAGTGATACAAGGCAATATAGAACAATACAAGTTAGGTTTTTACTTAGAAAAATAGGGGTAAATAATAAGGTAACCACAAAGAGATATAACAACTCCATAACTCAAGATAAAAGCCAAGAAAGACGTAACGACTCAACAAACATAAAGTCAAACACTACGAAAATGAGGATCTCACAAGTTACTAAGAAAAACGTCTCAGCATAAAAAAGGAAGTGGAAAAATGAAATTGTCAACAACACACATAAAAAGGCATCAAAATGACAACACTAAACACTTATTTATCTATAATTACGCTGAATGTAAATGGACTAAATGCACCAATAAAGAGACAGAGAGTCTCAGACTGGATAAAGAAACACGATCCGTCTATATGCTGCCTACAAGAGACATACCTTAGACTTAGAGACACAAACAAACTAAAACTCAAAGGATGGAAAAAAATATATCAAGCAAACAATAAACAAAAAAGAAGAGGAGTAGCAATATGAATTTCTGACAAAATAGACTTTAGACTTAAATCCACCACAAAGGATAAAGAAGGACACTACATAATGATAAAAGGGACAATTGATCAGGAAGACATAACCATATTAAATATTTATGCACCCAATGACAGGGCTGCAAGATACATAAATCAAATTTTAACAGAATTGAAAAGTGAGATAGACACCTCCACATTTATAGTAGGAGACTTCAACACACCACTTTCGGAGAAGGACAGGACATCCGGTAAGAAGCTCAATAGAGACAAGGAAGACCTAATTACAACAATCAACCAACTTGACCTCATTGGCTTATACAGAACTCTCCACCCAACTGCTGCGAAGTGTACTTTTTTTTCTAGCGCACATGGAACATTCTCTAGAATAGACCACATATTAGGTCATAAAACAAACCTTTGCAGAGTCCAAAACATCGAAATATTACAAAGCATCTTCTCAGACCATAAGGCAGTAAAACTAGAAACCAATAACAGAAAAACTAGGAAAAAGAAATCAAATACTTGGAAACTGAACAATACCCTCCTGAAAAAAGACTGGTTTAGAGAAGACATCAAGGAGGGAATAAGAAAATTGATAGAATGCAACGAGAATGAAAACACTTCCTATCAAAACCTCTGGGACACAGCAAAAGCAGTGCTCAGAGGCCAATTTATATCGATAAATGCACACATACAAAAAGAAGAAAGAGCCAAAATCAGAGAACTGTCCCTACACCTTTAACAAATAGAAAGTGAGCAACAAAAGAATCCATCAGGCACCAGAAGAAAACAAATAATAAAAATTAGAGCTGAACTAAATGAATTAGAGAACAGAAAAACAATTGAAAGAATTAACAAAGCCAAAAGCTGGTTCTTTAAAAAAATTAACAAAATTGATAAACCATTGGCTAGACTGACTAAAGAAATACAGGAAAGGAAACAAATAACCCGAATAAGAAACAAGAAGGACCACATCACAACAGACCCAACTGAAATTAAAAGAATTATATCAGATTATTACGAAAAATTGTACTCTAACAAATTTGCAAACCTAGAAGAAATGGATGAATTCCTGGAAAAACACTACCTACCTAAACTAACACATTCAGAAGTAGAACAACTAAATAGACCCATAACAAAAAAAGAGATTGAAACGGTAATCAAAAAACTCCCAAGAAAAAAAGCCCTGGCCCGGACGGCTTCACTGCACAGTTCTACCAAACTTTCAGAGAAGAGTTAACACCACTACTACTAAAGGTATTTCAAAGCATAGAAAATGACAGAATACTACCCAACTCATTCTATGAAGCCACCATCTCCCTGATACCAAAACCAGGTAAAGACATTACAAAAAGAGAAAATTATAGACCTATATCCCTCATGAACATAGATGCAAAAATCCTCAACAAAATTCTAGCCAATAGAATTCAACAACATATCAAAAAAATAATTCACCCTGATCAAGTGGGATTTATACCAGGTTTGCAAGGCTGGTTTAATATCAGAAAAACCATTAATATAATCCATCACATAAATAAAACAAAAGACAAAAACCACATGATCTTATCAATTGATGCAGAAAAGGCATTTGACAAAGTCCAACACCCATTTATGATAAAAACTCTTACCAAAATAGGAATTGAAGGGAAATTCGTCAACATAATAAAGGGCATTTATGCAAAGCCAACAGCCAATATCACTCTAAATGGAGAGAACCTGAAAGCATTTCCCTTGAGAACGGGAACCAGACAAGGATGCCCTTTATCACCGCTCTTATTCAACATGGTGCTAGAAGTCCTAGCCAGGGCAATTAGGCTAGACAAAGAAATAAAAGGCATCCGGATTGGCAAGGAGGAAGTAAAATTATCTCTATTTGCAGATGACATGATCTTATACACAGAAAACCCTAAGGAATCCTCCAGAAAACTACTGAAACTAATAGAAGAGTTTGGCAGAGTCTCAGGTTATAAAATAAACATACAAAAATCACTTGGATTCCTCTACATCAACAAAAAGAACACCGAAGAGGAAATAACCAAATCAATACCATTCACAGTAGCCCCCAAGAAGATAAAATACTTAGGAATAAATCTTACCAAGGATGTAAAAGACCTATACAAAGAAAACTACAAAGCTCTACTACAAGAAATTCAAAAGGACATACTTAAGTGGAAAAACATACCTTGCTCATGGATAGGAAGACTTAACATAGTAAAAATGTCTGTTCTACCAAAAGCCATCTATACATATAACGCACTTCCGATCCAAATTCCAAAGTCATTTTTTAAGGTGATAGAGAAACAAATCACCAATTTCATATGGAAGGGAAAGGAACCTCAGATAAGCAAAGCATTACTGAAAAAGAAGAAGAAAGTGGGAGGCCTCACTCTACCTGATTTCAGAACCTATTATACAGCCACAGTAGTCAAAACAGCTTGGTACTGGTACAACAGGCACATAGACCAATGGAACAGAATTGAGAACCCAGATATAAATCCACCCACGTATGAGCAGCTGATATTTGACAAAGGACCAGTGTCAGTTAATTGGGGAAAAGATAGTCTTTTTAACAAATGGTGCTGGCATAACTGGATATCCATTTGCAAAAAAATGAAACAGGACCCATACTTCACACCATGCACAAAAACTAACTCCAAGTGGATCAAAGACCTAAACATAAAGACTAAAACGATAAAGATCATGGAAGAAAAAATAGGGACAACCTTAGGAGCCCTAATAATAAAAATAAAAAAAAATAAAAAAAATACAAGGCATAAACAGAATACAAAACATTACCAAAAATGACAAAGAGAAACCAGATAACTGGGAGCTCCTAAAAATCAAACACCTATGCTCATCTAAAGACTTCACCAAAGGAGTAAAAAGACCACCTACAGACTGGGAAAGAATTTTCAGCTATGACATCTCCGACCAGCGCCTGATCTCTAAAATCTATATCATTCTGTCAAAACTCAACCACAAAAAGACAAACAACCCAATCAAGAAGTGGGCAAAGGATATGAACACACACTTCACTAAAGAAGATATTCAGGCAGCTAACAGATACATGAGAAAATGCTCTCGATCATTAGCCATTAGAGAAATGCAAATTAAAACTACGATGAGATTCCATCTCACTCCAACAAGGCTGGCATTAATCCAAAAAACACAAAATAATAAATGTTGGAGAGGCTGCGGAGAGATTGGAACTCTCAGACACTGCTGGTGGGAATGTGAAATGGTACAACCGCTTTGGAAATCTATCTGGCGTTATCTTAAAAAGTTAGAAATAGAACTACCATACAACCCAGAAATCCCACTCCTGGGAATATACCCTAGAGATACAAGAGCCTTCATACAAACAGATATACGCACATCCATGTTTATTGCAGCTCTGTTTACAATAGCAAAAAGCTGGAAGCAACCAAGGTGTCCATCAACAGATGAATGGTTAAATAAATTGTGGTATATTCACACAATGGAATACTACGCATCGATAAAGAACAGTGACGAATCTGTGAAACATTTCATAACATGGAGGAACCTGGAAGGCATTATGCTGAGCGAAATTAGTCAGAGGCAAAAGGACAAATATTGTATAAGACCACTATTATAAGATCTTGAGAAATAGTAAAAACTGAGAAGAACACATACTTTTGTAGTTACTGGGGGGGGGGAGGGAGAGGGTTTTTTATTGATTAATTAGTAGATAAAAAATTTTTTTTTTTTTAAGAACTGCTTTAGGTGAAGGGAAGGGCAACACTCAATACATGGAAGGTCAGCTCAATTGGACTGGACCAAAAGCAAAGAAGTTTCTGGGATAAAATGAATACTTCAAGGGTCAGCGGAGCAAGGGTGGGGGTTTGCGGACCATGGTTTAAGTGGACTTCTAAGTCAACTGGCAAAATAATTCTATTATGAAAACACTCTGCATCCCACTTTGAAATGTGGCGTCTGGGGCCTTAAATGCTAGCAAGCGGCCATCTAAGAGGCATCAATTGGTCTCAACCCACCTGGATCAAAGGAGAATGAAGAACACCAAGGTCACACGACAACTAAGAGCTCATGAGACAGAAAGGGCCACGTGAACCAGAGAGCTACATCATCCTGAGACCAGAAGAACTAGTTGATGCCCGGCCACAGTCGATGACTGCCCTGACAGGGAGCACAACAGAGAACCCCTGAGGGAGCAGGAGATCAGTGGGATGCAGACCCCAAATTCTCATAAAAAGACCATACTTAATGGTCTGACTGAGACTAGAGGAATCCCGGCGGCCATGGTCCCCAAACCTTCTGTTGGCACAGGAGGGGAAACATCCCCGAAGACAATTCATCAGACATGAAAGGGACTGGACAGTGGGTGGGAGAGAGATGCTGATGAAGAGTGAGCTAATAATATCAGGTGGACACTTGAGACTGTGTTGGCATCTCCTGTCTGGAGGGGGGATGGAGGATAGAGAGAGTGGGAAGCTGGCAAAATTGTCACGAAAGGAGAGACTGGAAGGGCTGACTCATTAGGGGGAGAGCAAGTGGGAGTACAGAGTAAGATGTATGTAAACTTATATGTGACGGACTGACTTGAATTGTAAACGTTCACTTGAAGCTCAATAAAAGTTAATAAAAAAAAAAAAAAGGAGTGACTCGAAGGAAAAAAACCAATCAATCTTTGTGTAATTTAATTTCACTTTCAAGCAAATTGACTGTTTCTTTTAAAATATCGGCCAGATAAAATTTTATTAAGTTGTATGTCCTCTTGTTTTTAAAGTGGAAGTAAAAAATTAAAGGTATTCTGTATTTTATGTGACACTCTATCTTATTTCCTAAGCCCTGAATAGGACTAATTCCTTGACAGGATGTACCGAACAGAAAATTTCACTTTTTGCCAGGAGTTCTTCTAAACTCACTGACAATAACGGCAGTCACAACTTTTATTTCTTTTGGGTTTGTCAAGATAGCCAATTAAATCATAAATCAATTAAGTTGTAACTGGGATAACCTATTATGTTCCACCATATTAGCTGAAAATCCATTAACTCCAAATGTTAGTCTATAAAAAACAGAAGAAAATAATAAAACCACAAAGTTAAGTTCAAACAGACATTCATTGTGTAAAAATTTTCCCTCTCTTTCTCTCTGTGGATCAGATTTACCATCAAACATTCTTGCTATCTGTTCAGTGCACGTGGCTAATGTATCAAGACAAGTTTCTGTTCATGCAGAGTAATTGGCAAGTGAATGAAGCTTATTGCACCATAGCTCATACTAGCAGTGTAGCCACAATGTCATTATTTCAGTTGTGTCCTATGAGTTATTATTTCCTTTTTACTGCCTTATTCATTGTCAATGTCAATGTCTTCATTTAATCTAGAATTACTGATAGATTCATTGGCTTTCCAAAGTGACTATACTACTAGCTTGCCACTTGGTCATAACAATGGCAAGAAAAGAAAACCAAACCAGGAAGTTTGTTGTAAAAATAGCTTTACATCTTATGAATTCATACACTACTGGGTAAAGTGTAGAAAACAAATTTCATTGAAGTTGCTTAGATATGTTACTGCTAAAAAAAAAAAAAATCCAAACCATACACAATAACACCTGAGAGGAACACGCTCCTTAGAACAATCAATTATACGAGATCGAAAGGGCAATATTTGCCCAAAAGCAAAGATGAGAAGGCAGGAGGAGTAGGAAATCAGGAGGAAAGGAAATGGGGAATGAACCTAGGATGAAAATGGGGAGAGTGCTGACAAAAAAAAAAAAGAATAATATCCCCCAAAAGAATAGCGAATTCAAGAATCAAAGTTTTGTTTATGCTTTTATATGAAAGATAATCATTTATTGGACCTGTTGGCACAGTGGTTAAGAGCTCAGCTGCTAACCAAAAGATCGGCAATTCAAATCTACCTACTGCTTCTTGGAAACACTTTGGGGCAGTTCTACTCTGTCCCATAGGGTCAGCATGAATGAGAATAAACTCGATGGCAGCAGGTTTTGTTTTTGTTTTTAATATAACATTTCCTCCTTATCCTTGTGTTCCTATTTTTAGCCCCAAGAAAACACATAGCAGGTACTGATCTGTATTTGTATGATTTTGTCTTCCAAGCCATATTGTGCTTTTTCACTATTCCATAAATTTTTTAATTAAACATACTCTGTCTCTTGCCGGATAGTGATGGAGTAGTTTCTACTGTCACTACCAGGCCTTAGGATCATATTTCCCAATGAAGGCTTCTTCTCAAGCATCTCAGTTGCTTCTTTCCGGGACACAGTATAAAAACACCTACGGAGGTAAGAGAAAAAAAAAAACAGAATTTTTGTTTTAACTGATGAAAAACCATTACACAAAAAAGTGCTACTAAAATATAACTTTGAGATTTGCAGTTATTGACTTTTCTCAAATCTTCCAGTTTTGTTATAGTTGTTGTTGTTAGTTCCCATTGAATCAATTCCCACTCATGGCAAACCCATGTGTGTCAGAGTAGAACTATGCTCTATAGAGTTTTCATGGTTGTGATCTTTCGGAAGCAGATCACCAGGTCTGTCTTCCAAGACCCTCCGGGTTGGTTCAAACAGCTAACCTTTTTGCTAGTAGTCAAGCCCTCGAATGTTTGTGCCAACCTTAATACAACTACAGTCATGTAATTACAACTATTCCAAGTCTGCATCTCTATGAGTATGCTACCGATTAAGGCCCTCCATCACTCATCCCTCCAAAGCCTCTTCATTAACCAAAGGGGACTTGAAAAGTTTTCTATTGATCAGTATATAATCACCATTACCACTGAAAATTTAAGATAAGAATTAGCGATATATCTCCAGTCTCAGAGTTTTCAGTATTTGTTGGTAGGTTCTTTTCAGGTGTACAAAACATCTCTATAATTGTTTATCTTGGGTGTCTATTTTAAATAACTGATATATAAGGGTATGTCTGAATCCACCACTTTTGTATAATATGGCTTTCTTATGGCATTCGTGGTGTTTTAATGTGCAAAATAAAAAATAAAGCACTTCCCATTTTTGTGCTATATGTTATAGTCATAGAAATGTATAGCCATAGGGAAAAATATCTGGCAGGGTATTCAATACGCCGAGATGTTAACAGCAATGACCTCTGAGTAGTAGGACAAGGAATGATTTTAATCTTCTTTTTATTTATCTGTAATTAATACATATTCCTTTTTTACTGAGAAAAAAAGAAAAAGGAGCTGTTTATGTGACCTACCACTCCATCAGCTGTCACTGGTTTTAGCTAAAAGTAATGGCTGGCACATCCTGTGGTTTTAATGCAAATAAAATGGGTATCAGTATCTGATGTCAAAGATTGTGCCAGGACAAGTTTCACTGACAAAGAAAACAAGACTCCAGGAGAAAAGGGCTTACTATCTTAATCGCAGTTTTCAACCATATATAGGATGTTGCTGAATTCAGCATATTCTATGCCTTTTTTTTTTTTTTTTTCCAGTACAACCTTACACATACACAGGGTCTTCCTCAAAGTACAAGCTCAATGAATAATACTGGTTGATCGGTCAATTGAATAGAACATTTCAGATATTTTAAGTTATTCAGTATAATTTTCCGATAGAACAAAAGGTCAATAATAAGTTCTTTAGTAAAAAATATCTTTTCCTTCTTTCTTGGTAACAGTTTTTATTTAGGTTTGAGCTCTGGAAAGAATATCTATTTGGTCAAAGGTGTGGGTAGAAGGGGATTTCCTGTGTGGTAAGAGAGTTGGTGCAAATATATATTTTGTTGATCATGATATAGAAGAGGAAATGTGGCATGTACTCAGAGATATGCAGTTTATCCCCAAGACAGCTTATTGTCCCTGTTTTAATGAGTTCAGGTGGCTAACTCTCTTGATAACTAACAATTAGAATATAACAATCTAATGAATAAACTGTATTCGTTGTGGACTTACGCTGGCATAGGGTTCAGTACATCCACATAATCTTCAATTGTTTCATTCTCTTTTTCCACAGATGTACTAGGTAGCCGTTCTGTCTCAGTTCTCCTTTTCTTTTCTCTCTCTAGGACTTCATGCAGTCTAATTACTTGCCCCGGTAGGAGTGACACATGTTGGGGAACTGACAGCTGAAATCAATTAAAAGAATAGCCAGCCATAGCTGATTTTAGCAAAGGTGGGCCTGGTCAGGCCATAAGCAGTTACAGAGATGCATGGGTAGAATCACCAGTAGAAGTTCCTTATCTGGGGTAGGCGTCTTAGAACTTCCTCTAAACCAACTAAAACCTGAACAAGAAATTTTTCTTTTGGTTTGTTCCAAAAGTAGAGCACCCCAACCTTGCCGTTATTGTCCTTAGTTGTCATTAAGTCAATTCCGACTCATGGTGACCTCATACGTGCAGAGTAGAACTGCTCCATAGGGTTTTCAAGGCTGTAACAGATTGCTAGGCCTGTATTCTAACGCATTTCTGGGTGGATTCAAACTGCCAACTTTTCAGCTAGTATTCAAGTACTCAACTATTTATACCACCAAGAGACTCCTCATGAAATAACTACCCCTTATTAATTGCCTATTACGTCCCTAGCATTTTGTATGTGTTATTTCAAATCCTCACAGCAATGCTACAAGATAAGTATTCACTTTACAAATGAAAAAAAAAAAAAAAACAATTTCAGAAAGGTTAAATGAAAAGTTTGGGGCCATAGAGCTAGTAAATCGTGAAACCAAGACTCAGACATAAATTTATATGATTCAAAAGCAAAGTCTCACTTCTTTCAACTACAGTCTGTGCTTCTCGAAATTTTCCACTAAAGTTCTCCTGACAACAACACAATATGAACATACACACTGAGTGATCTGGGATCATAGCCAAAAACAATATTTATAAGCACAAAATTCAAAGCAACTTGTCTTCTTTTAAAAATTCACATGAATTTTATTTTATATTCTGTAATACATTAATGTGGAGCCCTGATGGCATATTGGTTAAAGTGCTTGGCTGCTAACCAAAAGGTTGATTGATTTGAAGCCACCAGCTGCTCCTTGGGAGAAAGATGTGGCAGTTTGCTTGCATAAAGATTTGCAGCTTTGGAAACCCTATAGGTCAACTCTACTCTGTCCTACAGGATCACTACAAGTTGGAACCAACTCGACAGCAGTGGAAATATATCAATGTATATTTTAATGGAAAATAATGCTCTTTATCCTTACCTCAAGGAAAATAAAATTGAAAAAGAAATTTTGGGCCAAAACGGCAAGTATAATTAGTATACCAGGAAGATATACCAAGATTTATCCAGTAGTTTTAGTTTGTCTTTGGAAGCTAAAAACAAAGATGGAGTTACTTATGCTCAGTCCAGAAGATCACGGCTGCTACCTGGTTTCACAAGGAAAGAGTTGAAGAAAATAAGTAACCTGACTTTTAAAAACAGTAATTGGCTTGTATTTGTAGATTTATGTAAACAACAGCTCCTGCTCTCTAACTCCTGCATTCCAGACAAGCAGACATCTGATTATCTGAGAGCCACTCAGCAGGGATTGACCCCTCAGGCCTGTGACATTTATCTTCTTAAGCAAACTAACATTTTAGAGAAGAAAAGATTTCAAAGGACATTTTAATGAACCCCTGAAAATCTGCCTAAAACTGCCCAGACTTCTTGGACTCTCTTTTCTCCTTTCTAGTCACTATATAAACCCTGATGCTGCCACATTTCTTTGGAACACGCAGTTTAAGCTGTGTTTTCCTCGATCCATGAATCATTAATCGGATAATAAATTCCTAGTATTGTTTTTAACTTTGTTTTCATTCTCAGAAATTGTTTTACATTTCATACTCCATGACACCTAGTCACATACCCTTGAGATTTTTGTACCCCAAGCTGTGAAGCACTATGATAACTCTCCACAACAGAGAGGTGGAGAAACAGAAAGATAGATAACTGTTCTCCAGAGTTTCTCCCTGTCCCCAAGTCAAGGCGTCCTTCACATCTTTAACTGTTCTCACCTATGACTTCCTTAGGAGCTGTGGTAGCACAATGGTTGAATACTCGGTTGCCACCTGAAGGTCAGTAGTTCAAACCCACCAGCAGCTCCATGGGGAGAAAATAACTTAGGAAACCCTATGGGAGATTCATACTGTCTTATGGGCTTGCTATGAGTCAGAATGAACTCAATGGCACACAACAGCAACAGGAAAATGACTTCCCTATAGGGTACTTGTACCTCCAACTTTGACCTAGTAACCTAGCTGAGATCAAGAACCAGCATCTATCCACCTATCCATGTTTGGAAAGTACAGTGATTTTTTTTTCATGTGACTGCAAAGCCCTTACTTGGAAACTAACTTTGGATAGAGTCCGTGTTTAACTAATGCTAATAAACATGGAAGGTCTTTGTAGCCTCTAAAAGTATTAGAGATCATTGTGCTCCTTTGGGGGCTGGTTATCAAAGTAACCCACATTTCCAAGACAGTTTCTACAGTGGCTTTATTTCAAATAATGATATTATCTTGCTGCAACTGTTAACTATAAGCAGTAGATCTTACTATTTGCCACTGATAACATGCTGCAGACTTGAACAGCTATCACCCCTTTGTCTTAACACTCACTAAACAAACATTTAAAGGTGACTTTCCTTTTTATGGTCCTCCTATTATATTCTCTATGGAATTTCCAAAATCCTTCTCAGTTAGCATTTTATAAATGTATATGAAGTGAGGGAGGAGGATTCAAAATAGCTGCCTAGCTCAGATGAACCACACCATCCCTCCACAGCAAAGACTTGAGAAACAAAGTGAAACAGATACAGAAGACAACCCTGGAACCCTAAGCATCAAATGAAAGGATATAGAATTAGATCTAATACTGATTGGGAAAAGAAACTGAATGACAACAGTGAATGGGAAGAGATACAGAGTAGAGGTGCCCTGCCAGACAGCCTGGCACAGTGAGGCCGTTTTGAGACAAAGCCAGCAGCAACCCTGAGGAGCACAGGAAGACAACATCACGGAACTCCCAATAGGAGACAGAGAAGCTGTGTCAATATACCTGGAGAGAAGCAAGGTAGGCAGGATATGAACTGGAGCTAAGGAGGGAAAGTACAGGATGGAGAACAAGAGTTTCACGGATCCCAGAGTACACAGAGTAGGGAGGGAGCCAGGACCCAGAGAGAGGGTGACTCTCCAGTGGCGATACCTGACTAGTAGTGTGGGTGGCAAGCAAGGAGCAATGGACGAACAGCTGCCCCATTTTTTTTCTTTCCTTTCCTCCCCTCCTGGGCCACCAGCCCCACCCCATTGAACAGAGTGCCTGTGCACCTCCAGCCACCTGCCCCACACCTTCCCCACCAAGGAGAGCACTTGAACACAAACCAGCTGACCACTCCATCCCACCCCCAATGGAGGAGGCACCTCAGCACCACCCAGACACCTACCTTGCTCCTTGCCCATTGCCTGCCCATCTGGCGAACAACTGTGAGCATTCCCATACCACTGGATAGTGCCCACCCAATATGCCCTCAGCAGTTTCACATGTACAGTGAACAGCAATGAGGGCTCCCCCTGCCAACCATTACTCCACCCAACTTGGGGCAGGAAGTGAATGTCCCTGTGTTGCCAGACAAGTGATCACTGAAGCATGCCTGACCCACCCACAGTGATAAAACCAAAACAAAACAAAATCATTAAAAAAAAAAAAAAAAATCTGAATGGGTCAGAGACAGCAGACAATATCAAATCATATAAAGAAACAAGACAAGATGGCTCAACCAAATGACCAACATAAAGGAGCAGAAAATCTTCCTGAGGAAGAGATGGTAATGGAACTGCCTGATAAGGAATTCAAAAGGCTTATGTATAGGATCCTCAAAGAGGTCAAGAAAAACACAGACAAATCCCTAGAAGAATTCAGGAAAACAATACAAGAACAAAATGACAACTTAAATAGATAATTAGAAATCATACAAAAAGAGCAACTAGAAAGCTAGAAGATTAACAATAAGATATCAGAAATAGATAACTCAATGGAAGGACACAGAAGTAGAATTGAGACAATAGAAGAAAGAAATAGTGAAATAGAGGACACATCCCTTGATACCAATTTGTACAAGGAACAGTCAGAAGAAAGAATGAAAAAAAAAAAAAATGAAGAAAGCCTAAGTGCTATGTGGGACACTATGAAGAGGAATGACTTATGACTTATGCATGATGAGAATCACAGAACAGGAGGTGACAAAAAAAAAGCACGGAGAAAATTTTTGAAGATTTGCTGGCAGAAAACTTCTCCAGTATCATGAAAGACAAGAAGATTTCCATTCAGGAAGCTCAACAAACCCCATACAGGATAAATCCCAAAAGAAAGTTACCAAGATATATCGTAATCAAATTTTTCAAGTCCAAAGATAAAGAAAGAATTCTGAACAGCACAGGAAAAGGGAAACAACACCTACAAAGGGATTCCAATAAGGCTAAACTCTGATTTCTCAGCAGAGACCATGCAAGCAAGAATGCAATGGGATGACATGTATAAAACCCTGAGAGAAAAGAATTGTCAACCAAGAATCGTATACACAGCAAAATTGTCTCTCAAATATGTTGGTAAAATTAGGACATTTCCAGATAAACAGAAATTAAGGGAATTTGTAAAAACCAGACCATCCTTACAAGGAGTATCAAACAGTGTCCTTCAAATAGAGAATCAGTGAAAAGAGACAATAAACTGAGAGTATGCCACACAATGGCTTCACCGACATGGCAACCCAGATAGAAAAATCTCAAAAGTAAAATAAAATTACAGAACCAAAAACAGAGAGCCGGAGATAGCAATCTGAAATTGATGATGACTTCAAAACAAAAAGGGGGAATGAATGGTGTAGTTACAGAACTTCCAGATGGAAAGGAAGTCAAGACAATATCTAAAAATAACAGACTGTTTTAAATATAGAGTGATAAAAGTAAACCTCATAATAACCACAAAGAAAATTAACAAACCTACTCACCAAAATAAAAAAGAAAACCAAAAAGACTCGGTAAACACAAAATTGACAAAAACCAGGAAATGAAAAGACAATCCATTAACAAAAAGAACTCAGCACAGAAAATTAAATGGAACAAAGAAACTGTCAATTCTGTACAAAAAAAAAAAATCATAACAAAATGACAGCAGTAAATTCATATCTATCGATAATCACACTGAATATAAATGGGTTAAATGCACCACTCAAGAGACAGAGAGTGGCAGAATGGATAAAAAAAAGTGACCTATTAATATGTTGCTACAAGAGATACACCTTAGACACAAAGACATAAAGAGGATGGAAAAAGATATATAAAGCAAACCATACTTAAAAAAGAGAAGGAATGATAATATTAATCACTGATAAAATGGACTTTAAATCCATTATAAGAGACAAGGAAGGACATTATGTAATGATTAGGGGGTCAATCCATCAAGAGGACATAACCATAAGTATCTACTCATCCAATGACAGAACTCCAATATACATAAAACATACCCTAACAGAAATGAAAAGAGAAACAGATGGTCTTACAATAATAGTAGGAGACTTTAACACACCACTTTCCACAATGAACAGAACAAGAAGAAAGAAATTCAAACAAAGGTACAGAAGATCTAAATAACACAATCAACCAACTTGACCTCATGGACATATACAGAGCACTGTACCCAGCAACAGTGCAGTATACATTCTTCTATACAATCATCCCATGGATGATTCTGTAGAATAGACCATATCCTAGGCCAAAAGCAAGCCTCAATAAATTAAAAAATACTGAAATAATACAAAGCATCTTCTCAGGTCAAAAAAAAAAAAGTCACAATGCCATAAATTAGAAATCAATAAAGGGAAGAACAAAGGAAAAAAACAAAATACTTGGAAATTGAACAATGCCATGCTTAAAAACCACTGAGTAATAGAAGAAATTAAAAATGAAATAAAAAAACTTCTAGAATCAAACGAGAATGAAAAGACAACATACCAAAACTTGAGGTCTCAGGAAAAGTAGTGCTCAGAGGCCAATTTATAACAATAAATGCATACATCAAAAAATAAGACAGGGCCAAAATATATACCTTAAACTCTACAACTCAAACAAATAGAAAAAGAGCGGCAAAAGAAGCCCACAGCTACTAGAAGAAAGGAAGTAATAAAGATTAGAGCAGAAATAAATGAAACAGAAAATAGAAAAACAATTGAAATTATCAAGACTAGAAGCTGGTTCTTCGAAAGGATCAATAAAATCAACAAACCACTGAACAAATTGCCAAGAGAAAAAAAGGATAAGATGTAAATAATCCAAATAAGAAATGAGATGGGTGACATTGCAAAAGAACCAAGTGAAATAAAAAGGATCATAACAGAATACTACAAAAAATTATACTCCAACAAATTTGAAAACCTAGAGGAAATGGACAAATTCCTAAAAACACACTACCTACCTAAACTAACATGAACTGAAGTAGAAAATCTGAACAGACCCATAACAAAAGAAGAAATTGAAGAGGCCATTAAAAAAAAACAAAACAAAACACAAAAAAAAAAACTACCAACAACAAAAAAAGCCCTAGGCCAGACAGTTTCATTGGAGAATTTTACCATGCATTCAGGGAAAAGTTGACACCAATACTACTTAAATTATTCCAGAACATAGAAAAGGAAGGAATACTCCCAAATTCATTCTATGAAACCAGCATAACCCTGATATCGAAGCCAGCCAAAGACACTGCTAAAAAAGAAAATGGTAGACGAGTATCCCTCATAAACATTGATGCAAAAATTCTCAACAAAATTTCTAGCCAATAGAATCCAACAGCATATCAAAAAATAATATATCATGACCAAGTGCGATTCATACCAGCTCTGCAAGGATAGTTCAACAATAGAAAATCAGTCAACGTAATCCACAACATAAATAAAACAAAGGAAAAGAATCACATATCATCTCAATTGATGCAGAAAAGGCATTTGATAAAGTCCAACACCCATTCCTGATAAAAAACTCTCACCAAAATCGGAACAAAAGGGAAATTCCTCAACATAATTAAGCACATATACACAAAACCAACAGCCAATATTATTCTGAATGGAGAGAGCCTGGAAGCAGTTCTGCCTAAGAATGGGAACCAGGCAAGGATGCCCTTTATCACCACACTTATTCAACT
Source organism: Loxodonta africana (assembly GCF_030014295.1). Lineage (NCBI taxonomy): Eukaryota > Metazoa > Chordata > Mammalia > Proboscidea > Elephantidae > Loxodonta > Loxodonta africana. The sequence continues at coordinate 89,191,706 of NC_087346.1, forward strand.
TTTTACTGAAAGTCCTAGCTAGAGCAATAAGGCAAGAAAAGAAATAAAGGGCATCCAAATTGAAAAGGAAGGCATAAAACTACCCCTATTCACAGATGATATGATCCTATACTTAGAAGATCCCAGAGAAGCCACAAGAAAGCTACTGTCACTAATAGAAGGATTCAACAAAGTGTCAGCGTACAAAATCAACATACAAAAATCAATTGGATTCTGCTACACTAACAAAGAGAACTCTGAAAAGGAAATCAGGAAAATGATACCATTTACAACAGCTCCCCAAAAGATAAAATACTTAGGAATAAACCTAACTGGGGACTTATACAAAGAAAACTACAAAACACTACTGCAAGAAATCAAAAGAGATCTTCATGAATGGAAAGACATACCATGCTCATGGATAGGAAGAGTTAACATTGTGAAAATGTCAATACTACCCAAAGCAATGTATAGATACAATGCAATCCCAATTCAAATTCCAACATTCTTTTAATTCTGGAACAGAATTTAGAGCTCAGAAATAAATCTATCCACCAATGGACACCTGATCTTTGATAAAGGGCTGAAGTTCATGTAACTGGTCAAGTTACTGGGTCTTAGGACTGGGGATCATGGTCTAAGGAGACATCAAGGTCAATTGTAACAACATAGTTCATAAAGAAAATGTTCTACATCCCCTATTTTGGTGAGTAGCATCTGGAGTCTTAAAAGTTTGCGAGTGGCTATCTGAGATACATCTATTGGTCTCATTCCACACAAAGCAAAGGAAAATGAAGAAAACCAAAGACACGAGGAAAATATTAGTCCAAAGGACTAATGGATAACATGAACCACAGCCTGCACCAGCCCAAGCACAGAAGAACTAGATGGTGCCTGTCTACCACCATTGACCACGCTGACAGGGATCACAATAAAGAGTACCAGACAGAACAGGAGAAAAATGTAGAACAAAATTCAGATTCGAAAAAGACCGGACTTACTGGTATGACAGAGAGTGGAGGAACCCCTGAGACTATAACCCCTGGACACCCTGCTGACTCAGCACTGAAGCCACTACTGAAGTTAATCTTTCAGCCAAAGATTAACAGGCCTATAAAACAAACAATAACACATGTGAGGAACGTGCTTCTTAGATCAATCAAATATATGAGACCAAATGGGCAACACCTGCCCAAAAACAAAGATGAGAAGGCAGGAAGGGACAAGAAAACTGGGCAAATGGACATGGGAAACCCGAGGTGGAAAGGGGAAAAGTGCTGACACATTGCAGGATTGCAACAAATGTCACAAAACAATTGGTGTATAAATTTTTGAATGAGATACTAATTTGCCCTGTAAATTTTCACCTAAAGTACAGTTAAAAAAAATAATAATGCACATCACCCATAAGTACTGTGCTCTTTTAAAAAAAAATCACCTGTATGAGACCAAAGGGCCAACAATTACTTTAAAACAAAGGTAAGAATGTAAGGGGGCAGGGAAACCAGATTAATGGAAATGAAATAATGAGAATGTTCACACATTGTGAAAAATGTAAACAATGTCGCTGAACAATTTGTGTAGAAATTGTTGAATGGAGCCTAAACTGCTGTGTAAACGTTCACCAAAAACACAATAAAATGTTGTTAAAAATATATATAATATGAAGTGAGTAAGAAAGAGATTGGAAAAGTCTTAGAGATGCTACCTAAACTACAAATATCAGAGTTTACAAAGGACTACTGTTCTCAAAGGATAAGACCAAAAAGTAGCTCTCCCTGACCACCTATTATTCTCCAGCACATTGCCCTGTTTATTTTCTTCCTAACGGTATAAAATTATCTTGTTTGTTTGCTTTTTAACTTTCTCTCTCCCTCTCCCCTCACACCACAAGGATATGAATTTTGCGTGTAAGTGCAATGGGTTATGTCTGTTATTTTCTGTATCTTCACCTTCTTTTGCTATGCATGACTCATAGCAGGTATCCAGCAAATATTGGCTGAATGAATGAAGCAAAAATAATGACCTTCCTACCTCTGTTACCGTAAGAATGAAGCCTCTCCATTCTTCTCCACTTTCTGTGTTCTCTGTCTAAAGATGAAGACAAAAACAGAAGATGAAAACATATGAGTGACTATGAACATTAATACTTTTATTAACTTCAAATAACTTTAGAATTTCATGATTATTTTATGATTCAAAATATGTAATCCATCAAAATTTAAAAGATTAACAATATTCTCATATTCTTCTACTGAAGCACCTTGCTTTACAAAGTCAACTCTAATTTTTTAAATCACTTAAAATTAGTTGAAAGGAAGAAAAAAAATTTTTCATTTTTCCTAGAAGAATTAATGTATATTTGTTATGAAATATATTAATACTCTTTCTTTTGTCAAAAAACAGAAGTATCCCCCGAAACAATGGCCCCCAGACACTCTGCTAACCCAGAACTGAAACCATTCCCAAAGTCTACTTTTTAAATAAAGATTAGACAAAAAATAACACATGTAAGAAGCATGCTTCTTAGTTCAATCAAATATACAAGACCAAATGGGCAGTTCCTGTCCAAAAGCAGGACAAGAAGCCAGGAAGAGACAGGAGCTGGACAAATGGACACAGGGAGCCCCACGGTAGAAAGACAGAGTGTGCTTGTCACAAATGTCACAAAATAATATGCGTATAAATTTTTGAATGAGAAATTAACTTGAATTTTTCACCTAAAGGACAATAAATAAATTAAAAAAAAAAAACTGAGGCTTGGAAAAAAAAAAAAAAAAGACAGAAGTATGCTGTGTCAGAAGAACTGGATGGTTCCTGGCTACCATTATTGAACATTTTGATCAAAGATTCTCTAGAAGAATCCTGATCAAAAGAGGGCAAATGTAAAAACAGAATTTCAAATCTTCACAGAATCCAGAGTTTCTGGAGCCATTGAGCAGGATGTACCCCTGAAACTATTGCCCTGAGGTCATCTTTAAACCTTATACCCAAAATATCCCCTGAAGTATTCTTAAAACTAAAAATATTTTAGCTTAACTAGTAAAGAATGTCTTCCTTGAGGATTGTGCTCTTTTAAAATCTATCTATGTAGGATCATACTGACAACTGCAACTCGAAAGATTAGGTAGAAAGATTAGGGGGTAGTGAGTTTATGTTAATGTGGGATGAACAACTCAAAAAAAGAGGGTGAGAATGGTTACACAACTCAAAGAAAGTAATCAATATAACTGAATTATATATGTTGAAATTGTTGAATTAGTATGTATTCTGCAATGTGCATTCTCAATGACAAAAATAAAATGAATTATTTTAAAAAAGACAGAAGTATATAACTTTAATCTGTTCGTTTGCTGAATAAGTTAAATTGTATGAATTTACCTAACTCAAAAAAAATTTAGATGTTAGCAAACATATCTTTGCAGTCAATACTAGTGGTACTCAACATTGACTGGCTTGAAGTTTGGGGCAACCAGGAAGGAGCAATGCAGGTTTCCAGTTAGTCCTGAGATACTTCCAATTCTTAGCAATCAACTGTTTTTGTTGTTAGGAGCTGTTGAGTCAGTTCTGACTCGTAGCGACCCTATGGAAGCAGTTAACTACCACTACTACTCGTAGTAGTAATATCAGCCAACTCATATGGAGTGCTTATAAGTGTTCCAAGCACTTCACAAGTATTAATTGATATAATCTTCATGGTGACTCTCTGATAAAGGTACTATTTTCTATTTTACAGATTTGTTTATTCAGTAAATATTTATTGAGTGCCTTTTATGTACCAAGGACTATTCTAGGTACTAGTTTACATCAAGAAACAAAGCAAAACTCTTGTTCTCATGGAGTTTAGTCTAGCAAGGGATAATAGATAATAACCGTAATGAGTAAATTATGTAGTGTCAGAAGGAAATAAGTACTATGGAAAAATGAAAAAGTAGAGCAGGGTAAGAAAGATTGGGAGTGCCAGTGAGGATGAGAAGGGGAAAAGTTGCAATTTTAGTAAAATGGTCCAGATAGGCCTCAGTAAGAGGGTTACATGTGAGCAAAGACTTGCTTCTGGGTGAGGAAACTAAGGCACAAAGATCACAAGTGACTTGTCAAAGATCACGCAATTAGTAGGTAAAACCGCCAGCATTCAAACCTAGGGAATCTGACTCCAATCCTGTGCTCCTACCCACCACGACAGAACGTGTAGGGAGCCTGCTTAAAGCTGTAGATTCCTGGGCTCAGATTCCAGATGGGGACCTGGATTTCCTATGTACAAGTGATTCCTATTATACTAAAGTTTAAGACCAATGCTTTGGAGATCAGTCAGTAATCTCCTGGGAAAGCCTCTACTACATCTTATTCAGTTACAAGTTCTCTTTATGTTATTACTGTAACTGTTGACTGACTTTAATTGGCTCACTTTGAATGAGGATTCAAGAACTATGTTTGAAAACACCAGGTGTAATCCCTGACTTTGACAGAGGACAGAAGTATATTGTTTCAACATGCTCATATACTAAACAAGTGAACATAGCCTTTTAAATCCCAATTCAGAACACTGTAGTTGTTGGCAAAAAACAAGAAATATTAACAAATACAAGACTTAGTGCTCCTCCTACAAAACCCCTTTACTTCAACCACTCAAAAAGAGGTGAATGCTATTTATAGCTACAACTCATTATATACTATTTGCTTCTCCTCACTCACCTTCAGTTGCACTTCCTCTTTTGGTAAAACAAGGGTGAATTTTGCACAATTCTTTTCAGTTGAATTCTGATCAGTAAGGCATGTAAGATCTATTATGTCTAATTTGTCAATATACTGCAAAGATAAAGGGAAATCTCATTAAATTATTTTGTGGATAATATACGTTCATCCTGCAGGAAGGAAATTAATATCTTCCTTTCACCTCATTTGTACTTTGCATGATATTCTGGTTCTCAACTTGGCATTGGCATCGCACCACTTTCCAATCCCAAAAAACCTTTGGCCATGCAGTTGTATGGGGGCTCATACAGACTTGCAAAAGCCAATTACTAAATTTTCACTAATTTTGCAAACCAGTTTTTAAACACAGCCACTATCAAAAATTAAATTAAATTAATTTGTATACATAAATTTATATATCGGTAAAGTAGAGGGTCAGCAAAAGAAACGAAGACTCTCAACAAGATGTATTGACACAGTGGCTGCAACGATGGTCTCAAGCATAGCAACAATTGTGAGGATGGTGCAGGACCAGGCAATGTTTCGTTCTGTTGCACGTAGGGTTGCTAGGAGTTAGAACTGTGTATGCTCCACATTCTTTATATCAGTAATATTTATAATACATCTAAGTACATATATACATACATACTTTTTTTTCCCCCCCAGAGAACAAGTTGTTAAATATTTACCACACACCACTGGTTATGAGGAGTCTATCAAGAAATTCCTATCTTCTCAAGTACCATAGAAAGATTTCTTCTGAGCAGTTGGTATATATGAACTGGTATGTATGCAACTGGCCAGACTTGACTTCTTAAAAAAAGAAATCGGTTGGTTCAGACTCAAAGTGACTCTAAACGACAGACTAGAACTGCCCCATAGGGTTTCCAAGGAGCAGCTGGTGAATTTGACCTGCCAACCTTTTGGTTAGCAGCCTTCTAGAAGGATTAAAACAGCCTGTGATAAGCTTAGCAGGGTTTTTATGGTATAATATTTTGCTAAATTAGCCTCACTCCTGACTTCCTTTTATCTCCTTCTTTTATTTTTCTTTCTGTTATGGCCAATTTGAGTCCCTGGGTGGTGCAAACGATTAAGGCACTCAGCTGCTAACGGAAAGGCTGGGGGTTCAAGTCCACCCAGAGGTGATTCAGAAGAGAGGCCTGGTGACCTACTTTAGAAGAATCAGCCATTGAAAACATATGGACCACAGTTCTACCAATTTAACTTATCTTGCTGTATTCTTGAAAGCCTCCTATTTTATTTTTCTGAATAATGTAGGATATCAAAAATAAATAAACATTTTCCAGAGCTTTTTCTATATTGATGAGGTGGAAGTTGAGTTTGGGTTGACCTATTTTGTTTCAGTGAACAAAAAACAATCAAAAACGGAGGGAGAGGAGCAAGGAAGGAGGGCAATATTTAAAACTAAGCCTTTAGAACAAAATCTTTTTCTGATGAATTGTCTAGATCAAGCTCAGTGAGTTTTGCTGACACAAAGAAGGAAGCAACGGAGGAAGAGGTGGTAGATTTAGATAGAGTGCCTTAAGCTGATCTATTGATTAGATGAAGGGAAGTCATAGCTTTTTGTTTTCCACTTTAATTGTAGTGTTGACAAGAGCCTTAAAGGTCATCTAGTGTAGCTGCCATCTGATGCTTGAATCTCCTCCAGGGTATCTCTCCATGAATTCATCCAGCCTATGAACATCTCTAACGACTTGAAACTCATGCCTCCTAAGCATCTCCGCCTGTTAGTAAGTTTTTCATGTATTGAGCCACAATTTTTCTCCAGATAATTTCCATACATTGATCCTAGCCCCTTTTCTTTGGAATAGCATTAAACAAACTCAGAGTCTCTTTTACCAGACCCCCTGACAGTCCTTCTAAAATTCAAAGGCAGCTTTAAATCTTTCCTGCTATAGGCTAAGAATCCACAGTTGTCACTTACTCTGTCCCTGTGCTTTCTCCTAAGATTATTGCCAAAAAAAAATTTCCCAAAAGATCTGAATTCTCATTTAACAAAATTGGTAGATGGGCGATTCCGTGGTATTTCATCATACCAATCTCTTCATGGCATATTGGTTAAGAATGTAAGCTCAGCAGCAAGAAATACCTGAACTGTTCTAACTCAAAAAGAAAGACCAGACTTGTTGGCCTGACAGGACTGGAGAAATCCTGAGCGTATGGCCCCTGGACACTTTTTCAGCTCAGTAATGAGTCACTCCTGAGGTTCACCCTTCAGCCAAAGATTGGACAGGCTCATAAAACAAAACAAGACCAAAGGGGCATTCCAGCGCAGGGGCAAGGACTAGAAGGCAGAAGGGGACAGGACAGCTGGTAATAGGAAAGCCAAGTTTGAGAAGGGAGAGTGTTGACATGTTGTGGGGTTGTTAACCAATGTCATAAAACAATATGTGCACTAACTGTTTGATGAGAAACTAGTTTGTTCTGTAAACCTTCATAAACCTTCATCTAAAGTACAATAAAAAGATAAAATAATAATAATAAGAAAACTGAATTGAATTTTCATTAGTTGTATGATCTTGTGCAATTTCTTAATCCTTCAACTTGACTATTCTCGTCTATAAAATGGGGATTAAAATAGTACCCACTCTGCAAAACTGTTGTGAGAATTAAATGAGATTAAAATGCACATAAAATATGTGAACGCTTACTATGTGCTAGCGTTAAATCCTAACATGTACTATCTCATTTAATCCTTTTGATAAGCTTATGAGATGGTTTTCATCTTAATTTTAAAGACTTGAAAACTGAGCATGCTAAAGATTTTCATTTGCTTCTTCAGATTCGTTTTCATCCCTTTACCTCCAACACTCTGCTCCAGGAGGGGGAACTATATGGACATCAATGGGCTCCCTTTCCCTTTGGCTTCCTGTTGAGTTGGACTACTGGGAACACCAGCAGGAGATCAGAAAAGTGAAGAGTGTGGGGTTGTATTTATTACCCTATAGGGTCGCTATGAGTTGGAATCAACTCGATGGCAGTGAGTTTAGTTTTTGGCTTGGCAATTGCTTTGGGCTGGCTGTGTCCCTCAATCAAAGATCATACTTGTCTCAACGTAGTCATCTATCTCCACACAACTCTTCCCACTGCTCTCCCACTCTTTCAATGTGCTCCTAGATGTGGTAATAAGGCAGTGTCACCAGCCCCAGTGTTCTGTACTATCCTTTGTTTTTCTCCTACGACCTGTCCACTGCTTTTAATATACTATCTTCATGAAACTCTCTTCAAATCACCCATTTTGAGATGTCACCTGTTTCCTATGAGTTCTCTGACAGATACACTGAAACACAGAGAGGTTAGGTGACTAACCCAAGACCCCACAATTAACAGTGGCAGGACCAGGACAAAGACCCAGGCAGTCTGACTAGAGAGACCAGGTTCTCAGTCACTAAGCTGTACTGCCTCTTTCCATGTCGTGCGCCAAACTGTTAAATCTCTCAACTTGCTGTGTATTATGCACTGTTTAGACCAGGCTGTTGTATACTTACTGCAGTGGAAGGCTGGAAAGCATTAAAGAAAATTTAGTTCTTTATATATATTATGGTATTTGAAAACACCCATATATAAATCTTGTCTAACCAGAACTCTAGTGAAAAACGACCATTTGAAGCTTTTATTTTTAAATGACTTCTGGCTCTGGTTAAGGAGCCCTAGTGGTGCAGTGGTTAAGCAGCTGCTAATCAAAAGTTCGGTGGTTCAAACTCACCAGCCACTCTGCAGGAGAAAGATGTGGCAGCCTGTTTCTGTAAAGGTTTACAGTCTTGAAAACCCTGTGGGGCAGTTCTACTCGGGGGTAGTTCTATTCTGTCCTACAGGGTCACAGCAAGACAGAAATGACTTGATGGCAGTGGGCTTGGGGTTCTGGTTAGTTTACCCCAAACTGTACTAAACTATCTGCAGGTGGACTATATTATACAGGTGCTCACTCTGTTTCACTAGATCTTGTCATCAAATGACAGTGTTCTAAGAAGTGTGTACATAGTCCAAAATATTTATATTTAAACAGCAAGCTACCGGCCCATAAAATCTCTTAGCACATAGCATTCCAAGGTAGACTAGCATCTGCTGACAAAATATTGCACCTCGTTTGTAGAAAGAATGAAACAAAATCAGAATTTGGAATTAATACAAATAAATAAATCTCGGTATCCCTTTATTGTTATTCTCATGCTTGAGCTCTTAGAATCCCTGCTGAGTGAGGAATGTCTTTGTCCTTCTAGAAAAATTAATATGTAGCATATAGTGTGATGCTTTTCAAATTGTTCATTTCAGCTTATAACTGCATGCTATACCAAGATAAAAAGTGGGCAAGATTTAGGTTCTCACCTGGTATTAGACAATTTATATTCAAGATATCTAGTTAAAAATTTCACTCTTCAACCAAGTTTTTACTATCAGGGTCAGAGAGAAAAGAATGCAAAGAGAAAAGCATGAGTTAATACCTTCCCTCTGAGTTGCCTAGGAACTTTTACCATGTATTTTTGTCATAATTGTCAGCCTTCATAGGTTTAAATTTTCCTATTTGAATTAGTTTTACTAGAACATCTTCACTATTGAAAGGCAGAAAATCTAGAGTAAATAACGGACTATATGACAAGTGAATATTGGGAAAAATATTGAATCAGCTGAACATGTTTAACTACTTACTATTGTACTTTTTTTGTCAGTATAAAAGAAAAGTGTAGTTCCTCTCAACTCTGTCCAATAATGTTTAAAGTCCTGTGGGAAAGAAATTATAAGCATTATTTCATCAGTGTATATCCAGCTATTTCCCTGTTGATTTTTTCCTTCGTGACTTTCTTAATTACTTGTATAAGGTGCTTCTTCTTCCTGAGACAATTTAAATATTTACCCAATTTTTTATGGCTTCATTAACATTTAATTCTTTAATCCTTCTGAAATTTATTTTAGTATATAATTTGTGGTAAGGATGCAATTTGATTTGCGTTCATTTCCCAAAACTTTCTTCATTGATTTAAGATACTTTTTATGCACTTACAGTGGAAGCTTACACAGACAAGATAGCCAACTGAAGAGGTCAGAATAGAACAAGCGTATAATATCTACGCTGAAGGACAGTTGAAAGGATTGAGTGAATTAATAAAGTACTTAGCATAATATTTGACTCATAGTTTGGGTTCAATAAATGGTAAATATTATTGTTAGTATAAGGAAATGTGAGAAATTGATGATGATGAAAATAATTTAACATCCGTAAAGTGGAACCTTGAAATTCAAAATTTCCCTCAGGTAGTGAATATTTGATTATTATATTCACATTATTATGGGTTTTATAGGAATACAGCATTTAAAAATTTAAATAACCTAATTAGACTCCCCCTTTTTTTTTTCACTGAAGTGAAAATTTATTCAAGTAAATAGAATTTATATTGTATGAAGATTGGTTATGTTATAAAAGAATGGCAAGGTGTTTAAATAACAAAATCCTTCAACTTCTAAAGACTTACCTTTATATCCAGTCCTTTCCAAAAGTATGGTTTAAAAAAAAATTTCAGTCACTTTAAGAGACATGGTCACCATTCCTCACTTTAGGATTTGATAAACTGAATTCTTATAATATGTTTGATCATTACGATTTTTACCAGCAAAAGTTTGTGACTTCTATTTACACATTTATTTTCTCAACCCATCTTGCTTTTATTTGCCTTGGCTCCCAGGAAACTCAAGATTTTCATTCTAAATTATAGCAACCATCTTTTCATATGTTCTTCCTTCATCTTCATAGTTTCTGCTATCTAGTAAGGTGCTATATCAGTTAGCTTTTACTGTGTAACGAGCTATCCTAAAACTTAGTGGACTAAAACAGGAAATGTTTTCTATTTCTTACCATTCTGTAGCTGGCTAACTGGTTCTCCTGGTCTGGATGTATTTGGCTGCAGCTAAATGATCTAGATTGCCCTCAGTTACTTGTCTGGGACTTATCTGGGACTGCCAGAATGGCTAGGAAGGCTGGAACACCTGAGGCCTCATTCCATATAGTCTCTTATCCTCCAATCGGCTAGCCTAGACCTGTTCACATACTGGCAGAAAGGTTCCCAGGAGCAAGAGAGGGCAAACCCCAATGTACAAGCATTTTCCAAGCTTCTACTTATGTCACATGTACCAAAGCATGACACATGACCAAAGGGTAGAAAAATGGATTCAACCTCTTTAAGGGAAGAGTAGAAAAGTCACATTTCAAAGGGGGAAGACAGTGAAGCCTGAACAAATTGGTAGTATTACTGCAGCAACCTATCACAGGGTCAAGGTTTCTTTGTCCAAGCCCAGTGGACTTTCTACTCCATCCTACTTCCCAGTTGAGAAATCTGCTACCAAATCTGCTACTGCCTCCCGAACAAAGAACAATTACCATAGAAAAGAACAATTTGAAACAGCATATGATCAAAGAATAAGCCAATAGATGGCCCCATGAAGAGCAATTGTAAAACTAATCAAAGAGGCTCTTACACTTCTCTGAAATCCAGAAGTCCAGTATATAACTGACCTACCTCAGAGTTAAGCAATTTAATAAAGCAAGAGAACACAACTTAATCGCAGTACCATCACGTCTTTTCTTTATTTCTTTTCATGTAAGATGCAAAGTGCTATTGCCACTGCAGTAGCCCCTTATCTGGTCTCTCTAGTGCCTTCTTAAACTTTCCAATTCTGTACATTCTGCACAGTGCTGCCAGAGTAAATTATCTCCTCTGCGTAGAGTAGGGCTGAGTATAGCTGAACTTGGGAAAGGCAGTCGCTCAGCATAGCCGCTTCCTGTGCTCTCTCAGCTCAGTCTACTAGGAAACAGTGAATATTCTGCTCTGTTTACTGCCACATGGCAAGAGGCCTCAAAGATGAGCAGGCTTGTGTCACTTAAGCTGAGGTAGTGAAAGGGGGTTCAGTGCTACTTAAACCTGGGTTAAAATATTGACATAGTTTTGACCTTAAATTTAAACCACTTATTTACTGTTGTTCTTAGTTGCCTTCGAGTCAATTCCAACTCATGGCAACTCCAAGTGTGCAGAGTAGAACTGCATTGGACAGTGTGTTCAAGGATGTGATCTTTCAGTATCAGATCACCAGGCCTTACTTCTGAGGCATCTTTGGGCGAGTTTGAACCGCCAAACTTTTGGTTGGTAGACCTGCAGTTAGCCATTTGTGCCACCTGGACAGACTCCTCACTTTTAGACCTTATTAACAGTAAAAGTAATAAATTGATCTTCATTTTTGCAATTCCTTCATTTTCAAATGGTTCAAACTTAGGAGAGAAAAAATTCCAACAAAAGGATATAAAAACGTAAAGGAACAGGGAAAACTGAGAGTGAGTGCTAATGGGGCTTCTTTTTGGGGTGATGAAAATGTTCTGGAATTAGTGGTGGTGATCGTACAACACTGTGAATATATGAAAACCACTGACTTGTAAATAAAAATAATAGTAATAATAATATATATATATATTTTATGTTGCATGAACATTCTATTAAGGGAGCAAGAATAGAAATAGGGAGAACAGCCTTTGGCTATTGCTTCATAGAGTTGTTAAAGGATTGAATGTGATAATAATGTATGGAAAGCTCTTAGGGCCTACAACATAGTAAGTGTTCGATAAATGTTGGCCACTAAAAAAGAAAAATTGCCTCATCACTCACATTATTGACAGCTACTTTGCATTTTCATTATTCACGTAATTCTTTTTCCATGTGGTAATTTATATGCGTACATGGTGGGGTCTAAAACATATCTTTTTCAATAGGATTATGTATGAGAAAATGAACCCAGGTGGCAAAATGGTTAAAATGCTTGGCTGCTAACTGAAAGGTTGGTGGTTCAAACCCACCAGTTGCTCTGTGGGAGAAAAGACTAGATGATCTGGTCCCATAAAGATTGTAGCCTAGGAAACCCTACGGTGCAGTTCTACCCTGTCATGTATGGGTCGCTATGAGTCAGAATTGACTTGATAGCACACAACAACAACTTGTGAGAAAAAGAGGATATTTTGGAGACCAGAATAATTAACCTATATAAATCACCCCTCTGTAGTTCTTTGAATAAAGAGATAAGAAAACTGGATTGAGAAATTTGGCCTGAGAAGTTGCTAATGTATACTGTCACTATGATCAGACAGATGTTCTGTAAAACTGTGGTAATGACTGGTCTCTTACTCTGTTCCTTGAACTTTTTCAGATTTGAACTGTGATTAAATAATAAAACAATTCAAATCTACCTTGCAGCTTTCTCACACTTCTCTTTTTAAGGCTTTTCAGTGGTAAGAGCAGCAACAAAACTAGTTGCTGTTGAGTCAATTCCAACTCATGGAATTGACCCCACATGTGTCAGAGTAGAACTGTGCTCCTTAGGGTTTTCAATAGCTAATCTTTCGGAACTAGATCACCAGGCCTTTCTTCTTGAAGTACGTCTGGGTGGATTCAAACCACCAATTTTTCAGTTAGTATCCAAGTGCTTAACTTCTTGAGCCACCCAGGCTCCAGGCTCCAATGATAAGTCTCTGCAATGAAAGGAGGAGATCAAGGCTATACTGTATTTTGGAACTAGGATGGTGGTGAGGGAGATTGTGGGAGGAATCAGGAATGTAGGCATACTGTTCAGGAAACTTAAACATTGTGTAGTTTTACTAAAGTATGGTATCTAAGATCTAGTCCAACCCCAAGGTTCTGATTCTAGGTGGAAAGGAAAGTAGGGAAAACCCTAAAGTCAGTCTACCACTCAGTTCATCTTCTCAATTAGCCTTACTAGTATTAACCCACCATGAGAGGGAAAAACTAAAATTACCAACAGCCAATCAAGGTTTATTGAGCTCACTCTTCATGTGCATGCAGACATCCATTTGTGCTCTTGAGGAAAATTAGAGTATTTTTGAAGCTAGAACAAACCTTGATAAAAATATTAAACTCTCACAGGCCAACATATAAAAATTATACTTTTAACACAAAGTGAAAAAGCTGAAAGAGGGGTTTGATCATGAGAAAATAATATGAATTGGGCAGAGTTAATCCAGGAAAATGGGAGTTTTACATATAGCAAACATGTAGAAAGTATTAAGGAGTTATTAGGTGGGGAGAAAAGCAGATATAAAGACACGAGGTTGAGAACCAAGCAGCCTGGAGGAAAAGCAGGGTCATCTATAACAATAGGCCCTTTGAACCACAAGCATAGCCACAAACCTAAGGACAATGTAAGCTTATATTTAATGTGCAGAGACCTGCAGGTCATAGTCTTGATTTAGTTTCTGATAAGCCCTTACATAGCAGTATCATCTGAGTCATCCATAAATATCATTCTCAATAACCAACATCTAGGTATGTATTTATATCTACAGAGATATGTAAACCCCTCCCCCCCCCAAAAAAAATTACCATCAAGTCGATTCCAATTCATAGTGACCCTACAGGACAGAGTAGAACTTCCCTTAATGTTTCAAAGAAGTGGCTGGTGAATTCGAACTGCCAACCTTTTGGTTAACAGTTGAACTCTTAACCACTGCACCACCATGGCTCCACAGAGATACTTAAACATGTAAAAAAATAATTTTGAAGAACACATCTTTTGATAAAATGCATTTAACACAATGTTTTGTTTGTTTTGTTATAGTCATTTGTATTGAATCACTGAAGTAAGAAAAGGGACTGAAGCAGAGCTTCTGAATTTATCACTAGCTTTATAATCAGTAGATGATCCTGTGGTCAGAGTTGAAGGTCACTGTCTCATTTTCACTCAAATAAACAAACGATGTTGAAAATCTACTGAGCTTACATTTGAGCTACATGTGATGAAATATCTAGAGATTGAAAAGATCATCCCTAACCTTTAGAAGCTCACAGTCAAGTGGAACGAGAACTTGAGTTAGAGAAGCCGCTAAGATTTTAAAAATTTCAAGGAATTTCCCAAGCTCCTCAGTTGTACCGATATTTATATCTCCTGATTCCCCAGTGACTTTTCTCATCAATAATAAAGGTGGGTCACAACGCAAAATTCAGTTAAATTCCTTTTTATCCTCCCTCCCCCAATGAAAAGCCCCCATTCTTTTCCTTATGACCAATTGAAGGGCTTTTGTCAAGGAAGCATGTTGCATGGTTGTCTCAAAGTAGGCTGCATAAACCTCACAGGGTGTGCAAGATGAGTCATTGGGGAAGAAAATTTTAGAACAATATTGCTTTTATTTTATTTCATCTTTCTTTGTTAAAATTATTTATTTGTTGTTGTTGAGAATATACATAGCAAAATATATACCAATTCAATGAGATAGTTCTACTTGGTCCTATAGGGTTGCTATGAGTCGGGATCAACTCAATGGCAATGGGTTTATGATAACTGCATTCTTATGCTCAGGTTAATAAGAAAACATATCATACACATTGTTTATATTGTAGCACCCCACAGATTGAAGGAACTATGAGAAGCCTCCCAAACTTTCTCTTGTTTTAAAAGTTTTAGAAATATGAGAATATTCCTCGTTTTAAGAACTATAGCGGGTTTGGTAACCCATTGTAGCATTTAAGAGCTTCTCTGTGAGTCGGAATTGACTTGACGGCAATGGGTTTGGGTTTTAGTTTACCAAATAAATTTTCCTGGTCAATCCAAAATTCTACTGCTGTGGTTTAAGTAACTCTTCTCACACTATCTCTTCAATGAAGATGATATACTTTGCGTGGGTTCTTGACCTAGGATCCAGAGATGTTCTGGAATTGCATGCTAAATGGTCTATGTAGGTACATTTTCCTGAAGCACAGCTCTTTAGATTCTTAGCCGTACTCTTGTCACAAAAACACCTCTCAATGTATAATTGTCCTTTTGTAGACCAGGTTACTCATCAGTTATATTTTCTCTAATTAAATGTCTACCAGACACCCCACTTAACATTCTGCAGAGCTTCTCATCTTCTTGCAGCCCATTAGCTTCAAAGACGACGTTACCATATACCCTGGGTTCACTTTTCTTTCAAAGGTTCCCTGGCACTTGGCACTGCTTCCTTGGAAATCCCACTTATTTTTCTAAACTTTTCCTCATATCTTCTATTTTCTAATTGGCTAATTATCACTGTGGCTCTCCTCTGAGCCATTATACTTGTGGACCCAAAACTGATTATGTTAATAAGTATATGATAAACAATGAAATGGGAAGAGGACGAACCTAACCTTTAGTGTGAGCCAGGTGTTTTACATGTTATCACTTTTAACCCTTGAAACCACCTATAAGTAGACATTATTTTTGTCTTCTTGCTTTCTTCTCCCTACCCATTCAAGAAAAGATCCTTTGCTATGAATTCAAATGTTAATTTCATCAGAAATATTTACATCTATATATTTTTTTATAGTTTATTCTTTGCATTTCAAAGCATGGTTTCTACGGAAAGCTAAAGCATATCAATTGTTTCATCACCCCTACTAAACTGTAAGACTCCTAAAGGTAAGGTCTTTAGGTCTTATTCATGTTTGTATCTCTAGAACGAGTGTCATGCTTGAGTGCAGAGGAGACACTCAATAAACATTGTTTGAATAAATAAATTGGTTGCACACCCACTGCATCCCAGGCATTGTACTTTGGGAGACAAGTAGTATTCTCCCCCATTTTATAACTGAGGAAATTCAGTCTCAGGGAGATTGTAACTTGCACAAGATCACAAACTAAAGTGGCAAACCAGTAGGAAGGGAATGTTTTATTGACATTCTAAAATTCTTGTTCTTCCTGCTACCCATGCCAATGACATGCATTCTTTAAACATTAGAAGGAAACTGGTGTCTGAAACAGTTATTTTAAATACTTTGGAAAACATCCAAAGAATAATCAAATGAAAATTTTTCTCTTTCCTGGCATGGTGTGCCAGTGTGGCTAATTTGTGATGACGAGATTGAATTTACTTTAAAAGCATATAAGAATAAGTTGAGTGGTCAACCAAAAATATTTCAATTTTATTATTAATTGTTGTTCAGTTGGCTCTGACTCATGGTGAACTTAAGCGGAATAAAACATTGCCTAGTCCTGCACCATCTTCACAATCATTGATATGTTTAGCCCATTGTTCCAGCCACTGTGCCAACCCATTTCATGGAGAGTTTCGCTTGTTTTCTACTTTACCAAACATAGTATCCTTTTCTAGGGAATGTTCTTCCCTAATTATGTGTCCAAAGTAGTAACTGACAAAAATTACTAGTACATGTTTAACACCCAAAACTGAATAAAAATTACCATGCCTTTACTCTCAAATAGTAAATTATCTAATGTAGATATAAGAAGTATGAATGTGCTATTACAGATATTTCTACACACACAATTTTTCTATATACTTAATAAATCCTCAGAAAATATATTTTATTATTGTTGTTGTTAAGCACTTTATGTAGCATTTCTGAAAACACTTAAAATTTCTAGTTCCATTAATATTAAAATGTCATAAAATTTAACCTAAAAAAAATCATTTATTTTTTCTTTAATAACAATAACGTGTATTTCTTTCACTAATTGCAAAATTAGCCACAATTGCTATTTTTAAAGAACTGATTTTATTTAACTATAGGTTTTCATTGTTGACAGTTTTAAAATATGGCACGCTTAGTGAATTTTCTTAGAGCGAATAGATTAATATGGCTTACTGTGTACATACTAACCAAGACAAACCAAAAAACCCATTGCCATGAGTCGATTCCAACTCACCGCTAACCAAGATAGCACCCTAAATATTATCTTGCAAATTAACTATCCTGAACAGCGTTTCATAACAATAGCTGCCATTGAGTTGCTCCCCAACTTTTGGTAATCCTGTGCACAACAGAACAAAACACTGCCAGTCCACTGCCATCCCCATCATAGTGTTAAGTATCAATTTTATCATTTTCATAATTTTTTATAAAATTTGACACTTTGTATTTAATTATTATTGATAAACTTTTATAAATACATATTATTATTATTTATAAACAACTGAGAATATGAGCAGAAAGCTTAATTTCAATCATAATATTATCTTAATAGTACACATGGTCATGGAAACACAGTAGTAAATTGCGGAGACAATTTAAGAAACATATTATCTCTTAAGCCAAAATCTTCTGTGATTTCTAAATGAATTCTTTGGAAATTTAGATTATTGAATTATTTTATATTAGTAACTTAATGGTATATGTTACTAATATAAAAATTTATGTTATACATATACATATTACTAATATTATATTAGTAACTTAATGATATGTTACTAATATAAAAAATCTTGTTATATATATACATATATATATATATATATGCCATATACTATATATTTGAAGTATGCAAAATTGGAAAAATATTTCCTGACCTCAAGGAAGAGAAGAAAGTTTTAACCCGACAGAAACACAGGGACCCTTATCCCATTGCATCACCATGAAATACATTTTGTATTAAGACAGAAGCTTCTGGTTTAACATTATTATCTATATCCTTACCTGGTATTCTGGCCTCTTGACTAATAAAAAACCTTCAAAGTACAGGGGAAGAGCAGTAATCTTCAACCTTTCCTGGAAGATCCTGCGAGGGGCTGGTTTAGGGGGCTTCTTAGCCATCATACCCTCTCTTCGGTACGTGGCTTGGTTTCAGCAGTATTCAGTCTCAAACTAAATAAGTTCTCCCTCGTCTAAGGGGAAAAGACAACTGTTCAAAGAGGAAGTCCCAGCTTGCTTTTTAACCACTAACACCACCAACTGGACACAAACACACACACTTTCTTTCCCTTATTTTTGAGACGAGAAAGAACAGGCATAGACCAGCTTTTAGAGGGCTATGTCTGAGTGAACTACCTGTACTTGGATTTATGGTAGCAAAATAAACAGAAGATTAACATCACCCCAAGATGAAAGGAACAGACAGCTGTAAAGCATGTAGATGTTAGGGGAGACAAGAAGGTTGTGTTGTATTTTTTTCCACCTGTTTTTTGTTTGTTTCTTGCTATCCACTTTTATTCCCACTTCATTAAAAATTACTTCACCGGATAATCTTATTAGCACTATTTCTGTTGGTTAAATATATCAGGACCAAGCTTTGCTTAAATAAACCAGTCAATTAGTAAAAGGTTCAGCTTATCCCATGCCATTTTGATGGTCCACTAAATGTAAAACACAGTTATGAGAGCGTTAGGATTTTTCAATTTTTGTCAGTAGGCATTTAGAGTATACGGGTTACCAGTGGATATTTGGCAAAGGTCCAAAAGAGAAAGCAATGTTGTCGTTAAAAAAAAAAAAAAAAAAAACCCATAGTAACTCTAATGTAGTTAGGTGCCTTCAAGTCCGTTACAACTCAGAGCAACCCTATGCGCAATAGAACGAAACACTGCTCCGTCCTGTGGCATGCTAACAATCATTGCTATGCTTGAGCCCATTGTTGCAGCCACTGTGTCAGTCCATCTCATTGAGGGCCTTCCTCTTTTTTGATGACCTTCTACTTTACTAAGCATGATGTCCCTCTCCAGGGACTGGCCCTTCCCAATAGCATGTCCAAAGTACGTGAGATGAAGTCTTGCTATCCTTGCTATAAGGAGCATTCTGGCTGTACTTCTTCCAAGACAGATTTGTTCATTCTTCTGGCAGTCCATGGCATATTCAATATTCTTCACCAGCAACATAATTCAAAGGCGTCACTTCTTCTTCCATCTTCCTTACTCATTGTCTAGCTTTCACATGCATATGAAGCGATTGAAAACGCCATGGCTTGGGTCCGGTGCAACTTAAAGTGACATCTTGAGTTTTTAGCCCCTTAAAGAAGTTTTTTGCGGCAGATTTGCCCAATGCAATGCATCTTTTGATTTCCTGACTGCTGCTTCATAGGCATTAAATGTTCTTTAACCCTTTCTGAGCTGCAGAGCTCTGATATTATGTTGCACGGGTGGGGTCCTCACAGTGATATAGTGAGATGTATGGATCCAAAATGCACTCAATAATTGCATATAAGAAATAGTCCTTCAGAGGCTGGATTTGGTCCTAGCACAGAGCAAGGACTGATGGGAGAAGAGAACAAAGGAAAGAATTCTATTTTGTCTCACAGGGGTGAGAAGTTCCACCACTACTTTATGGTTAACCACTCAGCTGCTAACTGAAAGGTTGGCGATTTGAACCCACCAGTCGCTCTGCAGAAGAAATGTGACAGTCTGCTTCTGTAAAGATATACAGCCCTAGAAACCCTATGGGCCAGTTCTACTCTGTTCTAGAGGGTCACAATGAATCGGAATCAACTTGAAGACAATGGGTTGTGTTTTAGGTTTTAGTTCAGAACTACTCTGACCTTAGAGTAGTAGTAGGCCTGCACGTTCTCCCCAGTTAAACCAGCCTATTCTCAGAAATCAAAGCAAGCCAGAAATCTCCAGTCTGATCTTCCTTTCCTAATGGAAAGAGACCACATAGTTTGCCCAACCAGTATGGATCCCACTGAGATTGCCGCTGTAGATGTGGGAACCAAATTGTCGACAAAGTGAAGGTAGATCAATACACACTGAATATCAGTAAAACTAGAGAAGAATGTTCAGGTGCATTATCAATGTAAAAATCCGTCCATTGCCGTCAAGTCAATTCCGATTCATAGAGACCCTATAGGATGGAGGATCTGTCCCATAGGGTTTCTAAGGGGGCTGCTGGTAGATTCAAACTGCCCACCTTTTGGTTAGCAGCCAAGTTCTTTACTACTGTGCCCCAGTGCTCCATTAATGTAAAGACAGTTTGAAATAGGAATAGGGAGTTGAAGTTGAGGCTCGGTAGTTCAGGAAACTAGACAGGAGAACAACAAAGAAATAAACTAGAAGAGGCCAAGAACAATTGCCATTGCCTTCACCTAAATATGTTGGAAGAGTCTAGGGCTGAGATTAGCATGCATTTTCAAATTAAGCAAACTGACTAGGGAGAAATACAGTTTCTAGTGTATACTGGTTTACAGATCAATTTAGAAGAAAAATCTACACTAGAAATCAAGTAAGACTTAGATTTAAAGTTACTACCTTGCCTTTACATTAAGCTTAGACATGCTTCCTGCTACCCAAACCTTCAAATGATAAAGTGTTAGTCCAACCAAAGTATTTGAGACAAAATCATACCTATTTTTAGTCTTAGTGTACAAAGGAAGTGAGCTGAATGAAAAAAAAAGAACTCCTGATTTGGTAAATAACCTAATCCACTTTCTTAGCAGCTGGTAGCTGATATAATACAGGGAGGAAGTGAAAGAGGGGATGCAAAGTGAGAAAGGACAAGAGAAAGGGAGGTGGGAAATAGGATGCTATGAATAATCAATGGTTGTAATATGAGACAAGTAGTCACTGGCTTTATAGCCAGATAGCTTCATGAGAGACAAGACTGCCTCTAGAAAAATGTAAAGAAATAAATATTTCTGTGAAATAACAATCTGGTTTATTATGTCTTTCTTGATTTTTTTTTTAAATAAGCAAATTAAAGGAAAATCAGTTTATCAGCCCCTGTAATTTGCTTTGGCTTGCTCATTTACAAGTCATAATAATCCTTAATGTACCAAAGATTAAATTATGTTTCCCTAAAAAAAAACCTGCAAAATGCAAAATTCCTGCGGAAACGTTATTAGCTAATTATATCCGTCTGCAATTACCAATGCCATTGTAGTATTGTACCATCATAATAGAAATACTTTTATAGATACCTGAAGTCTTAAAAAACAAAAACAAAAATCAAAAACTAAAACCCCATTGCTGTTTGAGTCGATAAAACTACCCCACAGGGTTTCCAAGTTACACCTGGTGGATTCAAACTGCCAACCTTTTGGTTAGTAGCCAAATGCTTAACCACTGTGCCACGAAGTCTTAGGTGGTCCTAATGAATTTGTAAGTAAAGAAATATAGTAGAAAAGATGTATGGGCATGAAGAGAGAGGCCAGTTTTGCTATTAACCAGCTCTGAGACCCAAAAAGAAAAACTAAAAAAACAAAACAACCACCACTTTAGGATCACAGCTTCCTTATCTAAGAAATGAGGGGATGGACTAAATGACTTTTTGCCTGAAGAGCTGCCATAACCTTCTAAGTTTCTCCTAGTTTCTACTCTTTTCCTTCTCTAATTCATTTAATGCAATCTGGCTAAGCCACTTTCCTGCTTTTCAGTACTCCTTTGCGTCATCTATGTTATAATGTTATTCATGTCAATGGATGCACCTTTTTACAATAGTTAAGGCCCTATTAAATTACTTTACTATCCGCTTATTGGAGTTGATTCAATCAACAGGCCTGAATGAGATTCTCCAAATATCTTCCCTTCCTAAATTTCCAACCTCTGTTTAACTTAATGTTTATTGAAAATTTATTGTCACATGCATTTTAATTCATGGCAGCAAATTTCGAAGATGCTTGTAATGAATATATTTATGTTTACAATCCATAACTGAAGGATGCACCTTTAATTTTAACCATTATGTTGAATACTTATAGCTCACCAATAAATCAGATACAGTCTTTATTATGAGTCCATCTCTTTATTGCTGTTAGTGACAGAATAAAGCAACGTTTTCCATGGGGTAATACCACAAGCCCAGAGATTCTTTGACACCCAATATGGGGTTTCCTATCCCCTTCAGCTCACAATCATTATCATTTTCGTGATCAATTATTACCCAGAAAATGTTGCCCTTAGGTCTTTTGGGACAGAAAAAAATGATGGAGAATCACTGTTACAGAAGTGATAGTAGTAGTCTTGTCAGAGTGCCTTAATTTGCTAATTTCCTTCTAATTTTCAGCGCAAAGAGTTGGTTCTAGAATAGTAAGAGTTTTTCCTATTTATATGTTCACAATATTTTTGTAGTGTAGGGTATCATTTATGTTAATGAGAGATGTTTCTTAAATGCCTATTAGATGCAGGACACTGGTTTTAAACCTTGATACATCACAAAATAATGGTAGCATTAATAGAAACTATAAACTCAGAATAAGGGTATAGTGGGGGGGGGTGTAGAGAGGTAATAGATTCAATATTAATCACTTCAAACTCAA
Source organism: Loxodonta africana (assembly GCF_030014295.1). Classification (NCBI taxonomy): domain Eukaryota; kingdom Metazoa; phylum Chordata; class Mammalia; order Proboscidea; family Elephantidae; genus Loxodonta; species Loxodonta africana. The sequence continues at coordinate 89,214,371 of NC_087346.1, forward strand.
TGTATATGGGGTTAAGTCTACATTCTTCCCGTACTTTTCATTTAAGGTCCTTCAGTGCTACTTTAGGGGATAAGGTGGATTGTTGCTTAACATGCGTTCCAACCCCTTCTAATGTGCCATCCTTCACTGCAAAGACTGAAAAGCTAAAAACTACATTTTTCAGACTTCTTTGCAGGTAGAGTCGAGACACATTCAACATGATGGGAAAGGCAGAAAAGAGGCAGAATTCGCTCTTTTTATGTCTGCTTTTCTACAGGTAAGCAGGTCTATAGGCACTAAATTTTTCTGTAGCAGTGTTATCAGAAGTACTGGTAACTGGTCACTAGTTTCATGGGTGTTGATAGGACACGGGGCATCAATTTTTAGTTGGTACAGTGTGGCTCTGGTGTTGGAAGCTATAAGGAGGCTTCCTCCTCATGGAGGTTTTCTGTTTGGGGTGGCTTCCTTGATGTGGCAGTTTTATAACTTTGGTGGCTTCCTGATTGTGCAGTGTCAGCATGGTTCTGGAGAAAACAGTATTGGCAGCAGCTCCCCAATGTTCTAAGTAGTTTCCTGACTGTAGAGAAAGCAGTTGCCTCTTGGTGGCCTGGTTCTGCAGTGAGTGTTTGAAATCATTCCTGAAAGCCCAAAATACATACTGTTTATTCAACCCTCCCAATGATTTGGTAAGCTGTTATGTGACCAGTTGATCCCTTTTTGGGTAAATGAGTTATAATGAATCTTGTCCTCTGTAACTGGCCCCTGGTCAATACAGTTCCCCCATTGTCTATAAAAAATAAATAAAAAGCTATCCTAACATGGAAGGCATTCCATAGTCTAGTTCCATTTTGCCAACATGAAATGTGGTATCTGACCAATTTTCTCGTCAACAGTAAATCGTTTCTGCCTTGTATCTTTTCTTGCAGTTTATCTTATTTGCTCTACTTTTAAATCTCTTACTTTTAGGTATGGCTTATATGCTACAGTTTTGGCATTTTATCATTTGCTGGTTTGTACAGGCACTTTGAATTTACAAACATCTTACATAACATTCCCTATACATGCTTAAAATAAAATTCTTTTCTTTTTTTTCTTATTATAAATGTAAAAGATGCTTTTATAACTTTTAGATAAAACAGGAAGGCATGAAAATCACATGCCATTCCACCACTCACCATTAACACTGACTGGGTGCCTGTACTTTTGGGCCACTTTTTCTCTACTTGCGTACATTTATATAAATGGAGTGATACACTGCATGCTGTTTGGTAAGCTACATTTTTCATATAATGTATCTAGAGTACATTTCCATGTCAATAAATATGTGTACAGGATCCCTGGTGGTACAATCGTTAAGCTCAAGACTGCTAACTGAAAAGTTGGTGATTCAAACCCACCAGCCCCTCTGAGGGAGAAAAGACATGGCCTTTGGCTCCCATAAAAATCATAGCCCAGGAAACCATACAGGGCAGTTCTGCTCTGTCCTATAAGGTCACTATGAGTTGGACTCAACTTGATGCCACACAACAAAAAAGCAACAAACACGTGTACATTATTTAAATGCGTACATAAATCAGAACAAACAAACAAACCCATTGCCATCCGGTTAATTCCAACTCATAGCAACGTTATAGGACAGAGTAGAACTGCCCCATAAGGTTTCCAAGGCTGTAAATCTTTATGGAAGCAGATTGCCACGTCCTTCTCCCATGAAAATGCATGCATTTTATGGCAGTTTCATAATTTATTTAATTTATCCTCTCTAACGAAGTAATAGAAATAGCCGAACAGATACACAAAAAATCACATTAAATGAACTTGTGGAGCTATTTCACGAAATTGAAAGCACAAAGGATAAAATGTTGCAAAGTGATCCAAGTTTAGCAATGAGTCTAACAATTCACCAAGGCAGAGAAAAGACGCTCATTTTGTATGGTAAATTATAGTCAAGAAGACAGCAAACCCACTGCCATCGAGTCAATTCCGACTCATAGTGACCCTACGGAACACAGTAGAACTGTCCCATAGAGTTTCCAAGGAGCTCCTGGTGGATTCAAACGGCTGACCTTTTGGTTAGCAGCCAAATGCGTAACTACTGCACCACTTACAATGTTTTACATAAATATTAGTTTTATTACTTTTTTTCCATTTCACTACAAATGTATAGTCAACAGTAGGAGAGTTACTAATGTTTTGACAACTTTTTTTAAAGGTCTCAAAACAATCAAAATTGTTTCCTGTTGATTATTAAGATTGCTTGGCATGGTTTCAATTTACATGGTCATTTCTATAGTCCTACACTGCTATGAAAAGTAATGACTGCTTGTAATTTAAAAGCTATATCCTACGTTATTTGCCAATTTTCAATCAAAATTATTTGAGTCTTTGCAATGTTAAAATTATAATGCAGAACTATATTATTAAGCTTTTGAAAATTTAAATGTGTTTTGAATGACCAAAGCTCCTGTTTGTGAGGAAAGAATTATGTTGACTAGAAGTAAACTATAGGATACAGAATGGGGACACAGAGAATAGAGTATCTATTGTTTTCTTGTGTTAAGAGAAACAATGTGTACATAATAGAATGTAATTGCAATTGAGGATCAATCGAACAGTTGGCACAGAGCTACTTCAGGAAATGTAAAGGGCAGTTAATTTACATAGCACTTTATGATTAAAGACTTGTCCCCTTTGCCGACCTTAACAACTCATTGCATGGTAAAATTGTTTTTGTGAACATTGCTGCCACCTGTCTGCGTATCGCAAGCACACTTTATTAACTTGGTAATTCCAGGCTAAGAAGGCCTTTCTATGTGAGGACAATTTTGTCAGAAAAAACTACCTAAAGTAAATTTATGTTAAAAAAAGGGACCAATATTTGTGTTATGATTTCAGTTTCTGTATGGAACCTTGTAACTGAAGAGACTTGGATAATAAATACTCCTACCATAATTAAAATTATTTGATGGAAATCGATCATGTAAGAATTCTTTGAAACTGTTCTAACACCAAAAATTTTAAATTACTTATCCAAATCATAAATATCTCCTTTTTTACTTCCTGTTCAAGCTAAATTTCTGGATACTTTATTTCTCCATATACAATCTAATTATATATATTTTCACAGGCTATTAACTTTGCATCCTGCAATTTTGCTTTAATTGATTATTAACTCACACACACACACCCCCTACGTAAGCAAATATGGTGGAAACTTCAAGATTTAATCAATTGTCACAGCAGTTTATAAGGAGGAATCTTGATTTTTTTTAATTATTAAAATTTTATTACCGTTTGAATCATTTCAGCTTCTTCACTGCCAAACCTGGGAGCAGGGACTGCTTAAGTTTCTCCGCCTTCTCTTTGTGATGACCAAGGCATAAAGGTATTTCCTACAGTGAACTTTAAACTTCACATTATCCATATTTTTCTTGCTCTTGACAGATCTTGGCAGCCTTTTGCCTGGCTGTGAACGGTAAGTCCTTGATTTCCTCAGTTTTTCAAGCATGGAGACAAAGAGTGTAGGAAGGCAGTTGCAGACCAGCTCTACTTGAGACACTCACCAGAATCTTGATCTTGATGTTTTTTTTGTGTGTAATAACAAATCTGGATTTTATAAATATCCCCTCCCCCCCCCCCCATCAACTAGAAACTCTATTTTAGGATACTAAAATTTTGGTGGGGCTATTAAGTACCAGGACAGGTACAGACAGAAAGTTTGTCTGGGAACTGTGGGATCTCCCTAACTTTCTGTTTTCATAAGGGTGCTGCTCCATTTTCTAGAACAAATCAGTTCATCCCCAACGCCTTCTGTGCCCTGCATTCTACACCTGCACAAGCCATTGCATTTGGAGTTTCTCAAGATAACTGTGAGTTACTGAGGGTATAATTTCACATGAGGGAAGTTATGTCTCTGTGCTTGCTAAAGTTTCTTACTGAGAGGTGAAGGGTGTAGTGATCAAGAGCTCAGCTCTGGAGTTGTTGACATGGGTTCATACACAGTTCAACCATTTAATGGCTGTGTGTTTTGGGGCAAGTTAATTAAATTCAGTGTTTCTGTTCCCTTGTTTATAATGTGGGGGTTATAGTAGTGCCTCCCTGACGGGGTTAGTCTAAGGATTTAATGGTTAAAGCCCGTGAAGCATATAAAACAGACCTTGGCATGTAATATGCACTCAGTAAATGCTAGTCTTTATTATTACCTATTCCAGATGGGATAGTACCAAATTACATATAATGTACAGTGATTGGCAAAATTTCTGTAGGACAAAGTGACAAATCTCCACAATAATATCAATAGCTTTATTTATTAAATTCTTACTATGTTCCAGGCATTGAGTTTAGATCTTAACAAGAATTACTTAATCCCAACATCTCAACAATTTTATTATTATTTCAATTTACAGACAAGAGATTCGAGGAATAGATGGTTTAATTAATTTGCTCATAATGGCAGAGTTAGTGGAGTCAAGAGTGAAACTCAGGCCTGACTGTGACTTCAGAGCCCAAGTGTAACTCCTCTTTCTCACCACTTCAAAATGGCCTTCACATGTGATGCTATTGTGGTTAGCTATTTTCAGTCACCCGACTCATGGTGACCCTCACACACAACTGAGTGAATTGCTGCCCAGTCCTGCGCCATCCCCATGGTCTGTTGCAGATCAGACCATTGTGATCCCTAGGGTTTTCATTGGCTGAGTTTTGGAAGTACACTGCCAGGCCTGTCAGCTCTGCTGAAACCTGTTGAACATTATAGCAACACATCAGCCTCCATGGACTGAGGATGGTAGCTGCCTATGAGGTACATTGGCTGGGAATCTAACTGGGCTTTCTGTTTGGAAGGTGAGAATTCTACCACTGAAGCACAAATGTGGCAATCTTAACATCTGATAAACCCCCCAAAAACCAAACCCACTGCTGTCAAATAGATTCTGATGCGACCCCATGGGGTTTCCAAAGTTGTAAATCTCTGGAAACTAGACTACCACATCTTTATTCTGTGGAGCCTTTGGTGGTTTTGAACTGCCAACCTTTCGGTTACTGGTCGATGGTTTTAACCGCTGGGCCACCAGGGCTGCCTGACAGCACTTGTTCATTTAAGCATTGCGAGTTAAAAAAAAAAAAATTAATGCATATATTCAATAAGTAGTCTATTTTCTGATGAAAATTTTCTTGTTTTTTTTTTTTAATGAAGTATAAAATGAGATATAGTGTCACAGAGTCATAAAACAGGTAGGAAGCGATCTCTAGAGCATGTAATGTAGCCTTCCTATTACATAATTAAGGAAACACCCAGAATGGTGCCACTATTTGCCCTAGATAACATCTAGTTAATGGCTAAGCAGGTTTCCAGAGTCCTGGTCTAGGACTCTTTTCAGTACATCCTACATAAATAGTATATATTTACATAGGTCAGTTTGTTAACAATGCTTCATTAAAAAAATCCACATATTTGAATACAAGCCATCACCACCATCATCAGAGTCAGAGATTGCTGAGTTTGACTCTGGCTGAGGGTGCTGCACTGGGGAATAGTTTTCTTCAAAAGTCTTCTCCAATTTCTACATGCTATCCTTCCAAGGGAAACCTGGTGGGCTAGTGGTTAAGTGCTATGGCTGCTAACCAATAAGCTGACAATTCAAATCCTCCAGACGCTCCTTGGAAACTCTACAGGGCAGTTTTACTCGTAGGGTTGCTATGAGACCGAATCCACTCCATGGCAATGGGTTTGGTTTTTGGTTTATCCTTCCAAGGGAAACCCTGGCAGAGTAGTGATTAAGAGCTACCTGATAATCAAAAGGTCTGCAGTTCCAATCCACCAGGGGCTCCTTGGAAAATCCTATGGGGCAGTTCTACTCTGTCCTTTGGGGCCGCTGTGAGTCAGAATCGACTGGACATCAACGGGTTTTTTTTTTTTTTTGGTTTGGATCCTTTCAAGGGAGACCTGGTGGTGCAATGGTTAGGAGCTTGGCTAAAAACCAAAAAATCAGCAGTTTGAATCCACCAGCTGCTCCTTGGAAACCCTATGGGGCAGTTCTACTCTTGTCCTACAGGGTCGGCTGGTCCGCAGTTGGTTTGGTTTTGACTATACTTCCAAGAAGCAGCCCTGATGACACAGTGGTTAAGCGCTAAGCTGCTGGCCGCTAACTCAAAAGTAGGAGGTTGGAAACCATTATCTGCTCCATAGGAGCTTCCCTAAGGAGTAGAAAACAAAGCCCAGTTGCCTCAAGTCATTCCGACTCATAGCGACCCTATAGGACAGAGTAAAACTGTCCCATAGAGTTTCCAAGCAGCGCCTAGGCGGATTCGAACTGCCAACCCTTTGGTTAGCAGCCTCGGCACTTAACCATTACGCAACCAGGGTTTCCAGCACGAACCCTATAGGGCAGTTCTACTCTGTCCTTTAGAGTCGCTGTGAGCGAATGGACTGGACAGCAATAGGTTTGTTTTTTGATCCTTGCAAGTATAACGTTCAATTTCATAATAGAACTGTTGAAAAGTTGTACGTTGTGCTCAATGGCGATCCTCAAAACCATGCCTCTCCCGAAAAAACACCAGCCCACGCCCCGCCTAAAAAATAAAAATTTTTATTTATTTTACGACCCGCCTGAGGGGCGCAGAGAGGAAGGGAAGGCTTTCCGGCGAGAGGTAAAGGACGGGACTGGAGCGGAGGGGGCGGGGCCGTGAGAGACCGTGAGAGGGGCGGTGTTCCGGAGCAGTGAGGGGACGGGCCTAATAACGGCTTTCTGATTGGATTTCACGGCCTGTTTTGCGCGTGTGTAACCTGTTTCAAACTCTGGCGAGCGCGCGGCCGCAGCGCGGTGGGGGGCGCAGCCACTGGGCGGGAGCACAAAGTGCGCGAGCCCGTGGTAGTTCCCTCGCGACTGCTGCGTGCCTGACGGGCGTTCCTGAGCCCTCACTTCGTTGTGTGGCGGGAGCGCCTGACCGCTTTCGTTTTGGAGTGGTCGCTTGTGTGTGCGTCCGCCCGAGATCCTCTGCGCGGGCGGAGCCGGGCTGGAACATGGCCGCCTCGGGCCTGGTGAGTGCGGGCGCAACTTTGGCTGCGTCGGGTTTGGAGAGCACCGGCCCTGGCGAGCGGGCACCCTGCGCTCCTGGCTCCCGCGCCCAAAGAGCAGGAGAATGCTACGTTGGGCTGGGACTGTGGCTTCTTGGGGATTTCACTGGGAAAACCAAAACACGCACATTTTTGGAATCAGCTGTGATTGTGTGCAGATAGCGGAATTACTGTTATTTCCTGAAGGCTTCCTCAGCTGTCTCTGCATCTTTCTTTTCGACGAATGTTGTGATTTCTACTTTTTAGCTTCCTTCCAGTTTCTCGTCCTCCGAATACTATTCTGTCTACATCAGAAGCTTTAAAAGTGCTTTTGCCCATACTTGTTGGTCTGAAATAGATTCTTGATTATGTAACATATTTTTCTCTAACCTGGCGTTCTCATTTGTCGTCAAAATGTTGAGCCTTGTATGCAGTTTTATAGGCTAATATTTATGGAGCAACTTTTGGTACAGTCTTCGGACAGGTAGCTGTTAGTTGAAAGGAACAAGCTGTGAAAGACTGACGGGAGTGGGAACTCATTTTTGTTGCCTTGTTTTTGGATTTTCTCGGTGTTAGTGTGTGTTTCAGACATCGGTTATCGACCCTATATGATACCCATAAACGTGTATTTTCTACTTTATCTCCTCTTCAGTATTGGCGATCTTTCATCAATGTAACGCTATAAACGTGTATACTTTTTAGTGTGAGCATATACATTGCTAACATATATAATCAGAAGAAAGCAATAAAGCCATTCTCATCGAGGAAGAGAAGTGGAAGAAAAATACCCACAGTACATTTTTCAAATGTTTATCATAACCGTAGCGCTGTTTTGAGCCTTTTATTTTTAATGTCTGCCTTTGCGTCACAGTCCATTTACAAGACGGGGAGAGAAAAGTTGGGATTGCGTACTTCAGTGGGTCTCCCCCCCCCCCCCAAAAGAGCAGTTGCTGGCGAGTTGATTTCGACTCATAGCTACTCTATAGGAGAGTAGAACTGCCTCATAGGGTTTCCAGGGAGTGGATGATGATGGATTGGAACTGCTGACCGTTTGTTTAGCAGCCGAACTCTTAATCACTGCACCACCAGGGCTCTACTGGGGGTGTTTTGTCCCCTACGGGACATTTGACAATGTTGGAAGAAATTTTTAATTGTAACAATTTGGGCGACGCTACTGGCATCTGGTGGATAAAGACCGGAGATGCTGCTAAACATCCTACAATGCACGGAACAGCGCCCAAGAACAAAGAATTATTCAGCCCAAAATGTTTATAGTGCCAAGGTTGAGAAACCCTGCTATGTTTTATAATATTTTCTTTGAGAAACATGATCTCACACTGTGAATAGAAAAAGCTCAATTTACAATTGACTGAGGAATGAGTTAGAATTGGCAGTTTTTTAAAATATATTTTGTTTTTTAATCTACAGAGAATTTTTGAATCAGTAAGACAGTGTATGAAGGTTGGTGTATATAAATCAATAAACAGTAGTCAATTGAATTTCTATACATCAAGAACCGGCTATAAACTATAATTTTAAAATATTCCATTTATAACAGCAATAAACAAAAAATACGCAAAGCATGTAGGACTTAATCCAACACAAGAACTATAATTTTTTGGGGGGGAGAGGGGTTAATATATATTTTTACTGTGCTTTGGTTGAAGGTTTACAGAGCTAATTAGTTTCTCATTAAACAATTAATACACATATTGTTTTGTGACATTAGTTATCAACCTCCCTAAGTGTCAACACTCTCCCCTTCTCAATCTTGGGTTCCCCATTATCAGCTTTCCTGCCCCCTACTGCCCTATCATCCTTGCCCTTGGGTTGGTCTGCCCATTTAGTCTCGTTTTGTTTTTTGGGCCTTTTGGCTGAAGGGTGAACCTCAGAGTGACTTCAGTACTGAGTTAAAAGGGTATACAGGGGCCATAAATGCTCGGGGCTACTCCAGTCTCTGTCAGACCAGTAAGTCTGATCATTTTTGTGAGTCACAAGTTTGTTGTATATCTCCAGCTCTGTCCAGGACTCTCTGTTGTGATCCCTGTCAGAACAGTTGGTGGTGGTAGCCAGGCACTATTGTGCTAGACTCAGTCTGGTGGAGGCTATGGCAGTTGTGGTCCATTAGTCCTTTGGAATAATCTTTCCCTAGTGTATTTGGTTGTCTTCATTCTCCCTTGCTTCAGATGAGGCTGGACCAGTGGAGCATCTTAGATGGTCTCTCACAAGCTTTTAAGACCCCAGATGCTACTCACCAAAGTAGGATATAGGACATTTTCTTTATAAACTATGTTATGCCGGTTGAGATAGATGTCCCCCAAGGGGATGGTTTTTTTTTATTGTGCTGTAAGTGAAGGTTTACAAATTAAGTCGGACTCTCATACAAAAATTTATAAACACCTTGCTGTGTACTTGCTCTCCCCTAATGAGACAGCACACTCCTTCCCTCCTCTATTTCTTTTCATGTCCATTCGGCCAAGTACTGACCCTCTCTACCCTCTCATCTTCCCTTCAGACAGGAGATGAGAATTGGTAGTTCTAGAGAGTGTATTTATCATCACAGTAAAAAAATTTTTTACATTCTGACTTTAGGAGTCTTGGTGGCTCAAGTGGTTTGCGATTGACTGCTAACCTAAGGGCTGGTGATTTAAACCCACTCAGCAGCTACTCGAACTGCTTCTGTAAAGATGACAATCAAGAGAAACCTATGGAACAGTTCTACTCTGTAACACATGGGGGTTGTCACGAGTCGGGTCCATTGGACTGCCACTCACAACAACTTTAATTTAAAATTAAGAAACCTTGTATGTCTTGATCACCACTTGCATTCTAGTGTATCTAAATATATTCAGTGAGTCAACTACTATAACCTTAATATTTTTTCTATTTAAAAGAGGAGCAGGGAGTATTTACATTGTTGTTGTTAGGTGCTATTGAGTCGGTTCCGACTCATAGCGACCCTACACACAACAGAACGAAACGCTGCCTGGTCTTCAGCCATCTTTACAATCCTTGTTATGCTTGAACTCATTGTTGTAGCCACTGTGTCAATCCACCTAGCTGAGGGTCTTCTTCTATTTTGCTGACCCTGTACTCTGCCAAGCATGATGTCCTTCTCCAGGGACTCATCCCTCCTGACAACATGTCTAAAGTATGTAAGACACAGTCTCGCCATCCTTGCCTCTAAGGAGTATTCTGGCTGCACTTCTTCCAAGACAGATTTGTTCTTTTGGCAGTCCATGGTATATGCAATATTCTTCGCCAGCACTACAATTCAAAGGTGTCAACTCTTCTTCAGTCTTCCTTATTCATTGTCCAGCTTTCACATGCATATGACGTGATTGAAAATACCATGGCTTGGGTCAGGTGTACCTTAGTCTTCAGGGTGACATCTTTGCTCTTCAACACTTTGAAGAGGTCCTATGCAGCAGATTTGCCCAGTGCAGTGCATCTTTTGATTTCTTGACTGCTGGTTCCAAGTAAAATGAAATCCTTGACAACTTCAATCTTTTCTCCGTTTATCATGATGTTGCTCATAGGTCCAGTTGTGAGGATTTTTGTTTCCCTTACGTTGAGGTGTAATCCATACTGAAGGCTGTGGTCTTTGATCTTCATTAGTCAGTGCTTCAAGTCCTCTTCACTTTTAGCAAGCAGGGTTGTGTCATCTGCATAACGCAGGTTAATGAGTCTTCCTCCAATTCTGATGCCCTGTTCTTCTTCATATAGTCCAGCTTCTCACAGATTAAATAGGTATGGTGAAAGAGTAAAACCCTGACGGACATCTTTCCTGACTTTAAACCAATTAGTATCCCCTTGTTCTGTCTGAACAAGTGCCTCTTGATCTATGTAAGGGTTCCTCATGAGCACAATTAAGTGTTCTGGAATTCCCGTTCTTCGCAGTGTTATCCATATTTTGTTATGATCCACACAGTCAAATGCCTTTGCATAGTCAGTAAAACACAGGTAAACAACCTTCTGGTATTCTCTGCTTTCAATCAGGATCCATCTGACATCAGCAATGATATCCCTGGTTCCACATCCTCTTCTGAAACCGGCCTGAATCTTTGGCAGTTCCCTGTCGATATACTCCTGCAGCTGTTTTTGAACGATTTTCAGCAAAATTTTGCTTGCATGTGATATTAATGATATTCTATAATTTCCACATTCAGTTGGATCACCTTTCTTGGGAATAGGCATAAATATGGGTCTCTTCCAGTCAGTTGGCCAGGAAGCTGTCTTCCATATTTCTTGGCATAGACGAGTGAGCACCTCCAGCACTGCATCTGTTTGTTGAAACATCTCAATTGATAACCCATCAATTCCTGGAGCCTTGTTTTTTGCCAATGCCTTCAGAGCAGCTTGGACTTCTTCCTTCAGCACCATCAGTTCCTGATCATATGCCACCTCTTTTGAAATGGTTGAATATTGCTCTAATTCTTTTTGGGAGTATTTACAAGTGTTAACATTTCAGTGTGCAGATTTGATGAATCTTATTTTGCATGAAATGAGGAGAAGAGTGGCCTTAAATTAGGCTTTGGAAGATAGTTAACTAACATGCTCAGTTTAGGACTTCAGTGTTTAAAAACACTGAGTGCTGGACAGAAGTGCGTGCTTGGGTTTAGTTTCTACCAATGACTTGTTAAAAATAATCAAAACTCAAGGAAATTTGAACATAAGGTTTATTCTGAGCAGTTATTCTATATGCATATAAGGATACTATTTTGATTCCAGAAAAAGCAAGTGGTTCAAAGAAGCTAGATACAGTGAGGCTTATAAAGAGAAGAACCCGTTGCTGTTGAGCCAATTCTGACTCATCGTGACTCTATAGGACAGAGTAGAACTGCCCCATTAGGTTTCCAAGGCTGTAATCTTTATGGATGCAGAGTACCACATCTGAAGCAAAGTGCTACATCTTTTTGCCTGGGAGTGGCTAGTGGGCTTGAACCATTGCACCACCAGGGCCCCTATGTAAAGAGAAAACCGAAAAACCAAACCCACTGCTTTTGAGTCGATTCCGACTCATAGTGACCCCATATAGTTTCCAAGTCTGTAAATCTCTACGGAAGCATGCCGTTAATCCTATTACTACCCAATATTCAACTAGAAAATTTAGCTTTACCGTCTTTCTCCTGTGGTTTTGAACTGCCTACTTTTGTTAGCACTCAGTTGCTTTAACCACTGCTCCACCAGGGCTCCTTGTATAAAGAGAAGAGGAGGAAGAAATGTAGAAGATCAGTCACTGGCTAACCTTAACATGATTAGCTAACGTATTAGTGTTGAAAGCATTATGAAAGCCTATGTGATTTGAGAACATTATATAGGCATACATAGCAATGTTCTATCTTTATCCACTGAGAGGGCCAGCAGCAACCCAAAATAATGAGCAAACCTTTCACCAAGTCCCTGGTTCTAAACACCATTCTACACTAAAAGGAAATAGGTTGCTCTGGAGAAAATAGTGGGTTCCTGGGCTGAGAGAAGGTATAAAATGGGCCTAAAACAAGTAGTATATTTTTGTTCATTAAATTATTTCACGTGTACATATATACTTCCTTCATATCCCATTGGGCCAAGTAAAAGTGAGGCTTATTAAACATTTGGTGTTTATAGTAATATCTTGATCTTTCTTCCTTTTTTTGTTGTGCTTTAGGTGAAAGATTACAGCACAGATTAGTTTCTTATTCAAAGCTTTATACGCATTGTTTTGTGACATTGGTTGCAATCCCCCCAATGTGTCAGAACTCTTCCCCTCCCCACCCCTTTTGCCTGGCTTTCCTGTCCCTTCCTGCCTTCTTGTCTTTGCTTTTGGGCAGGTATTGCCCATTTGGTCTCATAAACTTGATTAAACTAAGAAACATGTTCCTCACGTGTGTTGTTGTTTGTTTTATAGGCTTGTCTAATCTTTGGCTGAAAGGTGGACTTTGGGAGTGGCTTCAGTTGTGCGTTAGTAGGGTGTCCGGAGGCCATAGTCTCAGGGGTTCCTCCAGTCTCTGTCAGACCAGTAAGTCTGGTCTTTTATTATGAACCTGAATTTCTACATTTTTCTCCCGCTCAGCCCGGGACCTTCTTTTGTGATCCCTGTGAAAGTGGTCGGTGGTGGTAGCCAGGCACCATCTAGTTCTTCTGTGCTCAGGCAGGTGGAGGCTGTGGTTCACGTGGCCTGTTTGTCTTTTGGGCTAATATTTTCCTTGTGTCTTTGGTTTTTTTCATTCTCCTTTGCCCCGGGTGGGATGGGACCAATAGATACATCTTAGATGGACACTGCCAAGCTTTATAGGATCCCAGATGGTACTCACCGAAGTAGAATGCAGAACATTTTCTTCATGAACTATGTTATGCCAGTTGACCTAGATGTCTCCCGAGACCATGGTCCCCGGCCCTCAGCCACAGCATCTCAGTCCCTCAAGGTGTTTAAATGTGTCTGAGAAGCTTCTATGACTTAGTCTTTTTTCAAGTTATGCTGACTTCCCCTATATTGTGTATCGTCTTTTCTTTGACTAAAGTTAACACTTGTTTACAATGTAGTTAATGATTTCTCTTCCCCTCCCTGGTAATCGTCAAAGATTGTTTTTTTCTGTGTGTAAATCTTTCCTTAGGTTTTTATAGTAGTGGTCTCAGATGATATTTGTCCTTTTGTGATTGACTTATTTCACACAGCATAATACCCTCCAGACTCATCTGTGTTGTGAGATGTTTCTTGGTTAATAATGTCATTTGTAAAAGCATGCTGTTAATCCTATTACTATCCAATATTCAAATAGAAAATTTAGCTTTACAAATTTTACAATTAAAAGATAAGACACACAGTATCCCGAATATGACTTTACCCCCAATCTGCTTGTCTGTGATTTATTTTTACTGTACCCATTGATTGGAACTGCCTTTTTTTGTTGGGGTTATCTGGTTTCTCTTTGTGGAAGCATTCTAGGATCTTCTTATCCTCAAATTTCTTCTGAAATTTCAGTATTATATTCCTAGGTATTAACCCATAACCATTGCCATCGAGTCAATTCTGACTCACAGGGACACTGTAGGACAGAGTAGGACTGCCCCATAGGGTTTCCAAGGAGTGGCTGGTGATTCAAATTGCTGACCTTTTGGTTATCAGCCTGAGCTCTTAACCACTGTGCCATCAGGGCTCCGTTCCTAGGTATAAAATAAATAAATAAATAAAATAAAATTCATTATGCTGGCTACTCATTTCCTATAAATTTGGAGAAATTTTACTATGTAATTTTCTTAGAAAATATCTTTTACATTCTATCTGGAATAACTATTAATCAGAAGTTGAGCCTCCTGATTTTTTGATCTTTCTCTTATTCCTTCTCTCCCCGTTTTTATCTCTGTCTTTTTGTTCTACTTTCTGAGAAATAGCTTCATTTTTTTCTTACAGAATGCATTTTTTGTTTTAGGCAATCATGTTTTTAATTAATAGGAGTTTTTCTCGTTCTCTGTTATGTGTTTATAGTATACCACTTTTGCTTATAAGTCCAGCAGTATCTCAGATATTTCTTAACTATCACGAAAGTTCATAGTAGAATTTTTTTCCCTGATTTTGAAATTTTATTCTTTGCCATCCTTGATATTAGTTTCCTTGGATCCTTTAAATTTTTTTTTAATCTTGTATTTCTATTTTATTTTAGAGACTTTGAAATGTCTAGTCACTCATAGATGCTGGTCACGTTTGAGACTAGTAGACCACTTATTGGGAGCTCTGTGTTTATGAGGATGTGGGCAGTGGAGAGATGTACTGTTCCGCTTACAGATATTCCTTTAATTGTCCTGTTTTTATTCCCATGTCTTTCTCTTTGCCTCCTTCAGATCTCAGGTTTCCTTGTTCTGCATCAGTATGTTTTTTTCCTTGGGCACATCTTTTTGCCTCCTCATCGAAGACAGTATTCTCTGAGCTTACTTTAGGCTGCTTCTGCTTTTATTCTGTTTCGTGAATTATCATTCTTATCTATTTTGAATCTTTCAGAAATTGGTTAAATTTGTTCATAGGTGGTCTCCTCTTCTCTTTTTCATTACTGTTTCATGCCATTTTATTTCTTTACTATTATTTTAGTGGATTCTCCCTGTAGGGAAAGGAGATAAGTAGATATGATTAGTTGAATTACTAGAAGCCCAGATAGTTTGTATTTTGTTGGTGGAAGAGGGATAAGGGGAGGTGGAGGAGGAGCAGGGCAGAGATGAGTAAACCTCAAGGGGAAGAAATAGTATAGGCCAAGGTTTGGAAGTAGTAGATATGAGGCAAGTTGTTCTTTTTCACTAGATCCAGACGAATTCCTCTTATAAAGAGGAATTCAGCAAATACTTGCCAAATGAGTAAATGAAGAATTGAAATTTTCTGTCATGTTCATGTTGGGAAGAAATTATTTTGTATTGTATTTGAGTATATTTTAAACAAAGATACCAAATTGACCATTTACTTTTCTTTCAGAATCATCTGAAAAATGATTACAGAAGAAGATATTGTCGACCTTCCAGGTGATTTATATTCTTAATCTTTTAAGACTGATTTTTATTCACATTTCAGGAAGTGAATTTTTAAATGAAGAAAGGAAAAACCGTCACCTCTGACTAAATGATTTCTGATTGTTGGTTAAGTATAGTCTTAGTTGTTTTATATTAACAGAAGTATTAATGCAAGAATGCAATGACTTAGTGGCAGTGAGAAAAGAAATTCACCCATAACATGGTGGTTTAGGAAGAGGCAATCTCAATTCTGATTAAATGATAACTATGGAAACCCTGGCAATGTAGTGGTTAAGTGCTACAGCTGCTAACCAAAAAGTCCTCAGTTCAAGTCCATCAGGCATTTCTTGGAAACTCTGTGAGGCAGTTCTACTCTGTCTTATAGGGTCACTATGAGTTGGAATCGACTCAACAGCAACGGGTTTCTTTGGTGATGGGGAAAGCACTCTGTGGAATGGATTAAATGGTTACAGTAGAAAGATGCAGCATAGTGGGGCGAAAGAAAAATAATGCACATGAGTATGTTATTTGGTGGGTGTTTATTCTGGTTGCTTTGGGGCCTTCTTTTAGTTTGACACAAATGGCTGAGTGCTCAACTACCAGTCAGAAGGTTGGTGGTTCAGACCTACCCAGAGGTGCCTCAGAGGAAAGCCTTTACAATCTAGTTCTGAAAAATTAGCCATTGAAAACCCTATGGAGCACAGTTCTACTCAGCAACACATGGGATGACCGTGAGTCAGAATTGATGTGATGGCAACTGGGTTTGGTTTTACTTGTAAAATATGTAAAGTTAAATTTTCTAGTTAACCTATTGAATAGTAATGCAATGAATAGCATGCTTTTAAGAATAAAGATATTATTGTCAACAACCAAATGTTTATTGAGCCTCAAATGTTACTAGATCCAGTGATATGTAGAAATATGTACTTTTGCCCACAAGAAACTTGCATTCCTGTTGGGAAGATACATATGTACATTTGTAAAATAATTTAATAAAAAAATTACTTATAATAAATAACATATAAACAGTAGGCCGATATGTAATTAACTTGCACTATAGGCTGTCATGTAAGAAGTTAGAAAACGGTCTCTGTATGTTCATATTCAGGAAAGCTTTAAAGTTGTAGTTTATCTTGAGGTGGTCCTTGAATAGATATTTAAAGTATAAAGTACATTCCAGATATAGAAATATCATAAACAAAGGAACCAATATAGGAATGCTTATATCATGGTTTGTTAGCAGTAGACGGACCTGTCTTAAGAGGGTGAAATACGTTGAATAGAAAACAAGATTATATGAATCAAGTAGAGCCAGAAAACAGATGGGTCAGACTTGAGGCATTTATCATAAAGGCTTGAATAAATTGTCTTAAATCAGCTTTGGAATAAGACTGATGAAGTATGAACATATATTTTAGAAAGGCAAAGAATAGTTTGATGTTTTTATCTAGGATGTTGCCCTGTTGGCGCAGTGGTTAAGAGCTCGGCTGCTAACCAAAAAGATTGGCAGTTTGAATCCACTAGCTGTGCCTTGGAAACCCTGTGGGGCGGTTCTGCTCCATCCTGTAGGGTTGCTATGAGTTGGCATTGACTTGGTGGCTATGAGCCTTTTTTGGGAGGAGGGCTTTTATACTAGTATAGCAATGAGAAGGGGTAAGAAGAACAGAACTGGAGAAGATTTTGTACAAAGCTGTACGACTTGGGGATGATAATGTTTTCCCCATGAGAAGTAGATGAGACTGATTGACTCATTTGGTAACTGCCAGAAGATTGTCATTGTTTCTTGCCTTCACGTCAGCTCCAGTTCATAGCAACCTTATGTATAACAGAAGGAAACGTTGCCGATCCTGTGCCATCTTCATGATGGTTGGTATGTTTGAGTTTATTATTTTGGCTGTTGTATCAGTCCATCTCATTGAGGGTTTCTCTCATTTTTGATGACCCTCTACTTTACCCACCATGGTGTACTATTCTAATGATTGGTCTTTCCTGATGACATGTCCAAAGTAAGCATGCCGAAGTTTCAGCATCCCTACTTCTGGCTGTACTTTCTCCAAGACAGATTTATTCGTTATTCTGGCAAACCACAGTATATTCAGTATTCTTTGTATATTCGAATTCTTCTGTCTTCCTTTTTCATTGTCCAACTTCTTTGTGCATATTAGGCAATTGAAAAGGCCATGGCTTGAGTCAGGCCCACATTAGTCGTCAAAGTGACATCTTTACGTTTTAGAATGTTATAGAGGTCTTTTGCAGCAGATTTGCCCAGTGTAGTACATTGTTTGGTTTCTTAACTGCTACTTCTGTGGGCACTGATTGTTGGTTCAAGAAGAATGAAATCCTTGGACAACTTCAGTTTCTTTGTCATTTTTCATGATGCTGTTTACTGGTACGTTTGTGAACATTTTTGTTTTCTTCTTGCTCATGTGTAATCCATACTGAAGACCTTCATCAGAAAATGCTTCAGGTTGCCTTTATTTTTGGCAAGTAAGGTTGTGTCATCTGCATATCTCAAGCTGTTAATGAGTCTTCCTCAATTCTGATGGTGTATTCTTCTTTTTTTTGGTTTATTCTTCTTCCTATAGTCCAGTTTCTCAGATTATTTGTTCAGCATACAGATTGAATTAAGAAAGGTGAAAGGATTCAATCTTGCTGCACACCTTTTCCCATTCCAAACCACACAGTATCCTCTTGTTCTGTCCCAGCAACTGTTTCTTGATCCACGTACAGGTTCTACATTAGCATAATTGTTTTTGAATTCCCATTCTTTATAGTGTTATCCATAATATGTTTGGTTCATAAAGTCTAATGTCTTTACATAATCAATAAAACACAGGTAAATAAATTTCTGATATCCCCTACTTTTACCCAAGATCCATTTGACATCAGCGGTGATATCCCTTGTTCCATGTCTTCATCTGAATCTGGTTTAAACTTCTGGCAGTTTCTTGTCGATGTGTGGCTGCAGTCATTTTTGAATTATCTTCTGCAAAATTTTGCTAGTATGTGATATTACTTATACTGTTCAATAATCTCTGCATGTCATTTGATTGCCTTTCTTTGGAATGGGCATGGGTATGTATCTCTTCCCGTTAGTTGTCCAAGTAGCTCTTTTCTAAATTTCTTGACGTAGACAAGTAAATGCTTCCAGCATTGTATGTTTGTTGAGACATCTCAATTGGTATTTCGTCAATTCTTGGAACCTTGGTTTTTACCAGTGTCTTCAGTGTAGCTTGAATTTCTTCCATCAGTGCCAGTGTTTCTTGATCATATGCATCCTCTGCAATGGTTGAGGGAGCCCTAGTGGCATGGTGGTTAAAAGCTACGGCTGCTAACCAAAAGGTCCACAATTGGAATCTCCTAGCCGCACCTTGGAAGCCCTCTGGGGCAGTTCTTCTGTGTCCTGTAGTGTTGCTATGAGTCAGAATCAACTAGATGGCAACGGGTTTGGTAATGGTTAAATGTCAACCAATGCTTTTTGGTACATTAACTCTGTATTCCTTCTGTCTTCTTTGATGCTTGTCATTTAATTTTTTGCAACTTGAGGCATGAACCTTTCAGTTTTTTCAGCTTGAGAGATGCCAATTGTCTTCTTCCCTTTTGGTCTTCTAACTCCGGTCTTTGTACATTTGCTCAGAATACGTTACCTTGTCTTGATATGCCCTTTGAAATCTTTTGTTCAGATATTTTACCTCATCTTTTTATCTGTTCTCTTTAGCTATTCTGTGCTTAAGAGCAAGCTTTAGACTCTCTTCTGATATTCATTTTGGTCTTGTTCTTTCTTTCCTGTCTTTTTAATGACCTTTCATTTTCTTCATGTATAATGTTTTTGATGTCTTCCCGCAACTCTTCTGGTCTTTAGTTATTAGTGTTCAGTGTGTTAGATCTGTTTTTGAGATGGTCTCTAAATTCATAGTTGTACTTTGGCTTTCTTGGACTTGCTTTGATTTTCTTCAGTTTCAACTGGAACTTGCACACTAGCAATTGATAGTCTATTCCAGAGGCAGCCTTTGCCTTTTTTTTTTTTTTTAATTTTATTAATTTTGTTGTTGTAGAGAATATATACACAACTACCCTCTGCTGTCTAGTTGATTCCGACTCAGCAACCCTGTAGGATAGGGTAGAACTTGCCCCATAGAGCTTCCAAGGCTGTAAATCTTTATGGAAGCAGACCGCCACATCTTTCTACCATGAGTGGCCAGTGAATCTGAACTGCTAACATTTTGGTTAGCAGCTGAGCTGAGTGCGTAATCACTACACCACCAGTGCTCCTGTGCTCAGCAAAACATACACCAACTTAAAAGTTTCTGCATGTACAATTCAGTGACATTCATTACATTCTTCAAGTTATGCAACCCTTCTCACCCCTTTTTCTGAGTTGTTCCTCTTCTATTAACATAAACTCATTGCCCCCTAAGGCTCTTGTTTAATGTTTTGAGTTGCCCTTGTCAATTTTATCCTATGTAGATAGCTCTTAAAAGAACATAATGCTCAAGGCAGACATTCGATACTATTTAAGCTAAATTGTTATTTGGCTTTAAGAAGACTTCAGGGGATATTTTTGGTTTAAGGTTTAAAGATAGATAGTCTCGGGGCAATAGTTTCAGGCCTGGCTTTGTCTTGACTGACGATATTGAGCTCTTTAACCTGTTTCTACAGATGTAGTTGATCTAATAATTGTGTAATCTGCCCAGTGAGGTCATGTGCATGGTCTTCGATTGCGTTGTTGAAAAACAAGTATTTCCAATGAATCATTCGTTGGTCTTACAGAATTTTACCAGGTGATATCCAGTATGGTTTCCATCTCCAAGGCTGGATTTTTCAACTGTTGGTCCTTTTTATTTTGTTCCTAACTTTCGCATTTCAATTACCAGTAATTATTAGTGCATCTTGATTGCACATTTGATCAATTTCAGACTGCAGCAGTTTGTAAAAATCTTCAGTTTCTTCATCTTTGGCATTCGTGGTTGGTGGGTAAATTTGAATAATAGTCACATTAACTGGTCTTATGCATGCAAGAGTTTCTACATGTACAATTCAGTGACATTCATTACATTCTTCCTTAGAGGTCTTCCTTAGAGCTGTATGCATGTACTGATTGCATTGTACTTCAGGATAGATCTCAAAATGTTCTTTTTGAAGATGAATGCATCACTGTTCCTTTGTTGTTCCCTGTTATCTAGTGCATATGTAACAGAAATACTACAAATGCATGATTTATTTATTTATGATTTATTCTCTCACAGTCTAGGAGGCTAGAAGTCTGAATTCAGGGTACCAGCTCCAGGGGAAGGTTGTCTGTCTGTCGTTTGTGGGGAAGGGCATCAATCTTCCCCTAGTCTAGGAGCATCTAGATTGAGCCCTGTTTCATTAACATAACTGCCGCTAATGCCACCTCATTAACATCATAGAGGTCAAATTTACAACACATCAGGTTGCAAAATGGTGTCGATCACACAAAACTGGGAATTGTGGCTTAGTTTGCACACATTTTTTGGGGACAATTCAATCCATAACACCGGCATAGTAAAGCATGTAATTGTCAGATTTAGAATGGCCAATACCAGTTCATTTCAGCTTACTCATGCCTCAGATATTGATCTTCAAGGGTTCCATTTCATTTTTGTCAACTTCCAATTTTCCTTGATGCATACTTTGTACATTCCATGTTCCAATTACTAATGGACGTTTGCCTTTGTTTCTTCTTCTTCTGAGTTGTGCCATGTCAGTAAATGAAAGTCCCGAAGACTTTACTCCATCTGCATCATTAAAGTCAACCCGACTTTGAGGAGGCAACTATTCCTCAATTAAAGTATTTTGAGTCTCTTCTAACCTGAGGGTCTCATCTTCCATCAGTTTATCGGACAATGTTGCTATCCATAAGGTTTTTATTGGCTAATTTTTGAAAGTAGATCACTGGGCTTTTCTTATGGATCTGTCTTAGTCTGGAAGTTCTGCAGAAGCCTGACCACCATGTGTAATCCTGCTGGTATTTGAAATACCGATGACATAGCCTCCAGTATCATAGCAACATGCAAGCCACCGTAGTACAACAAACTGACCGAAGGGTGATTACAGACGATAATATCCATATTATGGGAACTGTGTATACATGTGTGTACCCGTGTGCATATGCATATATGAATGGTTCTACTCTAAATCCTAAGTAAATGAGGACTTCACTATCTGATCTGATTGGATCATGCATACGAGACACTTATACAGTGTTGGCAGTTGAAAACCTTTATTATTATTTATAGAAGGTAAACAGTAAACAACAAGAACAGATTTCTTAGAGAAAGCAAATAGTAAACATCAGGAACAGATCTGAAATGAACCGGTCCCCTCCATCCCTGTGGATACCCTACTTACTGTCATAGAGAAGGAACCCATTTACCCTTTCCGAGTTACCCATGTCCATTTCTGTATCACAGGATGGGCATGCCATGGATCAGATATCAGCAGGTGTCTCTCTCAGCTGCTGTGTTGTCTGCTCAGGTCAGGTGTGGGATGGCTGTGTTTCTTCTGACTCTCTCTCTCTCTTTCTCTATCTCTGTGGCTTTTCTTAGCTGGGTCTGGCCTCCTGTGCTTACTGGTCCAGCTCTCAGCTAGCAGCTTTGGGACAGCCCTGGGCTAGTACTAGGGTTAGGCTGGCCTTAGAACAGCTCTTGAGGCAAAACTTTTACGGGCAACTTCTGTACGGTGTATGCCCAAGTATCTGCTCTGTTGGCAACCCCAACAGCTGGAGGTGCCCAGCTGTGTTGGTGACATCCTGCCTGGAGGTGTCCAGCTCTGCTCCATCGGCCAACTAGCCCACTACCCCTGACTTCTGTGTGGGCCGACTCTGCCCCACTGCTGCTGTCTGCTGGTCTCGTGATTTCCGCAGCTCATACTGCTGCTGCCATTTCTCTGCTGTTTGGCTCTGCTGTGTTGCTGCCAGTGCTTTTGGTATTTGGTGTTGCCAGCTCGATGTTACTGCCCTTGATCTGTATTATAGCTCTTACAGGAGGTTGTCAGTGCAGGGTCCCGTAACCAAAGAATGTGTTCCTCTCCTGGCTCTCATGGATCAGGAAGCCCCAGAAACCTCTGTGAGATTGGTCACTTGTATAGGAAAACTCTTCAGGCAGGTAATAAGGTGACCAATCCCTGTAAACTGCTTATGCAGATAGTAAACCGAACAATTTTCTACAAGCCTTTTATGTGGATAGCAAACCAAACAATCCTTTGCAAGATTTTGGGAGAATTATAAACCCAGGGCCTGAATGGCTGCGTTAAAGAAACCCATTGCACCTCACTACTGTATTATTGTGCAAATAACATACATGTTTTATGTTTTTTTGCCAACACCCCCCCAGCCTCATAAGTGCTATGCTATTGTTTTTTACATGTTACTGTAAAAAGAAGAAATTAGCATAGCACGGTCATGAAAATATCTGGGGGGTGGGGTGATTGGCAGAAAAAAGCACACCATGCACGTTATTTACGTAAAGATGCTGGTATGTCAGTCAGATTTCTTGTTTGACAGCTAGTCTAGAACATATATTGGTGACCTGTGTTCTAATACTGACTTCGCCTTATCACCTTTGGTAAGTCATTTGATCTGTCTGGGTCTCAGTTTCCTTATGCATAAATTAGGGATAGCAGGGCTGTATTTATACTGTGTAATATATATATTTTTTAATATGTATACCTGTCCAGCCGTTTATGGTGTCTTGGGGTGATTTCTAGGCTTGAATTTTATAATAGTGACCTGTGTTCTGTTATTAAACCAAAAAAAAAAAAAACAAACCCAGTGGCTTGCAAGAGGCAGGTCACTTGATCTATCTGAATCTCAGTTTTCTAATCTGTAAAATGAAAAGTTAGGATTCAGTTAATGGTTTTTAACCAAATTTGCACAACAGGATCATCTGAATTACCCTAGAACATCTTATTCAGTTGGTTTGGCAGAAGTATCCAAGTGTGTGTATTTCTACAAAGCTACAAAGATAATTTCGTGCATATATCTGTTTAGAGTTATTGAATTAGTTGATTTCTGTGATCATTCTTTTATAAAATGCTATGATGAATGACCTCTTAATGCATATGGCTCATAATCTTAAGTTAATTCATATATAGTATTTTTCAAATTCTCTCAAGAGTGATAGATCAGGTGTCAGCAAACTACAGCATACTGTTTGGCTGCCTATTTTTGGAAATGCAATTTCATTGAAATGCAACCTTGCCAATTTATTTATGTATTATCTTTGGTTGTTTTCAAGTTACAGTGGCATAGTTGAGTAGTTGTGATGAGACCATATGGCCTGCAAACCTAAAGGCCCTATAAGCAAAAGTTTGCCAAAATGCATGTCAAATTTTATACTGACTCAAGTTCAGGCATCCTTCAATGTGAATGGTTAAACACTGTGAACACTACTCAGCAATAAAAAGAAATGAGCTATTGATACATGTAACAACTTGACTGAATCTCCAGAGAATTATGCTGAGTGAAAAAAGCCAGTGCAAAAGGCTACATACTATATGATTCTATTTATACAACATTTTTCAAATGATACAGTTTTAGAAATAGAGGACAGATTAGTGGTTAGGAATGAGAGAGAGGGAGGAGGTGAGATAGAGAAGTTGGTGTTGGTTATAAAATGGCAACAGAGAGATCTTTGTGGTGATAGAACCCATTCAGTGTCTTGACTGGTGGTGGATATATGAACCTATTGTTTTTATTAGGTATTTACAACACTGCGTGGTCCTGTGCCATCCTCACAATCATTGCTATTTTTGAGCCCATCCTTGCAGCCGCTCTGTCAGTCCATCTTATTGAGGACCTTCCTATAAAAAAAAAATATTTGCACAGAACTAAGTACACACACACACAGACACACAATTACAGCTAAAACAGAGGAGGTCTGAATAATAAGACCGGTGGATTGTATCAACGTCAGTATATTTGTTGTGATATTGTACTATAGTTTTTCAGACGTCACCATTGGGGGAAACTGGATAAAGTATACAAAGAATCTCTCTCTTTATTTCTTACAGCGGCATGTGAATCTACGATCATCTCAATATATTTTTTAATTAAAAATTTTTTATTCATAAACTGTTAAGATTAGTGATACTGAATTAAAAGTACAACTTGAGAACTTGTATGAAAGAGTATGTTTCTAGGAAAAGTTAGCACTTGTAACTGTGGAGTCTTTTAAAAGAAAAATTTCAGGACTGATTGGATTTGTTTAAAAAATGTTCTTGTTGAAATACCAAAACCAAAACCAAACCCAGTGCTATCGAGTCGATTCCAACTCATAGCGACCCTATAGGACAGAGTAGAACTGCCCCATAGAGTTTCCAAGGAGCGCCTGGTGTATTCAAACTGTGTTGAAATACATCAGAGTCTAAAACAATTTTAGACATGG
This sequence comes from Loxodonta africana, assembly GCF_030014295.1. Taxonomy (NCBI): domain Eukaryota; kingdom Metazoa; phylum Chordata; class Mammalia; order Proboscidea; family Elephantidae; genus Loxodonta; species Loxodonta africana. The sequence continues at coordinate 89,239,286 of NC_087346.1, forward strand.
CTGTTCAATCACCGAATATTATTATTAATGTAGATAATGACATACTACTTCATATACTTTCCTGGGAACTATTGGATCCTCATCTACTTGTGCTTTTTTCAAATAGTAATGGTAGTATTTTTCCTACTAAGTAATATTCCATAATAAGGAGAGATGGAAGTTTCAGAGTAGATGGTAACATAAATACCAAGTATCTTCTGGAAATGAAATGTTACATTTTTCTTTCTTTCCACTTAATTAGGGCACCTGACATAAATGTGGAGCAAGGCAAGAATATACTGGAAATCTTACAAGACTGTTTTGAAGAAAAAAGTAAGGCTTCATTTTTATATGGACTTTGAGGATTGAAATGGATAAAAATGTAAATTTGTCACGTTAATTAATGTCAAATGCAGCAAATATGTTCTAGTATTTAAACATGTAAAATATTTTCCCCCAAATTTTGAATGCATATGCAATTCCTTCTGTACTTTCATGTACCTTCTAGTACACTGAAGATAATTGTGGCAAAAATGTCATCCCTTTTAGTTCACACTAAATTATTATAGTCTGGAGGTCCTTAAATAATTACACAAAAGAGAAAATATATCATAGAAATAATTGTGCAAAATTGTTGGAATTACTGGAGAGTTTGAGATACTTTTGGTGATTTGCATGCCTTTCTAAGGAAGTGGGGAATTATGGAAAAAGTGCTAGTCAGCATTGGAAAGTATTGGAATAGGAGAATAGGCCAATCAGATAAGGACTGATGATGGAAGACCATCTCTTCTGTAAAAATCTCTGAAAGAAGAGCGGACACATACTTCTAGAATTTTGTTTGCTTTTCTCATTTCTTAAGGTCTTCAAGGAACATTTGAATACTGAATTGATGTCTGTACTTCATTTAAGGTAAATGTGTTGAAAGAAATGAACAGACTTCTTCACATGTCATACAGGGCTACTTTTAATTGTAACCGATAGACATTACACCATATTTGATTTTTTAAAATTTTATTCTTTTAGGTCTTGCCAATGATTTTAGCACAGATTCTACAAAATCAGTGCCGTGTTCAACACCCAAAATAAAAGACACTTGCATTCAGTCACCAAGCAAAGAGGTAAGTCAAAAGAGGGGAACTAGTAGGTTTAGTATTTTAATGAATGAAGTTAAATACAGTATACCAAACCAAACCCACTGCTGTCGAGTCAATTCCTATTCATAGCGACCCTATAGGACAGAGTAGAGCTGCCCCACAGGGTTTCCAAGGAGCACCTGGTGGATTTGAACTGCTGACCTTTTGATTAGCAACTATAGCTCTTAACCACTATGCCACCAGGGCATCATGCACAGTATAGTATATATTTTAATTCAGTTGTCTGTAAGCCTGATTCTTAAAAGGGAATCCAATGTTTCCATTGGCTTTCTATAAAGTTTGGAGGTATTTTTTTTGAAAATTTTGGTTTGACATTTCCTGTGTTTGAAATTGGGAGTCTGGGAATTAGAATTATCAATTTGTAACATGATCATCTTACACGTTTCCTAAAATAATATTTAAATTAGGTTTTTAGAAAAGTGGGCAGCTATTGAAGTTCCCGACTAGGTTGACAAGTTTGGTTATTTTCTGAAAACTGAAGGTACTCCATTGCTGTCCAGGGAAATCAGTCTCTATTGATTATGTGTCTTAAGAGCATAGATTGACTTAACTATATAAAATAACAGACTTTGAAATAGTTCTTAAAGCCAATGATCTAAGGCAAATTATTAAAAAACAATACTAATTAGAATCCCATAGTGCTAGAAATAGCATTCACTGAAAACTTGTAATTAAACAGGTAATTAACATATATAGACTTTTTGTTCTAAGAAATGAGGACAGAGCCTTTTTTTCAGGATTGAGATGCTTTCTTTAACCTATAATGTGATAAATTACATTGATTTGAAAGCTAAATCAACTTTGTTTCCTGGAATAAACTTGTCTTGGTCATAAAGTACTAACCTCTTATAAATATTGATTATGTTTGCTAATAGTTTGTTTAAAATGTTTGTATGTGTGTTCATGAATAAGATTATTTTGTTTTCAGTTTTCAAAGTGTTCTCATAGAGCTTGAGTATCAATCGTATGCTAGAGGTTTCTCTTCTAGGTAGGATGTAATAGATCTCAGTAGGTCAACACTGCTGCTGCAAAAACCAGTTAAAGAAACAAACAACAACAACAAAAAGCAAACGAATCATATTTTTAAAGACATGGGGGAACTGTGAAAGCAACGAGGACTAAAAATGACTTTAAATTCCAAAGAGGAAAGAAACCTAGAAGATGAACTAACAATTGGCCATTTTCTTTCCTGAGTTGTCTGTGTATAAGTTTTTCATCATTTCAAATTATGTATGTTTCCATCTTTTTGCTGTTGTGAATAATGCTGCAGTGAACATGGGTGTGCATATGCCTATTTTTGTCATAGCTCCTATTTCTCTAGGATATATTCCTAGGAGTGGGATTGCTGGATCATAAGCTATTGCTATTTCTAGCTTTTTAAGGAGGCACTGTATCATCTTCCATAGTGGTTGTACCATTTTACATTCCCACCAGCAGTGTGTAAGAGTTTCAGTCTCTTGGCAACCTCTCCAACGTTAATTTTTTTCTGTAACGTTGGAGTGAGATGGTATCTTATAGTTTTGATTTGTGTTTCTCTAATGGCTGATAATCCTGAACATTTCTTCACGTATTTTTTAGCTGCCTGGGTGTCTTCTCTGGTGAAGTGTCTGTTCATATCCTTTGCCCATTTTTTGATTGGATTATTTGTCTTTTTTCTTACTGAGACATTGAAGTATTTTATAGATTTTAGAGATTAGACCCTTGTCAGATATGTCATAGCCAAAGTTTTTTCCCAGTCTGTAGGTTTTCTTTTTACCCTTCTGGTGAAGTCTTGATGAGCATAAGTGTTTAATTTTTGGGAGCTCCCAATTATCCAGCTTATCTTCTGATGTTTGTGCATTGTTGGTTATGGTTTGTATTCTCTGTATGCCATGCATTAGGGCCTCTAGTGTTGTCCCTAGTTTTTCGTCCATGTTTTGATCATTTTAGGTTTTCTATTTTGACCTTTGATCGGTTTTGAGTTAGTTTTTGTGTGTGGAGTGAGGTATGGGTCCTGTTTTATTTTTTTACAGCTGGACATCCAGCTTTGCCAGTATGATTTGTTAAAAAGACTGCCTTTTCCCAATTTAATGGACTTTGCTCCTTTGTCAAAGATCAGCTGACCATAGGTGAATAGATTTACATCTGGATTCTTGATTCTGTTTCATTAGTCTGTGTGTCTGTTGTTATACCAGTACCAGCCTGTTTTGACTACTGTGGCTGTATAGTAGGTTCTCAGATCAGGTAGCGTGAGGCCTCCTACTTTGTTCTTTTCCTTCAGTAATGCTTTACTTGTCTGGGACCTCTTTCCTATCCACATAAAGTTGGTGATTTGTTTTTCCATCTCATTAAAGAATGTTGTTGGAATTTGGTTTGGGATTACGTTATATCTATAGATCACTTTGAGTAGAAATGACATTTTCACAATGTTGAGTCATCTTATCCATGAACGTGGAATGTTTTTCCATTTATGTAGGTCTCTTCTGTTTTTTTTGCAATAGTGTTTTGTAGTTTTCTTTGTATAGGTCTTTTATATCTCTGGTTAGATTTATACCTAAGTATTTTATCTTTTTAGGGGCTATTATAAATGGTATTGTTTTCCCGATTTCCTTTTCGAAGTTCTCTTTGTTGGTGTATAGGAATTCAACTGATGTTTTGTACGTTAATCTTGTATCCTGCTACCCTGCTGAATCTTTCTATTAGTTCCAGTAGTTTTATTGTGGAATCTTTGGGGTTCTCTATGTATAGGATCATATCAGCTGCAAATAGGGGTAGTTTCACTTCTTTTACAATTTGGATGCCCTTTATTTATTTATTTATTTTTGCCATATTGCTCTAGCTAGGACTTGCAGCACAATGTTAAATAAGAGTGATAATAAAGGTCATCCTTGTCTTGTTCTCGTTCTTACGGAGAATGCTTTCAGCCTCTCTCTGTTGAGAATGATGTTAGCTCCTGGTTTTGTATAACCCACCACTACCCCACTGCCTTACCCCTTTATTATGTTGAAGAATTTCACTTCTATTTTCACTAGCATATCTGTCAGTTTGTTGTACTGTGGGGGCTTGTGTGTTGCTGTGATGCTGGTATGAAGCTATGCCACCAGTATTCAAATACCAGAAGGGACACCCATGGCAGGCAGGTTTCAGCTGAGCTTTTAGCCTAAGACAGACTAGGAAGAAGGACCTGGTGGTCTACTTCTGAAAAGAATTAGCCAGTGAAAACTTCATGAATAGCCGCGGAACATTGCCTGGTATAGTGTGGGAAGATGAGTCCCTCAGGTTGGAAGGCATTCAAAAGACAACTGGGGAGGAGCTACCAACTCAATGTAGAGTCAATCTAAATGACGTGGATGGAGTCAAGATTTCAAGACCTTCCTTTGCTGATGTGGCGTGACTCAAAAGGAGAAGAAACAGCTGCAAACATCCATTAATAATTAGAATGTGGAATTTATGAAGTGTGAATCTAGGAAAATTGGAAATTATCAAAAATGAAATGGAACACATAAAGTTTGTTATCCTAGGCATTAGTGAGCTGAAATGGACTGGTATTGTCCATTCTGAATCAGACAATCATAAGGTCTCCTATGCCGGAAATGACAAATTGAAGAGGAATGACATTGCTTTCATTCATTGTCAAAAAGAACATTTCAAGATCTATCCTAAAGTACAACGCCGTCAGTGATAGGATACTAGCCATATACTTATAAGGAAGACAAGCTAATATGACTGTTATTCAAATTTACCCACCAACCACTAAGGCCAAAGATGAAAAAATTGAAGATTTTTACCAACTTCTGCAGTCCGAAATTGATTGAACATGCAATCAGAATGCATTGATAATTACCGGTGATTGGAATGTGAAACTGGAAACAAAAACTAAGGATTAGTAGTTGGAAAATATGGTCTTGGTGATAGAAACGATGTCAGTGATTGCGTGATACAATTAGCAAGACAATGACTTCTTCTTTGCAGATACCTTTTTTCAACAACATAAACGGCAACTATACATGTGGACCTCGCTGGATGGAATACGTAGGAATCAAATCGACTACATCTGTGGAAAAAGATGATGGAAAAGCTCAATATCATCAGTCAGAACAAGGCCGGGGCCGACTTTGGATGAGACCATCTGTTGCTCATATGCAAGTTGAGGCTGAAGCAAAAGAAAATTAGAACAAGTCCATTAGAACCAAAGTACAACCTTGAGTATATCCCACCTGAATTTAGAGACCATCTCAAGAATAGATTTGACGCATTGAACACTAATGACCACATATCAGATGAGTTGTGGCATGACATCAAGCACATCATACATGAAGAAAGAAAAGACCAAAGGGAATGTAAGTAGAGACTCTGAAACTTGCTCTTAAACATAGAGTAGCTAAAGTGAAAGGAAGGAATGATGAAGTAAAAAGCTGAAGATTTCAAAGGGCTGCTTGAGAAGACAAAGTAAAGTGTTACAATGGCATGTGCAAAGACCTGGCCTTATAAAACCAAAAGGGAAGAACACGCTTGGCATTTCTCAAACTGAAATAACTGAAGAAAAAATTCAAGCCTCGAGTTGCACTATTAAAGGATTCTATGGGAAAATATTAAACCAAGCAGGAAGCATCAAAAGAAGATGGAAAGAATACACGGAGTCACTGTACCAAAAATAATTGGTTGATGTTCATCTGTTTCAGAAGGTGGCATATGATCAAGAACCGACGGTACTGAAGGAAGAGTTCCAAGCTGCACTGAAGACATTGGCAAAAAAAAAAAAGACTTCAGGAACTGATGACATACTAGTTGAGATGTTTCAAAAAACAGATGCAGTGCTGGAAGCACTTACTCGACTATGCCAAGAAATTTGGAAGACAGCTACCTGTCCAACCAACTAGAAGAGATCCGTATTAGTACCCATTCTAAAGAAAGGTGATCCAACAGAATGTGGAAATTATCAGACAATATCACTACTACCACACACAAGTAAAATTTTGCTGAAGATCATTCAGAAGTGGCTACAGCAGTACCTCAAAAGGGGACTGTCAGAAATTCAAGCTGGATTCAGAAGAGGACGTGGAACCAGGGATATCACTGCTCATGTCAAATAATCCTGGCTGAAAGCAGAGACTGCCGGAAAGAAGTTTACTTGTGTTTTAGTGACTTTGTAAAAGCAGTGAACTCTGTGGATCATAACAAATTATGGATAACGTTGCAAAGAATGGGAATCACAGAACACTTAGTTGTGCTCACGAGGAACCTGTACATAGATCAAGAGGCAGTCGTTTGACCAGAATAAGGGGATGCTGTGTGGTTTAAAGTAAGGAAAGGTGTGCGTCAGTGTTATATTCTTTAGTCATACTTAGTATGTATGGTGAGCAAACAGTCTGAGAAGCTGAACTATATGAAGAAGAACAGGGCATCAGAGTTGGAGGAAGACTCATTAACAACCTGCAGTATGCAGATGATACAACCTTATTTGCTGAAAATGAAGGGGACTTGCAGCACTTAATGTTGGAGATCGAAGACCAAACAGCCTTCAGTATGGATTACACCTCAACATAAAGAAAACAAAAATCCTCATAACTGGGCCAATAAGCAACATCATGATAAACAGAAAAGATTGAAGTTGTCAAGGATTTCATTTTTCTTGAATCCACAATCAACACCCAAGGAAGCAGCAGTCAGGTAATCAAAGGACAATACTACATTGGGCAGATCTGCTGCGAGAGACCTCTTTAAGGTGTTAAAAAGTGAAGATGTCACCTTGAAGATTAAGGATCTCCTGATCCAAGCCATGATGTTTCGCATATGCACATGAAAGCTGGACAGTGAGTAAGTAAGATCAAAGAAGAATTGATGCCTTTGAATTGTGGTGTTGATGAAGAATGTTGAATATACCATGGACTGCCAAAAGAATGAATAGTCTGTCTTGGAAGAAGTACAGCCAGAATGCTCCTTAGAAGCAAGGATGGTGAGACTACATCTCACACAGTTTGGACGTGTTATCGGGAGGGGTCAGTCCCTGGAGATGGACATCATGCTTGGTAAAATAGAGGGTCAGAGAGAAAGAGGAAGACACTCAAAGATGGATTGATACAGTGACTGCAGCAGTGGGCTCAAGCATAACGATTGTGAGAGTGGCACAGGACCGCGCAGTGTTTCATTTTGTTGTACATACTGTTGCTATGAGTCAGAACCGACTCCATGACAGCTAACAACAACATTCCTATTTTATTGAGAGTTTTTTAGCAGGAATGTATGTTGGGCTTTATCAAATGCCCTTTCTATGTTGATTGAGATGATCATGCTCTTAGCAGCCTTATAAAAAATCACTTGACCATAGATGTGTGATTATTTTAGACTCTCAATTGTATTCAGTTGGTCTATGTATCTGTTGTTATACCAGTACCAGGCTGTTTTGATTACTGTAACTGTATAATATGTTTTAAAATCAGGACGTATGAGTCCTCCTACTTTGTTCTCTTTTAATATTGCTTTGGCTATTTGGGGCATATGAATTTGAGAATTGGTTTTTCCATTCCTATACAGAAAGCTTTGGAATTTTGTCAGGATTGCATTGAATTTATAGATTGCTTTGGGTAGTATTGACATCTTAACAATATTAAGTCTCCAGTCCCATGAAGGCAGAACATCTTTCCATTTATTTAAGTCTTCTTTAATCTCTTTGAGCAGTTTTTTTTTTTTTTTTTAATAATCTTCACTGTATAAATCCTTCACATTCCTGATTGAATTTATTCCTAGGTTTTTTATTCTCCTAGATGCTATTGTAAATGAATTTGTTTCCCTAATTTCTCTTTCAGATTTCTCATTGCTGATGTATAGAAGCCCAACTAATTTTTGTTTACTTTATACCCTGCGGCTTTGTTAAACTCCTCTATTAGCTCAAGTTTTCTTGCGCACTCTGGGATTTTCTCTGTATAGGATCATGTCATCCACAAATAATTTTACTTTTTTTCCAATCTGTCTCCTTCATATTTGAAGGATGATTTCACTGGAATTCTAGATTGGTGTTTATTTTCATTTAGCAGTTTACTCCACTGTTTTCTTGTTTGTGTGGTTTCTGGACAAAATGTTGCTGTAATTATTATTCTTGTTCCTGTATAGGTTAGGTGTTTTTTCCTTTTCTGACTCATTTCAAGAGTTTGTTTGTTTTTGGTTTTCTGCAGTTTGAATACACATAGGTGTAGTTTTTTTGGGTGTTTATCATGTTTTGTGTTCTGTATGATTCTTTATCTATGGTTTGGTGTTTGTCGTTATTTTGGAAAATTCTGTCATTATTTCAAATATTCTTCTGTTCTTTTTTCTTGTATTTCAAATACACATTCGTTGCACTTTTTGTAATTTTTGACTCTCAAGCTAGTGGACATTCAGCCTCCAGCAATTTTTCGGTAACTGTTTAAATGTTGCTACGAGTTACTGACGCTTGGGGGTTATTTTCCTGGTAAGCTGTGATTCTCTGTATTTGCCTGTGTGTTCAGTTTCCAGGGTGGTTGTTTGCCTTATAACCTTCATTTAATAATGGGTTTAAGAAGAGTTGTTGGTTTTCAGTTTATTTAGCTATTTTCCTGACGTGAGGATGGGAATGACAACCTCCAAACTCTTTGATTCCCTGGCAAAGGTTGGAAGGTGAGGGGCTCTATGGTTCTTACTGCTTCTTATACACATTTTTCATAACCCTTCTGTTTGTGGGCTCCACCTGTACTCCTTTTAGTGGTAACTTGTACCTCTAATTACTGAGCCTTTATAGATTGTGGCAGTTTGAATCTGTCTGCTTTGGGGCTTTCTCCACTGCTAGGCTATTTCAGTTTTCTCTGGTGTGAGAAGTTAGTTGCTACTAATCTGCTTTCCAAGTTGAAGAAGCTTGTCGCTATCTCTCTTCTACCTTCATTTCTCTTTTCTTTCTTTCTGTCTTCTTCTCGCCTTACACTTCTTTTTTCTTTTAATATTTTATTCTGTTTTAGGTGGAAGTTTACACAAGTTAGGTTCCCATTTTACAGTTTTTATACAAATTGTTCCATGACATTGGTTATGTTTTTCACAATGTGTCAACATTCTCATTGTTTCTATTCAGTTTGTTTTGTTTACATTAATCTTACTTCCCTGTCCCTCCTTATCCTCTCATCTTTGTTGTAGGGTAAATGTTGACCCTTGGTCTCTTGATTGTACACGGGAGAATTACTCACAGGTGGTAATTGTTTATTTTATAAGCCAATCTAATATTTAGATAAAAGGTGACCACCAGGAACGGCTTCAATTCCAAATTCAAAGGGTATCTTAGGGTGATAGTCACTCGGGGTTCCTCTAGTCTTTATTGATCCCATAAGCCTGGCATTCTTTAGGAATTTGAGTTTTGTTCTATGTTTTTCTGCCTTTCTCTCCAGGGCCTTCTTCCATGTCCCTGGTCAGAATGGTTGGTAGTGGTAGCCAGGCACCATCTAGTTCTTCTTGTCTCAGGCTAAATGAGGCCGTGGTTCATGTTGGCTGTTAGTCTTGTGGGCTAGTTACTTCTTTGAGTCTGGTTTTCTTCATTTTGTTCTAGATGAGTACAATAGTTGTATCTTAGTTGGCCACTTTCAAGCTTTTAAAGACTCCAGTCGATACTCACCAAACTAGAATGTAAAACATTATCTTTACGATCTATGTTATGTCAGTTGACCGAGTTGTCCCACGAGACTATGGTTCCAAGCCTTCAAACCTAGTAAACCAGTCCTGCGAGGTGTTTGGTTATGTCTGGGAAGTATCCGTAACTATGCCCTCTATATGGTTTATTATATATATAAATATATATGCAGCACACATAAATATGTATATACATAGCCTAAAGATACACCTATACATGCGCACCCATATACTCACATGCGCCTTCCTAAACATGTATGTACATATATATCTGTGTAACCATACACGTTTTTTTTTTGGTTATTATTGTTGCAAAATTATATAACATTTACCAGAATTGTCCCTTACATACTTCTTAGTGTCTTCATTTACCTTGGATGGGTTGTGCAGACTTCACTCACACTGGGTATTGCCTTCCATATCTCCCAAAATAACAAGTATCTGGTACCTAGAAAGTGATTTCCTCTCACCCCTTCCATCCCTGGTAACCATGAAAGAACGTTACTTTCTGTGTGTATACCTTTTCTTGACCTTTTATAAAAGTGAGACCATACAATATTTGTCCTTTTGTGATTATTTCACTCAGCATAAGGTCTTCCAGATTCATCATGTTACAAGATGTTTAATGGACTCATCATTATTCTTTATAATTGCATAGCATTCCATTGTACCTATGTACCACAATTTGTTTATTTGTTGATGGACAGGTTGTTTCCATGTTTTTGCTATTGTGTATAATGCTCCAGTGAACATAGGTGTGCACATGTCTATTCTTGTCACTGTTATTATAGCTCTAGGATATATACCTAGGAGTAGGGTTGCTGAATCTTTAGATATTTCTAACTTTTTGAGGAAGCACCATGCCATTTTCCAAAGTGGTTGTACGATTTTACAATCCCACCAGCAGTGTATAAGAGTTCCAGTCCCCCAACAACCTTGCCAGCATTTGTTGTTTTTTTTTTTTTGTTTGGATCAGTGCCATTTCTGCGGCGGTGAGGTGGAATCTTATTGTAGTCTTGATTTGCATCTCTCTGATGGCTAATGATGGCGAGCGTTATTTCATATTATCTGCCTGAATGAATGTTGTCTTTGGTGAAATGTCTGTTCATGTCCTTTGGGCTTAAATGTTTTTAAAATCTCTTAATCATTAAGAGAGACAGTGATTAAATGAAAGCCTGCCTTTGTTTCTTTATGGAATTTAATTCCATAGATTGTATTATACATTGATTGGCATTTTTTATATGAATTATAGCTCCATTATTCATTCCTCAGTACATTTTTAGGTTGTTTACATCTAGTAGTGTTAGTGATGCAGTGTGCATCCTTACTTACGTTTGCTTGTGCACGTGTTTTAAACTGCATTCCTCTAGGATGTGCACATTTGAAATGAAATTACTAAATATTGTCAGATTTTTCTGCAAAATGATTTGTCAATTTTCCTTCCCACTTTCAGTGTCTGAATGAGATTTTCCTTTTCTAGATTTTAAAAATTTATGCCTTTAAGTATTTTATGCTTAGAAAAGAGCATATATAGTTCATGCAAGATATTAAAAATAATATAGATGAACACCCTTGTACCCATCGTTTGGTGTAAAAAACAATACATTTGAAGCCCCTTTGTCTATGTATGTGTGTGCAGTATAGGTATCTGTGTGCCCCTTTCTCGTCCTATTTTTCTCCTTCTTCCATCTGTGTATAGGTAACCCTATTTTGAATTTCATGTTCACCACTTTCGTCCTTTACTTTATAGTTTTATCACATATGTGTTGCCATTTGTCAGCACTTCTGATGCCACTTATGTCAGATCCCATGTTTGGTGCTTCACTAGAAGGATTTATGCAACTGAGCAAATAGTTGACTCATGGCTGAGATTTATTATAGGCACATAATCAGGATAAACAGCCAGATTGATAATGGAAAAAGACGCATCAGGCAAAGTCTGGAGGAATCCATATACAGGCTTCCTGTACTCTTCCCCAAAGGGGCCACACAGTACACTCCTTGCATTTAGCCGTGAAACACAGTCGCATGAGCATATTGTTGTTTCTGCCCAGGGAAACTCGTTGAAGACTCATCCTGTTTTTATTGAAGGTTAGTCATTTAGGCATCCTCTGCCCACCAAAATTCCAGACTCCTCAAAGGAAAGGAGATACTCACTATAAATCACATTGTTTCTACAGTCTAAGCAGGCTGACACAGCAGATGTAACCTCACTGATTGCTAAAGATGGCATATTCTGAAAGCCAAGCTCCGGATGTTAGCCCTGCAAGCATGCTCTTTAAATGATCAGGCCTGCTATGTTAACTCTCTCCTGCATAAGGTGAATCCCTAAATAACTATACTGTTTTACATATCTTCAGATCTATTATATATTTTACATAAATGAGATTATTCTATACTTTGGCAACTTCTTTTTTTTTTGGTCAACATAATCTTTCGTGCATGTTGCTGTGGCTTATTCATTTTCACTGTTGTATATATGATATGATATTCTGTTATTTGACTGTGTCACAGCTTATTTATTTGGTCTCCTGTTGGTAGTTTTTTTGCTGTTCAGAGCTGCATTGTTTCCGTTATATACCATTTCTACTTTACTAAAAAAAAAAAAAAAAAAACCGGTGCCGTATAGTGCCAAATTGTTTTCCTAAGTAGTCATTTCAGTTTACAGCTTTACCAGCTAGGTTGTTGTTTTTAAATCCTTTTTTTTCCTCATTTTAAAAACAAATGTGTGTAGTCAGAATTGATAATTTTAATAAAGTAGAGCTAGCTAACATTGTATTTTTCCTATGTTCAGCACCAGAAATCCCGTCCAAAGTTGCTTCCAGCTTCTTCAAGAAAGAAAGAAGGCTTCATTGTAGAACCAAATGAAGAGATCAGCAAATCAGGTTAGTAGCATTCCCATGGTTGTTGTTTGCTAGATATCTTTAAAAGATTAGAAATGTGAAAGGTGGCACATATGTTGGTTTGAGTGACAAGGTCAGAGTCAGTTTAGGCAGAATTATGACATGGATGAAGTTGATTTTGATTCTCTTTCAAGTCCATGGCCAGTGTCCTTTTCTCTCTTCTCCTATTGCCCCATTTCTTTCTTCAGTTGTATGTGCTGCTACTTTTTAAAGATTTCTTCGTTTGCGTTTTTCACATTACAGAAGTATTCCATCTGAGGCAACAGAGCCAAAGATTTAAAAGAGAAAGCTAATTATTACTCCCATCATCCTGCTGAGGTAACCTTTGAATCTGCCTATACCTCCACTGGTACTCATAAATGAAAACATATATATGCACTCACACATGTGTGTATACTTTTAGAAGAGGCTATAATTTTCTGTCTCACCAGCAATGTTTGAATGTACTTTATAACCTGATAGACTATTTACTATTCTTCGTTTTTTCCAGTCTGATAGATATTAAGTGATCTATCCTCATTGTTACTTTAGTGTCATGGAGTTGGAGCACTGTTTTATAAGTTTACTGACTACTTGAATTTGCTTTTTTTTTTTTAAACCTTTTTGCAATTTATATTTCATACATAGTTCACTCCAGATGAGGGTTTATAATTCGTATGCAACTCATTGTCAATTCATTGATTCTTGCCTGTTTGCAGTTCCTCAGTGCTTTCCTCTGTTCCCTGATTCAGTTCCTCAAAGCCGAGTACCTTTTACTTATTGTATTTCTTGTTGTATTTGTGGGGGAGAATTGGAATGGTGGTCTGTTTACACTGCCATCTTCCCAGAATCTTGAATTTGCTTGTATCTGCAATGTCTGTTCATATTGTTTGCCTATTTGTGGTATTTTTGGGTCAGTTTGTAAGAGATCTTTAAATTGAATATATGTAACCATCTGAAATTTGTGTAACAGATATTTTTCAAAATTTATCCCTTGGAATAAAGGAATAAATATTGCATTATTTGACCATATCACAATTTATTTATTCACTCTCCAGTCAGTAAATACTTTTTTGCTGTTCAGAGCAACATTATCTCCATGATAGCTTAAATGCAATTTGGTCTTTGTTAGGTAATGCCCAATTGATTTCCCAGAGGAGTCATTTCAGTATAACTCTACCAGCTGATTTGTTGTTTTTAAATCCTTTTTTTCATTTTAAAGATAAATGTGTTTAATCAGAATTGGTAACTTGATAAAATAAGATGTAGTATTTTATCTCTTCTATGCTAAGTGCCTGAGGAACCCTGGTAGTGCAGTGGTTAAGCGCTTGGCTGTCAGCCAGAAGTTTCGAGGTTTGAACCCACAAGCCACTCCACAGGAGAAAGATGTGGTGGTCTGCTTCCTTAAAGATTTACAGCCTTGAAAACCCTTTGAGGCAGTTCTACTTTGTCCTGTAAGGTCGCTACGAGTCGAAATCAACTCAGCAGTGGGTTTAGGTTTTTTTTCTTTTTTTTTAAATTTATTCTCAGTGCCAGAAATCACATGGCCTGATAAAATGAGTTGGGAGGTGTTTCCTATTCTAATTTCTGGGAAGGATTGTGTAAAATTGGTGTTAATTCTTTGTTTGGTATAAATGTCCAATAAAACCATATGGGCCTGGAGATTTCTTTTTTGAGACATTTTGAATTACAAAATACGTTAATTATTATAGAACTATTCAAGTTATCTGTTTCATCTTGTCTGAATTTTGGTAGTTTGTAGATGTTGAGAAATTACTCCGTGTGGGGTAAAGGACTTGGTTTTACCCCACTTGAGGTGGCCTTTGTTGTTGGCTCTGGAGAACTATCTCTTGGAAGAATTGGGTGCCTTGCCTGGGATTTCTCGGCCACACCTGAGAATTTCTATTTTGAGTGGGGTCTGGCCAGACCAGAAAAGACTGAACTGAGACACTCCCAGCTCTAATCTATTACCACAAGGATCATTCTCACCTCCTCCCATTGTTTATTTGTAACTCTGTCTTAAGAGTGAGGAAGTTGGCTCTTACCAGCCATCATCAATTTACGTGACTTTTTTTTTATTTCTTTTTTTGTTATTGAGAATATATACCAGGAGAACTTAAACTGGTTCAGCAATTTCTACATTACAATTCAGTGATGCTGATTACATGCTTCAAGTTGTGCAACCATTCTCACCCTCTTTTTCTGAATTGTTTCTTCCCCATTAACATAAACTCATTACCCCCTAAGTTTCCTTATTTTTCAAGTTGCTGTTTTCAGTTTGATCCCATGTAGATCTCTAATTGAGCATAATGCTCAAGGCAGACATTCTTTACTATTTAAGCTAAACTAGTGTTTGGTTTAGAGAAGGCTTCAGGAGATATTTTTGGTTTAGAGATTATCTCAGGTTGGTAGTTTCTGGGCTCATCCAGCCTCCATGGTTCCAGAAAGTCTGAATTCCCTGAGAATATGAAATTCTCTTCCACATTCCACTCCTTTTGATTAGGATTTTTATGTAGAATCTTTGATCAGATCATTCAGTAATGGTAGCTGGGCACCATCTGTGCTGGTCTTATGGCAAAGGAGGCAGTTATTCATTGAGGCAATCAGCCATGCATTCCATTGCCTTTTTTATTCCTGACTCTCCTTCTTCCACTGATGTTCTAGGTGAATAGAGATCAATGGTTGTACCTTGGATGGCCACTTGCAAGCTTTTAAGACTCCAGGCACTACACACCTAAGTAGGAGGTCGAACAGAAGCACTAAAAACGGTATTAGGCCAATTAACTGGGATGTCACATGAAACCATGAGTGTAAACTTCAAAACCAAGAAACCAAGTCCCATGAGGTGTTTGGTTGCACATAATGAACAATTTCTTTTGGTTTTCATTTTACATACTCATTTCCATTGTTACTTAGGTCAACACTTTTTCTCCACCCCTTCAGTGAGGTTGTTTTATACATGTATAGTAAATGTAATTAAATTGTTTTGTCACAGTTTACATTCCATCCTGAGATTCCTATAATCTCTGAAATTTTTTTTTTTTTTAATTTCCATGCATTAAAGTGCACTTTTGGTGCTGTAGAGTTTTAGAGTTTTGACAAATGCATGGTGTTATATATCCAAAATTACAGTGTTGTCTTAGGCTGGGTTCTCTAGAGAAGCAAAACTAGTGAAGTGTATAAATACACATATAGATTTATATCAAGAAACTGGGTCATGCAGTTGTAGAGGCTGAAAAGTCCCAAGTCTGTGGGTCAGGCTGAAGGCTTCTCTTGACTCACATAGCTGCGGGGGCTGGCAAACCCAAGATCGACTGGTAAGACGGCTGTTAAGCACTAGTTCCAGTCCCAAGAATCAGAGGTCACATGAACAGGAGCCAGCTGCAGGATTGAGTGAGCAAAAGCTATTTTACTGTTTCTGTAGTCTTACCTTTGTCAGAATTCATATATTTGGAATCATACTGGATGTAACCTTTTCAGATTAGCTTTTTGCATTTAGCAGTATACAGTTAAGGTTCAAGTGTCTCTTTTCGGAGCTTGGTGTAGTGCTTTTTTTTTTCTCTTAATTGCTGAACAATATTTTATTGTATGGATTTAACACAGCTTGACAAACCTCTAGCCAGGCTAACTAAGAATAAAAGGACATAAACTACCAACACTCAAGCAAGGAAAAATTCTTCATCTGAGTAGCCTTTTGTTACAGAAATTAAATCAATAACAAGTAACCAGTAAGTAAAGCACCAGGGCCAAATGGCTTCACTGGTGAATTTTACTAAATTTAAGACAGAAGTGATACCAGTTCTTCATAATCTTTTCTAGAAAATAGAAGCAGAGGGGGCACTTCCTAACTTATTACATGAGGCCAACATTATCCTAACATTAAACTGTATAAAGACATTACCGGAAAGAAAAACCTCTCAAACACAGATGTAAACATTCTTACCAAAATATTATTATATTTAATTCAACAATGCATAAAAAGGATTATACAGCACAAACAAGTGGGATTTATTGCAGGCATGCAAGGCTGGTTCAATATTTGAAAATCCATTGTTATCTTCCACATTGAAAAAAAGTTAAAAAAGTGATCATGTCTCTTCATGTAAAAAAATTGACAAAATCTATCACTTATTAATAATAAAATCTCTCAGCAAACTAGTAGTAGAGGG
The DNA here is from genome assembly GCF_030014295.1 of Loxodonta africana. Lineage (NCBI taxonomy): Eukaryota > Metazoa > Chordata > Mammalia > Proboscidea > Elephantidae > Loxodonta > Loxodonta africana. The sequence continues at coordinate 89,256,074 of NC_087346.1, forward strand.
AAACTTCCTCAGCTTGATAAAAAGCCGGTACAAAAAAACCACCATTAACATCATACTTAATGATGAAAATTAGATGTTTTCTCCTTAAGATGGGAAACAAGACAAGGATGTCCACTATCATTACTACTATATACCATTGTATAGGAGTCATAGCTATTCAATAAGATAAGAAAGTGGAAGATACAGATTGGGAAGGGAGAAATAAAGTTTGTCTTTGTTCTCAGATGACGTAATTGTTTATGCAGAAAATCACAAAAAATCAACAAAGCTTCTGGAGCTAATAGTGAGTATACAATGGCCTCTGGATGCAACATTAATATACAAAAGTCAATTGCTTTTCTATATACCAGCAATGAGCAATTAGAATTTGAAGTTTAGGGGGAAAAAATACTCTTTGCAATTGAACCAACAATAATGAAATACTTAGGTATAAATCTAACAAAATGTATTCAAGATCTATAGGCAGAAAACTAAAATTGATGAAAGTAATCGAAGAACATCTAAATAAATGGAGAGCTGTTCCATGTTCATAGATATAAGGCTCAATATATTATTACGATATCAATTCTTCCTGACGTTATAGTTTCAGCACAATTCCAAAGAAATTCCCAGCAAGCTTTTGTGTAGATATTGACAAACTGATTTTAAAATTTACATGGAATAGCTAAAATAGCTGAAATAATGAAGAAGAAAAACTAAGTAGGAGCACTCGCATGGTCTGATTTCAAGACTTACTGTAAACCTACAGCTATCCAGACCACGTGGTACTGGTAATAAACAGACACATAAATTAATGGAACAGAATAGAGGTCCCAAAAAGAGACCCAGACAGATAGAGTCAATTAACTTTGACAAAAAAAAAAAAAAAAACCCAACCCATTGCCATAGAGTCGATTCCAACTCATAGTGACCCCATAGGACAGAGTAGAACTGCCCCGTAGAGTTTCCAAGGAGCACCTGGTGGATTGAACTGCTGACCTTTCGGTTAGCAGCTGTAGCTCTTAACCACAACACCACCAGAGTTTCCATTGAATATACCATGGACTGCCAAAAGAACAAATCTGTCTTGGAAGAAATACAGCCAAAGTGCTCCTTAGAAGCAACAATGGTGAGACTGTGTCTTATATACTTTGGACATGTTATCAGGGGGGATCAGTCCCTGGAGAAGAACATCATGCTTGGTAAAGTGAGGTTCAGCAAGAAAGAGGAAGACCCTCAAGGAGATGGGTTGACACAGTGGATGAAACAATGGGTTCAAGCATGAAAACAATTGTTAGGGTGGTGCAGGACTGGGCAGTGTTTCATTCTGTCATATATAGGGTCACTATGAGTCGAACTAACTTGACGACCTCACACAACAACAACATTCCTATTTTATTGAGAATTTTTTTAGCAGGAATGGGTGTTGGACTTTATGAAATGTGTTTTCTGTGTCAGTTGAGATGATCATGTTTTCCTTGTTCTATTTATGTGGTAGATTATGTTAGTTGATTTTCTAATGTTGAACCGTTCTTACATACCTGGTAAAAGTTTTTAATTTTTGTGAGGTTCTATTTATTTTTTTGTCTTTCGCTGTTTGTACTTTTGTTAATATATTAAACAAGAACGAACAAATCTGTTTTGGAAGAAGTAAACCAGAATGCTCCCTAGAAGCAAGGATGGCGAGACTCTGTTTCACAGACTTTGGACATGTTATCAGGAGGAATCAGTCCCTGGGGAAGGACATCATGATTGGTAAAGTAGAGGGTCAGCAAAAAAGAGGAAGACCCTCAATGAAATGGATTGACACAGTGGCTGCGACAATAAGTTCAAGCATAACAATGATTGTGAAGATGGTGCAGGACAGGTTGTTTTGTTCTGTTGTACATAGGCACCGACTCTATAGCACCTAACAACAACAGAAAATATTTGTGAAACACCTATCTAATAATGAACTAGTACCCAAAACATTCCAAGAACTCTTAAAACTCAGTAAAAAAGCATGAAAACCAATTTAAAAGTATGCAAAGATCTGAATGGACTACTCATCAAAGCAGATGTACAAAGGGCGAATAAACATTAAAAGATGCTCAGCATCATTTGTCTTTAGGGAATTTTAAAACAAAAATAAGATGCCAGTATACACCTATAAGGATGGCTAATATCCCCCCCTAGAATGGTTCTTTTTATGACTGCTATTTCTTTGAGGGTTTCTTTTTTTTTTCCCCTATTGCTTCAAGAGAATTTGTAATTGATTGCTAAAGCATTTTTATAAAAATGCGTTAAAATCCCTGTCAGGTATTTCCAGCATCTGGTTAATCTCAGTATTGGTGTCTATTGAATCATATTTTTCTATTCAGATTGTAGTTTTCTGTATTTTGGTATAAGGAATGGTTTCAGTTGTATCCTGGACATTTTGGTTGCTATACTAGGAAACACTTGCTCTTATTTAAATATTCTTTTATAGGAGGTCATTTCTCTGTTTTTGCTTTAATGTGTAGGTTCTGGGTTCCTTTTGTGGGTTTTGTTTCCAGTGACAGTTTAGTTTTCAGAGTCATTGCAGTGGTATTTTGGCCTGCTTCATTTTCTGATGCCACTGGAGTTCCAGCTCAGTTCTTGGCTTGTGCCAGCTCGGGTGTTTGGAAAGTGTTTCCCTGACCTGCCTGATGTTCTTGGTCATCTTATGCAGGGGCTGGGGTCAGAAGCTGCTGGGCCTAGGTCTCCTTATGCCACTGGGTAGTAGACAAGAGTGATGCAGGCCTCCTGATTCTGTCCCTTCTGTGGAACAGATTGTTCACTGGTGCCCTGGTTGTGAAATGGGAGCTGGGATGGCCTGGGATGTCACTGCTGCTGGTGGATCAAAATGTCATCTTGGCCTGTAAAACGAGCTGGGAAAGTCAGAGACTTCACTACCGCTGGTAGTTTGGACTGCCTGCTATCCTTGATTATAGAGTAGGCAGGGACTATGTTGGCCTAGGGCTTTACTTCTCTGCTGCTGCTTGTCTGTAGGACTTGCGAAGCAAGGGCTGGAATGGCCCAGGGATTCACTAGTCTGACACTGCAGGTGGATTAGAATACCCGCTGGCCTGTGTTGTAGAGCTGGGGTTGAGGCTCTGCACTAGGTCTCTGTTGAGTTTCTCTTCTCTAGATCCTTTGGCCAGAGAGTGCAGGCTTTTCTTGTGTATGTGTGTGTTCCCTCTATGCCTGTTGCTGTTGGTTCTGGGTTGCAGGCCTCTCTGGTGACCTATGAGAGGGTATATGGGAGAATAAAAAAAAGCCCATGGGACTCGCCACATTTTCGTTCCTGAAGTCTCAGGTTCCTAGCCCATCTGCCTTCTTCCTTCCAGTTTTCAGAGACCAGTTATCATTGATGGATAATTTCTAGGGCACATAGTTGTGTTTAGAGGGGATAAGCTGAGGAAAATGAGTTTATGCCATCTTGTTCCAGAACCACAAACTCTTTTTTGGTTTCATTTAAATTTTTAATCTTTGCTTTTTAAGAGTATGAATATTATCCAGCTAGTCTGTATTTCTTTGATGTTCAAAGGTTAGGGCTGTTGGTGTTATGTAATCTTGAGTAGATATCGACTCATAGTGACCCTATGTACAACCAAACAAAACACTGCCCAGTCCTGCACCGTCCTCACAGTCATTGTTATGCTTGAGCCCATTGTTGCAGCCACTGTGTCAGCCCATCTGTTAAGGGTCTTCCTCTTTTTAGATGATCTTCCACTTTACCCAGCATGATGTCCTTCTCCAGGGACTGGTCCCTCCTGATAACATGTCCAAAGTATGTGAGACTGGGTCTCGCCATCCTCACTTCTAAGGACTACTCTGGCTGTGTTTCCAAGACAAATTTGTTTATTCTTCTGGCAGCCCATGGTATATATTCAGTATTCTTTGCCAACACCATAACTCAAGTGCATCAATTCTTCGATTTTCCTTATTCATTGTCCAGCTTTTGCATGTATATGAGGTGACTGAAAATACCATGGCTTGGGTCAGGCGCACCTTAGTCCTCAAAGGGACATCTTAGCTTTTTAACACTTTGAAAAGGTCTTTTGCATCGGATTCCCCCAATGTAATATGTTGTTTGATTTCTTGACGGCTGCTTTCATGGACGATGATTGTGGCTACAGTAAAATGAAATCCTTGACAACTTCAGTATTTTCTCCGTCCATCATGATGCTGCTTATAGGTCTAGTTTTGAGAATTTTTGTTTTCTTTATGTTGAAGTGTAATCCACACTGAAGGCTGTGGTCTGTGATCTTCATCAGTAAGTGCTTCAAGTCCATTTCACTTTTAGCAAGCAAGGTTGCATCATCGACATAGCGTAGGTCATTAATGAGTCTTCTTTTAATCCTGATGCCACCACATTCTTCTTCATATAGTCCAGCTTCTTGGATTATTTGCTCAACGTATAGATTACATAAGTATAGTGAAAGGATACAACCCTGATGCACACCTATCTTAACTTTAAACCACACTGTATCCTCTTATTCTGTTTGAACAACTGCCTATTGGTCTATGTACAGGTTCCACGGGAGCACAATTAAGTATTCTGGAATTCCCATTCTTCACAATGTTATGAACTGGTCTTCAGTAGGTGTATGAATATTATCCTACCACTGACAACATTGTACTTCAGGATAGATTTTGAAATGTTCTTTTGACAATGAATGCAATGCCATTCCTCTTCAATTTGTCATTCCCAGCATAGTAGACCATATGATTGTCTAATTCAAAATGGCCAATAACTAGTCCATTTCAGCCCACAAATGCCTAGGAAATGTTTATGCATTCCATTTCATTTTTGACAGTTTCCAATTTTCCTAGATTCATACTTGGTACAGTCCATTTTCCGATTATTAATGGATGTTTGCAGCTGCATCTTCTCATTTTGAGTCATGCCACATCAGCAATGGAAGGTCCTGAAAGCTCTACTCCATCCGCTTTATTAAGATTGACTATAGCTTGAGGAGGCAGCTCTTCCCAGTTGTATTTTGAGTGCCTTCCAACTGAGTGGCTCATCTTTTGGCACTATATCAGCCAGTGTTCCGCTGCTATTCATAAGGTTTTCACTGGCCAGTTTTTTCAAAAGTAGATTGCCAGGTCCTTCTTCATAGTCTCTGTCTGGGAGCTCCAATGAAACCTGTCTACCATGGGTGATACTACTGGTATTTGAAATGCTGGTGGCATGTCTACTAGTATCAGAGTAACACGCAAGCCACCACAGTACCACGGAGTGACAGACAAGTCGTGGATGTCCAAAGTAAGTGAGACAGTCTCACCATCCTCACTTCTAAGAATCATTCTGGGTGTTCTTCTAAGATGGATGAATCATTACCTGGTCCTGTGCAATCTTCACTGTCATTGGTATGCTTGAGTCTATTGTTATAGTTACTTTGTATTTTGAGTGCATTCCAACTAGGGAGCTTATCTTGCAGCACTATACCAGACAGTATTCTTTTGTGATCCATAGAAAATTTATTGTTAATTTTCCAAAGTAGGCCACCAGGCTGTTCCTCCTGATCTGTCTTACTCTGGAAGCTCCACTGAAACCTGTCCATCGTGGGTGACCCTGCTGGTATTTGAAATACCAGGCATAGCTTCTAGCATCACAGCAATACACAGGCTACCACAGTACGATAAACTGACAGACGAGTGGTGGATTTATTATCTTTATATGCATATCTGTGATGTCTATATATGTATGAACATGTATAAATATATGCCCTATCTTATTTTTAGCCTAAAGAAAGAATTACGTAGTTTCTCTAGGTCATTTCATTACTTCATAGTAACCACTTCATTACTAGCTGCATATATATTTTATTCACATCTCAAGACTATATCAGTAAAGTTGTGAATTTTCTATGTCTGAAGATTTCTGTCATTTCACACCTTCAGATATATGGACCAAATACATGCCTCATTTGTTTAATTTCATAAATTAGAATTTTCAAAATTATCTATGTATTTTAATTATAAATCCTTGATTCTAACCTTAATGACCTATGAATCATCTAAAGGTTACTTTTATTTAAATTATTGTTACATTTTAAAAAAGCACATTTGATTCTAATATTATTTTTAGTTGACAACTGTCTTTATATAATTTTATTCTAGTTCAGGCCCCTGAAGTTCATCAGAAAACTCCGGCAACTGATGTTGGTTCTGAAAATACGACTGACTTGAAAAATGTGTCAAGTAGAAAACAAAATGACCATCACAATGAAGTTGATGAAGAATTTTATATATCTGTTGGTTCGTCTTCTGTTGTTTTGGACGCAAAGGCGTCTTTATCACAAAATGCTATTCCATCTATTGCCCAAAAGAAAGAGACTTACACTTCTGAAAACTCACTAAATGTGCTGTCTTCAAGTACAGAGATTTCTTGTAAAACCAAAAAAAGGTAACCTTGTATTTAAATAATATTAATCCTATTTTAAAATTTTAATCTTTTATACTTAAGAGTGGATAATTCAGGCTTTTAATGTAGTTTCATAGTAAGGATTAAGGAATATTAAGATGTTATGAGAAGACTGTAGTAGGCATTTGGTATATATTCAGTTCATATTTAATAAGGCCTTAAACAGTACTTCAGAGAAGTTGGAAGGTAAAATTTTCTATAGACCATGGAAAAATGTGTTTTCTTTCTGATAATAAGTTTGTAATAACTTGCTAAGAGAAATAATTTATACTTCCTGTATGTTATTTGTAATTGCACAAGTAGGTGTGTATCAGGTCATTTCTAGAATAGCAAAGCATCAGTATTATTGAGGATGAGTTGTGGTAAACTATTAAATCCAGGTCCATTTCTTGGAGTTTTCCCTTTGAATCTGCAGGACACTGAGTAGATCTTTCAAGATTCGATTCTTTACTATTAGGACTTTGCTGAAATGAATGTAATTTCTATCTAGAGTTTTGTCTGATTCTGGGGATATTAAGCATACTCAAGGACTTTGCTGTTCAAAGTGGGGTCTGCTGCTAAGGATTAAAAGCAGTGGTGTTTTCTGGGACTTGGTATGCAGAATCTCAAACCTTATCCTAGGCTACTGAATCAGAAGCTACATTTGAATGATGTTCTATAGATGTTTCAAATTCACACTAAATGTTTGAAAACTAGTGCTTTATGCTACAGGTTTACTTGGGAGTATAATTTAACTGTTCTTTTCTATTTTATTTCTTTCTGTTGACAAATTCATACTATTTTTTCCTGAGCATTTTACCTTGTATGTTTTGTGTAAGAGTTTACAAATTGGTGAATTAAGTAAGTGGTCTTGACAGTGTTACCCTAAGGGAGTTTAGGAAGACTTAGAACTCAGCAAACACTGTGAAAGCATTCAGCTTGACTTCCTTTCAACCTTTTAATATATAGGTTAAACTTTGAAGATATTTCGAAGAAAGTAGAAATAGAGGATAAAGTATTAGAAGGACCACAAGGGAAGAAAGCGTCAGGAACACCTCAGAAAAGAACCCAAGATTCAGAATATGAAATTCAACCAAAAGCTAAAAAGAGTTTTTCGATATTGTTTTTAGAAACTGTAAAAAGGAAAACTGAATCCAGGTAAGTTATTAAGAAACTATCCTTTGAGATCTTTTTCTTTCAAAATCTGTGAACAGTATCTAAGAATTCTTAATACTGCTATTTAACTTAGAAATTAACCTTTTAATGGACCACAAATAAGACAGTTGAGTTGGTGGTGAAATTTTGCCTGATTAGTAGGGAGTGTTTAATTTCTTGCCAGTGATTCACCCCAAAAGTTACCCTTCAACAGCTACTAGGAGTCCCTGGGAGTTGCAGCCAGTTAATGCACTTGGTTGTTAACCTGAAGGTTAAAGTTCACCTAGAGACACCTTGGAAGAAAGACCCGGCAATCTAAAAATCAGCCTTTGAAAACACTATGGAGCTCAGTTTTACTCTGACACATGGAGTTGCCATGAGTCAGAATAGACTCAACGGCAACTTTTTTTTTTTTTAATGAGAACTAAGTTAGGTTGAAAGAAAATCAGCTTATTCCGTTTAGGCTCGTCAACACTTCTGAGTTTGTATGGCATCAAAGAGTGAAGACAATAGTATTTAGAGATAGAATTATGTCAGGGTGACCGAATTTTACTGTTAAAGGTTTTGAGTCTTTTTTCTGTTTCTTCTGATCGTGCCAGAAGTGGATAGTTACGGAATAAACTTTAACATATTATTGCCTACTTAAAAACCTCTAGGGTCACTATGAGTTGGAATGGACTCGATGGCACTAGGTTTTTTTTTTTAGTGGTTCTACAGTGTCTGTGTAGTGATTCTCAGCCATGACTGCACATTAACATTACCTAGGATTTTAGGATTAGTGGCTGTCAGGGTCGAGAACCACTGGTCTATGGAAGAAGCTAGATTTTTCAGCTAGTGGAGCCCTGATGGCACAGTGGTTAAGTGCTCGGATGCTAGCCAAAAAGTTGGTGGTTTGAACCCACTGGCCACTCCATGGGAGAAAGATGAAGTAGTCGGCTTCCATTAAGATTTACAGCCTTAGAAACCCTATGGGGCAGCTCTATAGGATTCCTATGAGTCAAAATTGACTCGATGGCAATGAGCTGGGTTTTTTTTTTTTTTCAAAAATTTTTTTAAGAGTTTCACCCTACCTATTCAACTATTTCTACTGATTTGATCATATTTGTTCTTGTGACCAAACATTATAGAAATGCAAAGGAGGGAAAAAATTTTAAGAGTAACAGAAAATTGAGAAGACATTTGAACTGTTCTTTAAAAGATATGCAGATTATTTTTATTTCCTATGTAGATTATTTAATTTCTTCACTAAGCAAATGTAAACACTTCTTCTTGTTCTTTTTTGTAAGCTATTTTGTTTATTGTAATATACTCTTTTAGTCCTGTCATTAGGCATGTAGCAACTGATCCACCTCATTCTTCTCCAAATGACGTGAAGTTGTTAGAGGATGAATTTATAATCGATGAATCAGACATAAGTTTTGGCAATCAGTCTTTGATTAAGATACCAAGAAATGTTAAGCCTCCAAAACAACGTACAATATCCCCTGTTGAGAGCACTGTAGTCCTACAAGGAAAGAAGTCAAGAGAAAAACATCACAATGTCACATTGACAAGTGATAAAAATTCACATAAAGCTCACCCAGTAGAGAAACCTCAACCCTTTGAAGGAAAAAAACTTGGTAAATCTTGTGCTTCAGCATCTGAAATGGAGAATAATTGTAAATCTACAAAAGATGCATTATATTCTGAGAATGCAGAAAAGCCATCTGAAAATAAAGGGACTATAAAACAAAATAGGAGAAGAAAAGTCAAGGCCAAAGTAGTTGAAGAACATCTTGATATGGAGCAACCTAAAGATAAAAATATAAATACGTCTTTTACTGTCCAAGGTAAGTTACAAAGAAATTCAGACAAAAATACGGAAGTGTGTGAAGAGATGAGAAATGACCATATTTCCCCCAAACAGAGTAAGTATTTATATTAAATATAACTATAAACATTTTTCCACCACTCTACCTTTCTGTAATATCCCTGTTAAGCTTTGGGAAGTAGGCAGAGTAACCCAAGTCTACTCAGAGCCTCAAAAGCTTACAGGCTCCTTTCTACAATCTCTTTAGCTTATCTTACATCTAATTTAATTCCAACACTCTTGGTTTTTGTTTAACTCCCGAGGTGGCAGCAAAGGGGAAAGGCTAGTAAACGAGTTACTTATCAGAAGACTTATAAAACACAATTATATATTCTTGAAGTTTATTAAAATATAAATTTGGCAGGGTGGAGGGAGCCAGAATAGTTTGGGGGCTATTTCTTATAGAGATAAAAATCCATACTCTGCTATTTCATTATTCACTGATTTGTCTAATAATCATTAAACACCAGAAACTGCATTAGGCATGGTTACAGAGATTACTAAGACACAATTTCCACTGTTAAAAAGATCAGTCTGGTGGTATATATACACCAACAGATAACTTACAGATATGCTCAGGATAATAATGGAAGCGCAGAGAAGAATTATCTAACTAGCACCTCAAACAACTTTCTTCATGTGTTTTTTCCTAAAAAAACATTTAGATAAATCAAAATTTTTTACCTTCAAATTTTGTAAATTCATATTCTGCTTAATAATAAAAAAAGAAACTTCTCATAAGGGAACTGTCACTCCCAATTTAGTCATATTCTTTATCTTGTCTTTTCATAAAAAGACCAGCTGCTGATTAGAAACTGAGGAAGCATAAAAGTAAAGATGATTCCAATAAAAAGAATATGGGATATGGCAGACATTTACAAAAGAAGTGGTGGCTTTTTTCCCTTCTATTTTACTTTATTTACTTTCTTATTGTGCTTTAAGTGAAAGTTTACAGCTGAAGTTAGTTTCTCATATAAAAACTTATACACATGTTGGTATGTTACTCTAGTTGCTCTCTCTCTAATGTGACAGCACAATCCTTTCCACCCCAGATTTCCCATGTCCATTTAACCAGCTCCTGTCCCTTTCTGCCTTCTCATCTCGTCTGTGGACAGGAGCTGCCCATTTAGTCTCATGTATCTACTTGAACTAAGAAGCACACTCTTCACAAGTATCACTTATATCTTATACTCCAGTCTAATCTTTGTCTAAAGAGTTGGCTTTAGAAAGGTTTCAGTTCTGGGCTAACAGAGAGTCTGGAGGCAAGGTCTTCCAGGGTTCCTCCAGCCTCAGTCAGACCATTAAATGTGTTCTTTTTACAAGAATTTTAGGTCTGCACTGCACTTTTCTCCTGCTTCATCAGGGGCTCTCTGTTGTGTTCCTAGTCAGGACCTTCACTGGTGGTAGCTGGGTACCATCTAGTTCTTCTGGTCTCAGGCTGATGAAGTCTCTGGTTTATGTGGTCCTCTCTGTCTCTTGGGCTAATGTTTCCCTTGTGTCTTTGGTGTTCTTCATTCTCCTTTGCTCCAGGTGGGTTGGGACCAATTGATGCATCTTAGATGGCCACTTCCTAGCTTTTGAGACCCCAGATGACACCAAAGTGGGATGCAGAATGTTTTCTTAGTAAACTTTGTTATGCCAGTTGATCTAGATGTCCCCTGAAACCGTGGTCCCCAGATCCCTGCCCCTGCTCCTTCTCCCTTGAAGTATTTGGTTTTGTTCAAGAAACTTCTTAGCTTTTGATTTAGTCCGCTTGTGCTGACTTCCCATGTATTGTGTGTTGTCCTTCCCTTCACCTAAAATAATTCTTGTCTACTACCTAGTTAGTGAATACCCCTTTCCACTCTCAAAGAATGTTTTCTTCTGTGTTTAAACCTTTTGTTGAGTTCTTATAATAGTGATGTCATACAATATTTGTCCTTTTGCAACTGACTAATTTCGCTCAGCATAATGCCGTCCATATTCGTCCATGTTGTGAGATGTTTCTTGCATTCATCTTTGTTCTTTATTGTTGTGTAGTATGCCATTGTGTGAATATACCGTAATTTGTGTATCCATCCATCCATCGATGGGCACCTAGGTCGTTTGTATCTTTTTGCTGTTGTAAACAGTGGTGCAGTGAACATGGGTGAGCATATATCTATTAGTGTGAGGGCTCTTATTTTTCTAGGATATACTCTTAAGGGGTGGAATTGCTGGATCATGGTGAATTATTTTTTTGATATGTTGTTAAATTCTATTGGCTAGAATTTTGTTGAAGATTTTTGCATCTATGTTCATGAGGGACATTGTTTTGTAATTTTCTTTTTTTGTGGTGTCTTTACCTGGTTTTAGTATCAGGGTTATGCTGGCTTCATAGAATAAGTTTGGGAGTATTCCATTGTTTTCTCCGCTCTGAAATACCTTTAGTAGTAGTGGTGTTAACCCTTCTCTGAAAGTTTGGTACATTTCTCCAGTGAAGCCATCAGGGCCAGGACTTTTTTTCTTGGGAGTTTTAAAATTACCTTTTCAATCTCTTCTTCTGTTACAGGTTTATTTAGTTGTTCTACTTCTGTTTGTGATAGTTTGGGCAGGTAGTGTGTTTCTAGAAATTTGTCCATTTCCTCTAGGTTTTCAAATTTGTTGGAGTGTAATTTTTCATAGTATTCTGTTATGATTCTTTTAATTTCAGTTGGGTTTTTGTGATATCGCCCATCTCATTTTGTATTTGGGTTATTTGCTTCCTCTCCTGGTTTTCTTTTGTCAGTTTGGCCAGTAGTTTTTTCGATTTTGTTGATCTTTTCTAAGAACCAGCTTTTGGTCTTGTTAATTCTCTCAATTGTTTTTCTATTCTCTATTTCATTTAATTCTGCTCCAATTTTCATTATTTGCTTTCTTCTGGTGCCCAAGGGCTTCTTTTGCTGCTCTCTTTTTGTTCAAGTTGTACGGTTAATTTTTTGATTTTAGCCTTTTCTCCCTTTTGGATGTGTGCATTTATTGGTATAAATTAACTTCTGAGTGCTGCTTTTGCTGTGTCCCAAAGGTTCTGGTAGGATGTGTTTTCATTCTCATTGGATTCTATGGCTTTCTTTATTCCATCTTTTATTTCTTCTATAACCCATAGTTTTTGAGCAATGTGTTGTTCAGTGTCCATGTTTTTTTTCCCCCCCCCTTGCCTTTTCTGTCATTGATTTCTACTTTTCTGGCTTTACGGTCAGAAAAGATGCTTTGTACTATTTCAGTGCTTTGGATTCTGTTAAGGCTTGCTTTATGGCCTAATTTGTGGTCTGTCTGTTCTGGAGAATGTTCCATGTGCATTGGAAAAGAAAATATGTTTGGTTGATGTTGGGTGGGGTGTTCCGTACACATGCATGTGATCAGGTTCATTGATCGTAGCATTTAGATGTTCCGTATCTTTATGTAGCTTCTTTCTGGATGTTCTTTCACTGAAAGTGGTGTTGAAGTCTCATACTATTATTGTGGAGCTGTCTGTTTCTCTTTTCAATGCTGTTTGTTTTATGTAATTTGGAGCCCTGTTGGGTGCATAAATATTTATTATGGTTATGTCCTCTTGGTGTATTGACCTTTTAATCATTATAGAATGTCCTTCCTTATCCTTTGTGGTGAATTTTAAAGTCTATTTTGTCAGAGATTAATATTGCCATTCCTGCTCTTTTTTGATTGTTATTTGCTTGATATACATGTTTTTCCATCCTTTGAGTTTTAGTTTGTGTCATTAAGTCTAAGGTTTGTCTCTTGCGGGCAACCTATAGATGGATCTGGTTTTTTTGTATCCATTCTGCCACTCTCTGTTTTTATTGGTGCTTTTAGTCCACATAATCAGTGTAATTATCAATACGTATGAGTTTAGTGCTGTCATTTTGATGTATTTTTGTGTGTGTGTGTGTGTGTGTTGTTGACAGTTCCACTTAATTTTCTATGGTGGGTCATTTTTTATTTTCTTTTCATCATTGTTGATTTTGTATTTGCTGAGTCTTTGTGTTTTTCCTGTTCTTTATTTTGATGTGTAGGATTGTTAATTTCCATTATGATTACCTTAATATTTACCCATATTTTTCTAAGTTTAAGCCAATTCTTATTTCTTAATATCGGCTCGACTTTCTCTCCATATGAAAGATCCTATGACTACATTTTTTAGTCCCTCTTTTTTGTTTCAATGTTGTCATCTTTTACATATTGACGTGTCTGTTTCCCTCTTTTCAGTGTTGTAGTTTCGATTTATTTTCGTGACTTCCATATCTGAGTTGTTATCTGGTTGCTCTGTCCTGTGCTTCAGTCTTCAGTTGTTATCTAATGTTACTGGTTTTCTAACCAGTAATTTCCTGTAATTTCGGTTTAGTTTTTACAAATTCCCTAAGCTTATGTTTATCTGAAAATGCCCTAATTTCACCATCATATTCGAGAGACAGTTTTGCTGAATATATAATTCTTGGCTGGCATTTTTTTTCATTCAAGGCTTTATATATGTCATCCCATTGCCTTCTTGCCTGCATAGCTTCTGCTGAGTATCCAAGCTTAGTCTTAGTTTTATTGACTCTCTTTTGTAGATGACTTTTCGTTTATCCCTTGCTCCTGTTGAAATTCTCTTTATCTTTGGTTTTGGCAAGTTTGGTTTTAGTATATCTTGGTGACTTTTTTGGGATCTTCCTTGTGTGGGGTTCGATGAGCTTCTTGGTTAGAAATCTTCTCATCTTTCACAATATCAGGGAAATTTTCTGCCAACAAATCTTCAACAATTCTTTCTGTATTTTCTGTTATTCCCCCCTGTTCTGGTACCCAGTGACTCGTAGGTTTTTCCTCTTGATAGAGCCCCACAAAATTCTTAGGATTTCTTCTTTTTTTAAATTCTTTTATATGAGTTTTCCTCAAATAATTTGATGTCAAATGTTTTATCTTCAATCTCACTCTTTCTGCCCTCCAGTGCCTCAATTCTGCTCCTCCGACTTTCTACTGAGTTGTCTAATTCTGAAATTTTATTGTCAATCTTTTGAATTTCTGATAGCTGTCTCTCTGTGGATTCTTGCAGCCTGTTAAGTTTGTCATTTTGTCATTATGCTCTTGTATAACCTTCTTAAGTTCCTGTATTGCTTTATCTGTGTCCTTGACTTGTTTTCCATTTTGCCTGATCTCCTTCCTGATCTCTTGAAGAGCTCTGTACATTAATGTTTTAAATTCTGCCTTCAGTAATTCAAAAAAATTCTCTTCCTCCAGAAGATTTCTTTGATTTGGATGCTTGCTGAAGCCATTGTGGTCTGCCTGTTTAGGTGATTTGATATGGCTTTTGTCTCCAAGCCATCAAAAAGTTATTATATTTATTCATTTTATGCTTGTTTAGTGTATCTTAGCTTCTTGTTTTGATATACCCAAATAGGCTAGTTGTGTGGTCTTGTTTGATTATTGGTGCCTTTGAAGTTCTCACATCCTGTCACCAGGTGGTTAGAGCTGTTACTAGGAAGGTAAGCCCAGTGGTCCATTTAGTTTTCTTGTATGGGTTTAGCTCTGGCATCCAGGTAGTCGGTCAAGTGTGTGGTTCTGTCTCTCACCTATTGTCCTAGATGGGCAGGGGTGATTGGAGTAACAGGTATCTGGCTGTAGTAGGTGGTCATGCACTGAGCACGGAGGGGAATGGCTGCCCCGAGTGTCTGGGAGGAAAGCATGTCCCTGTTCCCTGGAGCACCTAGGTTGGTGGGTTTTGTAGCTGGACTCTGAACACCCAGTGCTGTTGGCTGTAAAGACTGGGAAGCATCACTTATTCTTGGACCCCTGTCATGACTAACTAGGTGTCGTAGGTGGAGCCGCCAGTTCTCACGCCTCTGATGTGGGTAGGTGATGACCCTGCTTAATGAGCAGAGCAATGTCAGTGTCATGAATCTGCCACTCCACCTTATAGCTAATACAGTTGAAAATAGGCTTCAAGTATATACCTTGTTGTACTCTGCTAATGAGGATCTGCATTGTTGAAATGGGCCCACACAGGTCTGTGCAGGGGTGAAAGGCATTCAGAGTCCATGGACCCCTTATGCCTGGGCCTAGGCAAAGGGGCTGTGCCTGTGCTGAGTTCCTGGCTTTGGAGAGCTGGCAGATTATTTTTTCCTGTGTGTTAATTTGTTCTCTCTCCAAAGCCGAGAGAAGGGCTCAGGGCATGGAGGGGTCATACTTCCGGCCAAGGGGACATGGCAGTCACTGAAGCCAGCCCGGGACAGGTGTAGAGTGGGGAGGGGGCTGGTAAATGGGAGACAGGTTCTTCCCAAAAGGGGCCTTCTTTTATCCACACGGTAGGTTAGATGCATGTACTTATCTTGCTGTTTGAGTGCTGCTTTTCACTGGTTCTGGAGGCTTAAGTAGACTCTCTGCCGCCTGGTGTCTCCCGATGTGGAAAACGTGTCCCGAGAGCCACTGCTTAGCTCACTGCACATGCCAGCAGATCTAGTCTGCAGGGTGCTGGTTTCCACCGGGTCAGGTCTGGCAACTCCTTGTTGCTTCTGAATCGTGTCTCCCTCCTCCTCCCTGCCGCTTAGTCTGATTCCTCAATTTTGCCTTTGATGTTCAGGCCTCCTAGATTGTCACATATAATCAATTCACTTGTTTTTTTTGGGTCTTTGTTGTAAGAGGGATCACAGGAAGCATCTGACTACTGTGCCATCTTGGCACAACCCTTTTTCCTCTATTTTAAACTGAATTTCTCAAACTCACTAACAAAACTGAAGTCTGTCAATTATTATTTCAGGTGATATAATGTCTATATTGAATGCTAAAATAAATGAGTGATTAAGATTATTATATTAAAGTGCAACTTATATTTAAAAATGGTATCTTAAATATTTTGCTTTTGATACTGTTTTTGTGTATGTCAATATTATAATAAAATATGAATCATCTAGAGCCTTCAAGCACATATACAATTTGGGTCAAGAAAGTATTTTGATACACTAATACACTAAGTTTTCCCATTAAAATATCAAAAACATTTTCATTCATTTCAAAACTTCTTGGTGTATAACTGAAAGAATATGAGCTCCAAGGCAGGACAGATTCTGGACTAGGTGTTTTAAATCTGTTTTGAGTAGTATCTCCTTCCTTATAGGTTGTCAAGAAGGATTAAATTATATTACATACATAAAGTGCCTAATAGATTTGATAAATGTATTTTGTTCCATTAACTATTCTGGAGAGAATTCTTTCTGTAAGAATAACACCTTTTATCTCTATTACCTAAAAAGTGGCACAAAGAATATAACTTCGTCTTTTCTTCATGATTCAGTACCATCAATACAAAGCCCAGTCAGTATATTATGATGCCATAAGCAAGGCAGCTGTATGTCCAGGATTGCCTGGGACAATCCCAGTTTACACCTAAACATCCTCTCGCACTTTCAAAAGTATCCCAGTTTGGATGATAAATTATATAGTTGTAAAAATTCAGGTTTCATTTTAATTTAAGCACTAATGTCTGATAAGGGTAATATTCTGGTTTTCCTCCCTATTTTTTTGACTTCCTCCTGTGTGTTCTTTATTGATTAATTTTCCTTATATCCTCATAAATTTTGATTTCTTCCTTCCATATCCCCAAAACTTAATGGTTTTTCCTTTGTGGTTCCTTTACATTCACACCTTGGGGAAACTATTCCTTTGCTTTAGATGTCATCTCTGTGTGAGTTATTTCCCCAAATTCACCTTCTTAGAGAAAGCTCTGAGTATTCTCAGTCCTCATGGTTTCTCCTTTCTTGAACTTATTTTCTTTTTGTTCTGTATAGTTCAATATGTAATTATGTAATTCTATATAATGTATGCTTTATTAGTCTTACATTTCTTGATGCATCTCTATGTGAATGTTTCCTACTTGATATGATTTTAATTTTTTCTTTGAACCCCATAGAATCTATCTTTGTCTCAGATTTGTAATAAATTTTGTTTTCTTAATTTATTCAATGTGAAGAAGTTTTTCCAGTTTTGGTCTACTACCATTTAATGTTGTAAAGATATTTTTAAGAAGAAAATCTCAATTGTTAAACCCGTCTTGATAGTGTTGTCCCCTTTCAACGGCAATATTTGTATTGTAATGGCCTGTTTTCCCCCTTCTTTGTGGTTGCCAGTCACAAAAACTGGAATTTGTCTGTTCTATCAACTTTTTTCTTACCCGTCTTTGTAGTAACATAAAATTACTGTTGATACTGAACTTTTTCATTAGCTGTTCATTCCTTGCTGTATCCATTGTTTTCTGCTACTTTTTTTTTCAAATTTCTATTCACAGAAACAATCTTTTTTCTTCATAAAAATATCTTATTGAAAACTCAGTTTCAAGTCTCCTCTTTCCGAAATTAGTTTGACAAAAATAATCATTTCAAAACAGTAACTACTGTGTTTTTACTTGGGACATTGGTAAGTAAAAAGAATGAGCCATCTATTTTATTTTTACTGTTAGTTGCCATGAAGTTGATTCTTGCGCCTTTTTTTTTTTTTTTATTGGCTTAGGATCCTAGTAAATGATAGATAGGCAATGTGAAAAGTTTGGATTTAACTGACAGAAAGAAATCTAATTGAGAACATGTGGCTTTTTAAAAATAGAAATGAAATAAAAGCCTACAGGATAAATTTAAGGCATTCCTATAGTTGAGAGGGTTTTTTTTTCTTTTTTTAATGTTATTTTTAATCTATTATGGCTTTCTTAAAATTCGTTGGTTCAGTAGGTTGTGAATTGTTTTGTGGTCTTCTTTATTTTAGGAAAAAAGAAAAGTAGAACTCATGTTCCTATTAAAGAAAATCAGAAAAAAGTTAAGGAAAAATTAAAAAACAAGCGTTTTTCAAATCAGCCCAAGAAGGAGAGCCTTGTACCTGAGGAAGTGACTTTGACTGTCACAAAAAGTCGAAGAATCTCCAAGCCACCTTCTAATTGGTGGGAGGTAAAATCAGACCAGAGTAAGTATTTTTATTTAAATTATATTCATTGGGAGCTCCCAAGAAATTATTCTATAAGGAGGTATCTTTATGTTTGATTTATACTCCTGTTTCCTAGAGAAAATCTCATGAGGACAAAGTTAAATTGGGTCATTGATAGAAATACTAAATCATTTAATTAAAAAAGATATTCATTGAGGCCCTACCTTATACATTATTCTAAGTATGGGGATACATCTGTGGAAAAACAGAATCCAAAAACAAAGTCTCTACCATTGAGAGTTTACATTTTAGTGAGAGGTGACAAAAAAGATAGATATATAATGCCATTCAGTGATAGGTAATAAAGAAAATAAGACAGGTAAAGGCATAGAGAAGAGAAGGAGGAGATAGAGGTGAGAGTGAATGAGAGGATGGAGTGGGATACTGTTTTTATAAAAGACAGTCACAAAATAACATTATGATCTTTCAGAGCACATATATTAATAAAGTGATGCAGGGAGCCTTCCAAATAATTTGGAGTGGAGCATTCTAGGTTAAGGGAACAGTATCTATAAAGGTCATGATGGAACATGTTTGGCATGTTGAGGAGCATTAAGAAGGCCATTGTGGCTGGAAAGCTACTGGAAGGTTTTAAGCAATAAAATGACATAATTAACTCATCTTTTAAGAGAGTCTTACTGTTACTGTTACATGAAGAGAAAACTGGAGCTGGGCAAGAATGGAAGCATGGAGACTAGCGAGGAAGGCTGTTGGAGGGAAAAGGTGTCAGTGGCTTGGACCAAGTAATATTGAGAGCAGTGCAAAGTGATTGGATTCAGGATATATTTTGAATATATCCCACAGGAAGTACTGATGAATTGGGGTGAAAGAAAGGTAGAAATCCAGGGTGATGCGAAGGTTTTTGTTTTTGGTCTGAGTGAGTTAGAAGAATGGAGCTACCATTTACTTAAAGAAAGCTATAAGAGAAGCAGATTAGGGAAGGACATCAAGATTTCAGGTTTTGATAGGTTAATTTTGAGGTGTCTTTTAGATATCAGAGTTGGTATGTTGAGATGGTGTGATAAATGGTCTAAGGTAAGGGGAGAGATCTTGGAGGATGTATAATTAGGAAATTGTCAATATACAGATGAAATTTAAAGATTTGGGACTCCTTGAAGTCATCTAATAATAGACTGTAGCTAGAAAAGAAAAAAAGCCAAGGATTGAGGAGAGGAGTAATTGAAAGCTTGAAGAGAGAAGGAGAGGTGTGAAATAGTGGACTGAGAGGGTGAATTTGTCAGAAAACTTAATATTGTTTGAGTCCTGAGGGTCTTCTTGAAGCCTTTGGTTACAAATTTAAAGTGAGACCAGTATGCATATTTGTGTGTTTTTATGCAGATATTCCCAATCCATGAATGGGTGCAGAATAGGCAAGAGTTGGATTTAAACAAGGACAGAATTGTGCCAGGCGGTTTTAATAGAAAGAGGGGCAGGGGAGGTGAAGGTATGCATTGGAGTGATTATACTGATTATCATGGAATCTATCCTCGTAAAGAAGGAACTGGAAGAGGAGTTTGTATTGGAATGTTGGTAGAGTCAATGGATTGGCAGTCCCAGGGGGTCAAGAGTGTAGAAGAGAATCCCAGAGAAACTAAACTGGAGGTCAGATAGTGGAATGCTAGAAACTGTGAATTTGGATGTAGTGTAGTAATTGATCTCAGGCACAACTAGGGGAAGGAGAAGTTGTGGTGGGATAGAGGACAAGAGTATTAGAAGTTTGAATATTCAAATTATTAAAAATGGGGGCAGGTTAGTGCTGGAAACAAGTGTTAAAATCTTCAGTGAATGGAGGTAAGTGACCAGTATAATAGAGCTGGAGAGCTTAAAAAAAAAAACCTGCCTCGGGGTACCACCCTCAGAAATTCTGATGTAATTGGTCTTAGCCCAAGTAGCCCAGGCATTGGTGTTTTGTTTTTGTTTTTTTGCTTTTAAAAATGTTAAATTTTCCCATATAATTCTGTGTAGGCTGGTTCGAGGAACCACTAATGTAGTAGAAGGCTTTGAAGAGGTCAGGAAAGGGTTAGAGATAGAGTCAGATTAGGAGATCTTTAAGTTCTGTGAAGATGAGTCTGGTGTGAGAAATATTCTGGGAAGGTTGGATGTCTTGTGGCAAGTGAGGTAAGCCATATGGAAGCCGTTAATGGGATTTGACCTAATGGTCTCTGCTGGTGAGATGGATTATGAGCTCTGATTATAGCCTCCTTACTATGAGTCTCTTGGAAAATTTGTAGTGACAAGTGAAAGGAAAGGGGCAAAACAGTAGTGGTGCTCTCATCAGGGACAGAGAGAACACTACGGACCTTTAAGTTTTGCTGTGGGTGGTGTTGAGGAAAAGGCAGTTTTACTAAGAACACCTATAGTGCTGTGTACTTTGCCTACATTCTGGAGTTTTTTTTACCTCCTATATGGAAAGAGGAGTCCTGGTGGCACAGTGGATAAGAGCTTAGCTACTAACCAAAAGGTCGGCAGTTCAAATCCACTAGCCACTCCTTGGAAACCCAAGGGGGCAGTTTTACTCTGTTGTATAGTGTTGCTATAAGTCGCAATCAACTCAATGGCAGTGGGTATATGGAAAGCAGTGGATGTGGTCAGGAGAATGTTAATTCTGCTTTATGAGCGTCTTGGCTGTGAGGGATACAAAGATTCACAAGATGGGGTTCTTGTCACCAAGGAGTTTATATAATTCAGTTAGTTACAGTTTAGTTTATTACATATAAAAAGGTAAATAGTATGTGTCGAGATCCCTAAGACCATGCCCAGGTTTGGTGATTTGCTAAGAGGATTCTTGGGACTCAGCATACTGTTGGACTTAAATGTTTATGATTCATTACAGCAAAAGGATAAAAAGCAAAATCAGCAAAGAGACAAGTGCATGGAGTGAAGTCTGGAGGAAATCAGGCTCAAGCTTCCAATAGTCCTCTCCCAGTGGATTCACAATGGAGGCATTTAATTCCACTTGTGGAAATGATGTCTACCTAGGAAGCTCATTAGTCTCAGTGCCTAAGGTTTTTATTGGGAGCTAGGTTCTTTTGCCTAACAAGTGCTGAAATTCTAGACTCCTAGAAGGAAAGCAAGTGTTCAGCATAAACCATATTGTTTACACAAGTAGTTTAGGCACACTAAACCACTCTTATCAGTTGGAAATGAATGATGGGAACCTTTCTGAGATTCAAGTTCCCAAACACCAGCCAAGGACTAACTTTGCAAGCAGATGTTTCTAAGGATAGGCGTGTCTGTTAACTAGTTTCTACACAATATGAAATATTTACTGCTGTAGAAATTTTTTTTTTAAGAAAGTAATGATAAAAAGTGGATTGTTACATGATAAGGTAACATTTACATATGTACATACTGTTGACTGTAGGACATTTAGGGCAACACAGGTGAGAGACGCGTGTAAATACGTCAGTATATCTATATACGTGAATTACCGAATCATTGAGATCCTCAAGTGATAGCGCAGCAAGAAATATTTTTTTCTCCTGTAGCCCTTGGATTTTAGAGTTAGATCTGTGTTTGAATTACGCTTTCTCCACTTTGGGCAGATTTCTTTGCTCCATTTCCCAGCCTGTGACATGATCATCAATTCCTCTACCTCGTTTGAATTGTTAAAAGTATTAAATCAGATTGACTTAGTAGGTGGCAGATAGTATTGGAATGTTAACTAATATTATTTTTGCTCTGGAGAAATCACCTTTCTGACTCAGGCTCCCTAAAACTCTCTACTGTGGTGGGATGAGTGTGGAAATATATGGGTAAATAAAAATCAGGCAGAGTTTGGATAAGTGTGCTAGAGCTCTGACACTTACCAGACAGATTTAAGTAAGACTCCTGAAATAGATGTTGAGTTTCTGATCAAGTTGGGAGTCCCAAAAGTGGAGGGATGCTTATAGATTGTATAGTCCAAATTCCTTCATTTAATGGAAGAAGAAACTAAAGTTTGAAATCTGGAAAAGTGATATGACTTGCCTCCAAGATCATAGACCTTTGTGGTAATGCTGGAAAACAATTCAACCCAGGTTTTCTGATCCTTTAGCGGTTGTTTAATTCACCAACCAAGCTGTCTATAGCATACACGTGGCACTACTGCTCTTTCATATATACCAAGAAACGGTGAGTGCCTGCTATGAGCCAGGAATGGTGTTAGGCAGGGCTAAGACTAGGGTGAGGCAAGTGAGCCACCTAGAGTGGAAAATTTTAACCAAGTACTCACTCCCAGGGTTATATGCATTCTAGCTCAGTGTTACACCACTCTGAGAGTGCCTCTTTAAATCTTCCACCCTCGGTTCCTGTCTTGCCTTGGTCCGGTCCTGCCTCTGGTGTTAGGCATTGGGAATGTAAAGGTGAATAAAACACAAATCTTGGTCTCAAGGAGTTTTCACTCTGCTGGGGTAGAGAGATAAGCAAAGTCAAAATATATGATAAATATTATAAAAAGCGTGGAGAGAGCAACCTAACTTAGACTTGGGATTTCGGGAATACTATCTGAAGGATGAGTTAGGGGTTACCAAAGTGACCAGGTGAGGTGAGGAGGAAAGACAGAATGTTTCAAGCATAAGTAGCATGTGCAGAGATCCACGGCTGAGAGCTTAATTTTTTTTTTTAAAGCATGCCTCCAAATTACCTGGAAAGCTTGTTAAAACACAAATTACTGGGCCCTGCCCCCTTAGTTTCTGAGTCAGTAGGTCTGAAGTGAGGCCTAAGAATTTGTGTTTCTAACAAATTCCCAGATGCTGCTGATGTCGCTGGTCTACTGACCACACTTGGAAAACCACAGCTTTAGAGAAGCTGCAAATAGTTCAGTGCTGCAGGCTCTTTGTGATTTTGTTTTGTTTTGTTAGTTTGGAGTTGGGTTGTTGAGTTTGTGGTTAGTGAAATAAGCAAACTTTATATGTAGAAAGAAATTGACATTAAAAGGATTTGGGCTTAATTCTGAACCTATGGATAATAATTGAAAGATACTAAGTAGGGTTGTGGTGATCCAATTTGTGTTTTTCAAAGATAATTCTTGAAGCAATGTGAAGAATGGATTAAAGAACATCCAGGATAGAGAAAGGGAGATTAGTCAAGATGGTGTTTTAGTAATCCAGATAAGAAATGATGAGGGCGGGAATCTTGAATGATTTTTGCTTTAGACATGTGGGTAGATGGTTGTACTTTTCATTAAGAGGATTGGGTTTGGGGCAGAGTGGTAGGTGGATATTAAAGATATCAGCTATTGTTATTAGTTGCCTGCCATTGAGTTGGCTCCGACTCATAGTAACCTTAGGTATAACAGAATGAAACATTGCCTGGTCGTGTGCCATCTTCGTAATCATTGGTATGTTTGAGTCCCTTGTTTTGGCCACCGTTTCAATCCATCTCAGAGAGGACCTCCCTTGCTTTCACTGACTCTCCACTTTACCAACAGTGATGGCCTTTTCTAGTGACTGGTCTTTCCTAATGGTCGTGTCCAAAGTAAATGAACCCAATTATAGATAATGATTAAAGTCATGGGGTAGATAAGCCAGTTGCAGTCGGGTCAATCAGATTCATAGCGACCCTGTAGGACAGAGTAGATATGCCTCATGTGGTTTCCAAGCTGAGCTGTTAACCACTGTACCGCCAGAGCTCCATGGGATGGATAGGCTCCTCAAAGTAAGTATGTGGAGTGAGAAGCTGAAACTGAAACCTTGGGGAACACCAAGATCTTAAGGATAGCTAGAATAGTGGGGAAAGCCAGAGAGGGTGGTTTTGGAAGTTTATGATAAATTTAGAGTCTGTTATCTGTATCTATAAATTGAACTACTGCGTAGTTTAATAATTTAATTAGAATATAAATTTAGCCTATGAGATTAGTGTATGTGTAAGTATTTATGTGTAAATGTAGATAATATTGATATTCCAGTGAACCAGATAATCTGGACAGATGTTATACTAATTTAGGTTATCATTTAATCCTCCAGGTCCTGTTGGTAGCAATTCTTCTCTAATAAAAAATGAATTATCATTGCATCACAATAGCAGACAAAAACCTGCTGGAAAAAAAAATCAGTCATCTAAGAATATTAGGAAACAAACTACTCCATTTAAAAGGCAGAAGACAGCTACTCAAGGCAACTCAAGAGCACAGACATTTTTAAATGCTAAAGATTCTGGAGATATTATTGACCATGATGAAATTTCCAGTTCCAAGAATGAGCCATTGGAAAGTGATGAGGCAAGCCTGGCTAAGAAGAAAAATCTTGATTGTTCTGGGTAATGTCTGTTATGTATACAATATAGCTATCTTTGTTATAATGTGTGATAGTTTGTCTATGTTATTTAATCATTTATAGAGAGGCAGTATTAGCTGAAAGCCCCCTGTGTTCTGACAGAATTAATATTAAATCCAGGCTCTGACATTGACTCCCAAGGCGAATAGTACTCTGAACTTGTTTCCTTGTGTATTAAAGTAGAAAATAATATATAGCATATGGGATTATGAGTATTAAATTTAATAAGGTAAGATATATTCCTGGTATTTTCTTCCCTAGGATGATAATACTTAACACTTTTGAGTGTTTACTATGGTTCAAGTGTTTGTTAGATGCTTTCTATGAATTCTTATCAGTCTTAACAAGTATTAATTTTATGCATTCTTATTTTTGTTATAGAGTATTTAACAAATACTTAATATATATTTGTAGTTAGAAACTGTAAGGTGCTGGGGATATACTGAAATAAATTATATAGAGTGTCCCAAAATTTATTGTTGTCAGATGCCATCAAGTTGATTCTCACTCATAGCAACCCTACATTCAACAGAACGAAATGCTGCCCAGTCCCGTGCCATTCTCAAAATTGTTGTTATGTTTGAGCGCTTTGTTGCAGCCACTTTGTCAGTCCATCTCATTGAGGGTTGTCTTCTTTTTCGCTGATCCTCCATTTTACCAAGTATGATGTCCTTTTCCAGGTACTGGTCCCTTCTGATAACATGTCCAAAGTATGTGAGATGAAATCTTGCCACCCTTGCTTCTAAGAAGCATTCTGACTGTACTTCTTCCAAGGCAGATTTGTTCATTTTTTGGCAGTACATGGTTGTCTTAGTCATCTAGTGCTGCTATAACAGAAATACCACAAGTGGATGGATTTAACAAACAGAAGTTTATTCTCTCATGGTCTAGTAGGCTAGAAGTCCAAATTCAGAGCGTCAGCTCCAGGGGAAAGATATCTTTTTTTGTGGGCTCTGGAGGAAAGTCCTTTTTATCAATCTTCCCCTGGACTAGGAACTTTGCCACGCAGGAACCCTGGACCCAAAGGACATGCTCTGCTCCCGGCGCTGCTTTCTTGGTGGTACGAGGGTCCTCTCTGTCTCTCTTTCACTTATCTTTTACACCTGAAAAGAGATTGGCTTAAGATGGTATCTGTTATAGATCTCATCAGTATAACTGCCGCTAATCCATCTCATTAGCATCATAGTGATAGGGTTTATAACACAGGGAAATCATATCAGATGACAAAATGGTAGACAGTCATACAATACTGGGAATCATGACCTAGCCAAGGTGACAGATATTTTTGGGGAACACAATTCAATCTATGACAATGGTATATTCAGTATTCTTCACCAACAGTTCAGTTCTTCTTTGGTCTTCCGTATACATTGTCTAGCTTTCACATGTATATGAGGCAATTGAAAACACCACAGCTTGGGTCAGGCTCACCTTAGTTTTCAAGGTAACATCTTTGCCTTTGAACGCTTTAAAGAGTCTTTTGCAGCAGATTTGCCCAATGCAATGCATCCTTTGATTTCTTGACTTGCTCCTTCCACGGGTGTTGATTGTGGATCCAAGTAAAATGAAGTCCTTGGCAACTTCAATCTCTTGTCCGTTTATCATGCTGTTGCTTATTGGTTCAGTTGTGAGGACTTTTGTTTTCTTTATGTTGAGGTGTAATCCATACTGAAGGTTGTAGTGTTTGATTTTCAACAATAAGTGCTTCAAATGCTCTTCACTTTCAGCAAGCAAGGCTGTGTCATCTGCATAATGTAGGTTGTTAATGAGCCTCCCTCCAATCCTGATGCCATGTTATTCTTCATATAGTTATTCTTCATTATTCTTGGATTATTTCCTCAGCATACAGATCGAATAGGTATGGTGAGAGGATATAATCCTGACACACACCTTTCCTGACTTTAAACCAATCAGTACCCCCTTGTTCTGTTCGAATGACTGCCTCTTGATCTATGTACAGGTTCCTCGTGAGCACGATTAAGTGTTCCAGAATTGCCATTCTTCACAGTGTTATCCATAATTTGTTATGTTCCACACAGTCGAATGCCTTTGCATAGTCAATAAAACACAGGTAAACATCGCTCTGATATTCTCTGCTTTCAGCCAGGATCCGTCTGACATCCGCCTTGCTATCACTCATTCCTCATCGTCTTCTGAATTGGGCTTGAATTTCTGGCAGTGTCCTACCCATGTACTGCTGTAGCTGCTTTTGAATGGTCTTCAGCAAAATTTTACTTGTGTGTGATGTTAATGATATTGTTAGATAATTTCTGCATTGAGTTGAATCACCTTTATAACATATGTCACTATGGTGCAAAAAGAAACCTAATACACATTTTATTTAACTTTTTCAGACCATCCTCATATCTGTTTTCTCATTCTGTTTCTTTTAATGAAGTATTTCAAGTATACCAAAAACAGAAATAATAATGTGTAACACCCTGATTCCCCATGATCTCACTTAGGAAATAAGTGACCACATTATAGTGACCATTGAATTCCCACATGTACCGCTGCTGAGCTCATTCCTCTGCCTTACTTGTTAGAAAGTAGTCAATACACTGAATTCGGTGGCTATCATTTTCGTGCATATTTTCCTACTTTTACTACATATGCATTTATCTGTAAACATCATGTGGTGTTGTTGGAAAACTTTATTAAAAAATGGTTTTTGTCTGTTATTGTGTATGGTTTTTCCATTTTTTTCCCCACTGTAACATGTTTTTTTCTCGTTCAGCGTATACTTTTGTTGACATTCAGGTCAACAACTCATTTGTTTTTATTTCTTTATGGTAGGGGCTGGTAAATTTTTCTTAAAGAACCAAATTGTAAATAGTTTAGGCTTTGCTGATTGAGAGGCAAAATTGAGGCCTAATTATAGATAATTAAATAGCTTTTTAAAATGTAACCATTGAAAAGTGTAAAGACCATTCTTAGCTCTCAGTACTTAAGAAAACAAGGGGCTGGCTGGATTTATAGTATCTCCTTGAGTGGATATATGAAAATGTATTTATCGAGTCTCTTAATGAGGCATTGGTAGTTCAGTGGTAGAAGTCTCGCATTGCATGTGGGAGAATCGGATTTGATTCCTAGCCAGTTCACCTCATGAGCAACGGCGACTGTCATTGAAGGCTTGGTTGTTGCTGTGATGCTGACCAGGTTTCAGTGGGGCTTTCAGACTAAGGTGGACTAGGAGGAAGGGCCTGATGATCTACTTGTAAAAATCAGCCAGTGAAAACCCTATGGATCACAACGGTCCAGTCATGACTGATTATGAGGGTGATGTAGAACCAGGCAGTGGTTTGTTCTGTTGTATGTGGAGTTGTCGTGAATGGGGGCTGACTCAATGACAGCTAACAACAACAAAAGTCTGTTACCATTTCCCCAATTTTTTCTTATTAAAAACAATTTTGCTGTGGATATTTTTATACACATTTCCTTTTGCACATATATGACAGAGTATAGTTTTATATAGGAGTGAAATTACTGGATCTTACAGTATGTACGTGTTACTTTTGACTGAATATTGCCAAACTGCCCTTGGTCAACTGGTTCAACCAGTTTACAACCCTGCAGCAGTGTGTAAGAATTCCCATTGCTGTGTGTTCTCATCAGAATTTATTGGCATAGACTTGTTATTGTTTATCAGTCTAGTGGGGTGTATCTCACTGTGGATTTAACTTGAATTTCCCTGGTTACTAGCAAGTTTAAACCATTAAACATCTTTTCATTTGCTTATTGACCATTTTCAGACAAGTTTCCTCTTTATAAATTGCTCATTCATAACTTTTGATCGTTTCTCTTTTTTCTTTTTTATTGATTTATAGAAGCTGTTTATATTATCTTGGCCTCTAATCCTTATTGTGTCATATGTATTACAGATAAAACCAAAACCAAACCAATGCCGTCGCGTTGATTCCAACTCATAGCGACCCTATAGAGTAGAACTGCCCCATAGAGTTTCCAAGGAGCGCCTGGTGGATTGGAACTGCCGACCTCTTGGTTAGCAGCCGTAGCACTTAACCACTGTGCCACCAGGGTTTCCATGTATTACAGATAGCATATCTGAATCTGTGTCCTGTCTTTTCACTCTGTAAGGATGTCTGTATTTTCTTTTGTACAGAAGATATAATTTTATTGTAGTTGAATTTATCAGCCTTTTTAATTCTCTAGCATTTGCTGTCTTATTGAGCCTAAGGTCATAAAGATCTCTTTTACTATATTTTCTTCAAAATATTTTAACTTGCTTTTATTTAAGTCAGCTGTAACTTATTTTTGTGTTTGGTGTGGGATTAAAAAAAGGCATTGCTGTTGAGTTGATTCTGACTCATGACGACCTCATGTGTTACAGAGTAGAACTGCTTGATAGGATTTTCTTGGCTGTAATCTTTATGGAAGCAGATTGCCAGGCCTTTCTTCCACGGTGCTGCTGGGTTGTTTGAACCACCAAGATTTAGGTTAGTAGTGAAGCACAAACCATTTGTACCCCCTAGGGACCTTCAAAAATTTTTTCCGCGTGTAGATAAACAGTTGTCCCTGCACCATTTATTGAGTGCATTTGTTCCTCACTATTTTATAATGCCATCTCTGCCTTATATCAGATTTCCGTAATCGCATCAGATTGTTTCTTATATACTTTAATTTTCATAAGAATCTTGAAGGTGGGCAGGGTATGTTTAGCTTTGTTTTTGTATATGAGGAAGGCCTGCATAGATTAAATGGTTTGCCATTAAACTGATGCCTTCCGAGTATTAGTCCAATTACTTTTACTTCATTGTGTTAGTAATAAAAATAAGTCACTGCCTTAATTAATCAAGATAGATGAGCCTTTGCTATGGGTTAAGAGAAATGGTAAGGTGAAAAATGGACTTATATTGAGTTTAAATTTAAGGTAGTACCCCTAAAAGAAATTTTATCTTTCGTGCACAAAGAATGAGAAGGATTTAGTCTAATTAGAAATGTCCAGAGGTGGTAGTTACCACAGTGACTACTTAAGAAGGCCTGTTGGGTACCTGGATTCAAAGAAAGGTCTTGTGAGACATTTGTTTAGTTAACTTGTGTGGTCCTTAAACTACTTGATATGCAGAGAAGAGCAAACATATATGTAATAATTTTGGTATTTGTCATAAGGTGAGGAAATAAACCTTTTTAGTTACCCAGTGGCTCTCTTGGACACCTCATAGATCACTCCCAGTACAAAAAGAATCTTAACAATTCATCGATTTTAGCAAATGTACCACACTAATGGAAGATGTTAATAATAGGAGAAACTGTGCAGTGGAGATAAGGGTGCATAGGGATTCTCTGTGCTTTCTGCACAGTTTCTCTATAGGGCTCTAAGAACTAAAGCCATTTAAGGAAGATGGAAAATAATAGAGTTTATAGAAGAGACATGAGAGAGGAGAGAAAAAGCAGTCTAGGAACAGTGTATCTTGTTTGCATATATTTGGAGTAACCTAATTGGCTACTAATTAGTAAGCTTTCTAAGAGTAGCAAAGAAAACAAATTCAGTTTTTTATGGATTCTCTAGAAAACTGATGGATTAATTGTTGTACATATATGATAAACCACTTGTAGGGAATGTGTGCTTCCATCAGCACTCCATCATAGTTGAGCCACGTCTGCACTATTTCTCCCATCACAGTTTTTCATGCTGGAACTCTTGATAGATCCTAGCATTCTGGCTATACTTCCTCCAGGACAGATTTTTTTTTCTGGCAGTCCATGGTATATTCAATATTCTTCGCCAACACCGTAAGTCAGATGTGTCTGTTCTTCTTTGGGCTTCTTTTTTTATTGTCCAGCTTTTGCATTCATATGAGGTGATTGAAAACACCGTGGCTTGGGTCAGGCATGCCATAGTTTTCAAAGTGACATCTTTGGTTTTTAACACTTTAAAGAGGCCTTTTGCAGCAGATTTGCTCAATGCAATACACCGCTTAATTCTTGACTGCTGCTTCCAAGGGCATTGATTGTTGATCCAAGAAGGACGAAATCTTTGACAACTTCAATTTTTTTTTGCCATTTATCATGATGTTATTTATTGGTCCAGTTGGTAAGGATTTTCATTCTTATGTTGAGGTGTAATCCATATGGAAGACTATAGTCTTTGACCTTCATTATTAAGTGCTTCAAGTTGTCTTCTCTTTCAACAAGCAAGGTAGTGTTATCTGCATATTGCAGGTTGTTAATAGATTGTTCCGAAATCCTGATGGCCACACTCTTTTTCATACAGCCCAGCTTCTTGGATTATTTGCTCATCATACAGCTTCAATAAATATGGTGAAAGGATACAACCCTGACACACACCATTTCAACTTTAAACCACACAGTATCTCCTTGCCTGTTCAAAGACTGCCTCTTGATCCACACACTGATTCCACACAAGCACAATTAAGTGTTTCGGAACTCCCGTTCTTCTCAGTGTTATCCATAATTTGCTATGATCCACACAGTCAAATTTCATTATGTAGTAGATAAAGCAAAGGTAAACATCTTGTAGTCTCTGCTCTCAGCTAAGATCTCTCTGATGTCAGCAATGGTATTCCTTGTTCCACCTCCTCTTCGGCATTGAGCTTCTGTCAGTTCCCTGTTGATATATGGCCTCAGCCATTTTTAATTATCTTCAGAATTTTACCTGCATGTGATCTTAATATTGTTCAATAATTTCTGTATCCCATTGGATCACCTTTCTTTGGGATGGGCATGAATATGGTTCCCTTCCAGTCGATTGGCCAGGTAGCTGTTTTCCAAATTTCTTGGCATAGATGAGTGTTTCCATTTGGTCAAAGCATCTCAATTGGTGCTTTGTTTTTCACCAGTGCCTTCAGTGCAGTGCAGGTTGGACTTCTTTCAGTACCATCAGTTCTTGATCATATACTATCTCCTGAAGTAGTTAAGCATCAACCAGTCCTTTTTTTTTTTCAAAATAATTTTTATTGTGCTTTAAGTGAAAGTTTACAAATCAAGTCAGCCTCTCACACAAAAACCCACATACACCTTGCTACACACTCCCAGTTACTCTCCCCCTAATGAAACAGTCTGCTCTCTCCCTCCACTCTCTCTTTTTGTATCCTTTTCGCCAGCTTCTAACCCTCTCCACCGTCTCATCTCCCCTCCAGGCAGGAGATGCCAACATAGTCTCAAGTGTCCACCTGATCCAAGAAGCTCACTCCTCACCAGCATCCCTCTCCATCCCATTGTCCAGTCCAATCCATGTCTGAAGAGTTGACTTCAGGAGTGGTTTCTGTCCTGGGGCAACAGAAGGTCTGGGGGCCATGACCACCGGGGTCCTTCCAGTCTCAGTCAGACCATTAAGTCTGGTCTTATGAGAATTTGGGGCCTGCATCCTACTGCTCTCCTGCTCCCTTAGGGGTTCTCTGTTGTGTTCCCTATCAGGGCAGTCATCGGTTGTAGGCTGGCACCATCTAGTTCTTCTGGTCTCAGGATGATGTAGTCTCTGGTTCACGTGGCCCTTTCTGTCTCTTGGGCTCGTAATCACCTTGTGTCCTTGGTGTTCTTCATTGTTCTTTGATCCAGGTGGGTTGAGACTAATTGATGCATCTTAGATGGCTGCTTGCTAGCATTTAAGACCCCAGACGCCACTTTTCAAAGTTGGATGCAGAATGTTTTGTTAATAGATTTTATTATGCCAATAGACTTAGATGTCCACTGAAACCATGGTCCCCAGACCCCTGCCCCTGCTACGCTGGCCTTCGAAGCATTCAGTTTATTCAGGAAACTTATTGGCTTTTGGTTTAGTCCAATTGTGCTGACCTCCCCTGTACTGTGTGCTGTCTTTCCCTTCACTAAAGTAGTTCTTATCTACTATCTAATTAGTGAATACCCCTTTCCCACCCTCTCGTAACCACAAAAGAATGTTTTCTTCTCAGTTTAAACTATTTCTCAAGTTCTTACAATAGTGGTCTTATAAAATATTTGTCCTTTTGCAACTAATTTCACTCAGCATAATGCCTTCCAGGTTCCTCCATGTTATGAAACGTTTCACAGATTCATCACTGTTCTTTATGGATGCGTAATATTCCATTGTGTGAATATACCATGATTTATTTATCCATTCGTCCATTGATGGGCACCTTGGTTGCTTCCATCTTTTTGCTATTGTAAACAGTGCTGCAGTGAACATGGATGTGCATACATCTGTTCGTGTAAAGGCTCTTATTTCTCTAGGATGTATTCCAAGGAGTGGGATTGTTGGATCGTATGGTAGTTCTATTTCTAGCTTTTTAAGGAAGTGCCAAATCGATTTCCAAAGTGGTTGTACCATTTGACATTCCCACCAGCAGTGTAGAAGTGCTCCAATCTCTCCACAGCCTCTCCAACATTTATTATTTTGTTTTTTGAATTAATGCCAGCCTTGTTGGAGTGAGATGAAATCTCATTGTAGTTTCGATCTGCATTTCTCTAAAGGCTAATGATCGTGAACATTTCCTCATATATCTGTTAGGTACCTGAATGTCTTCTTTAGTGAAGTGTCTGTTCATATCTTTTGCCCATTTTTTAATTGGGTTATTTGTGTTTTTGCAGTTGAGTTTTTGCAGTATTACGTAGATTTCAGAGATCAGGTGCTGATCAGAAATGTCATAGCTAAAAACTTTTTCCTAGTCTGTAGGTAGTCTTTTTACTCTTTTGGTGGTCTTTGGATGAGCATAAGTGTTTGATTTTTAGGAGCTCCCAGTTACCTAATTTTTCTTCTATGTTCTTTATAATGTTTTGTATACTGTTATGTATTAGGGCTCCTAACATTGTCCCTATTTTTTCTTCCATGATCTTTATCATTTTAGATTTTATATTTAGGTCTTTGATCCATTTTGAGTTAGTTTTTGTGCATGGAGTGAGCTATGCGTCTGGTTTCGTTTTTTTGCAGATGGATATCCAGTTATGCCAGCACCATTTGTTAAAAAGACTGTCTTTTCCCCATTTAACTGTTTTGGGGCCTTTGTCAAATATCAGCTGCTCATATGTGGATGGATTTATGTCTGGATTCTCAATTCTGTTCCATTGGTCCATGTATCTGTTATTTAACCAGGACCAGGCTGTTTTGACTACTGTGGCGGTAAAATAGGTTCTAAAATCAGGTAAAGTAAGGCCTCCTACTTTGTTCTTCTTTTTCAGTAATGCCTTATTTATCCGGGGCCTCTTTCCCTTCCATATGAAATTGGTGATTTGTTTCTGCATCTCATTAAAGAATGTCGTTGGGATTTGGATTGGAATTGCATTAAATGTATAGATCGATTTTGGTAGAATAGACATTTTTATAATGTTAAGTCTTCCTATCCATGAGCAAGGTATGTTCTTCCACTTATGTAAGTCTCTTTTGGTTTCTTGCAGAAGTGTACTGTAGTTTTCTTTGTATAAGTCTTTTACATCTCTGGTAAGATTTATTCCTAAGTATTTTATCTTCTTGGGGGCTACTGTAAATGGCGTGGATTTGGCGATTTCCTCTTTGATGTTCTTTTTGTTGGTGTAGAGGAATCCCACTGATTTTTGTATGTTTATCTTATATCCCGATACTCTGCTGAACTCTTCTATTAATTTCAGTAGTTTTCTGGAGGATTCCTTAGGGTTTTCTGTGTATCAGATCCTGTCATCTGCAAATAGAGATACTTTTACTTCTTCCTTGTCAATCTGGATGCCCTTTATTTCTTTATCTACCCTAATTGCTCTGGCTAGGACTTCCAGCACAATGTTGAATAAGAGTGGTGATAAAGGACATCCTTGTCTCAACCAGTCCTTTTGGTGTAGTGACTCTGTGAATTTCTTCCATCTCCTTTGATGCTTCCTGCATCATTCAGTGTTTTGCACATAGAAACCGTCAGTAATTTTTTCTTCAGTTCCTTCAGCATGAGAAATGCCAAGCGTGCTCTTCCCTTTTGATTTTCTAACTCTGATTAAATCTTTGCACATTTCGTTATAATGCTTTACTTTGTCTTCTTGAGCCACCCTTTGAAATCTTCTGTTCACCTCTTTTACTTCATCAGTTATTCTCTTTGATTTAGGTATTTTGTGTTTAAGAGCAAGTTTTAGAGTCTCTTCTGACATCTGTTTTGGTCGTTTCATTCTTTCCTGTCTTTTTAACGACCTTTTGCTTTCTTTATATATGATGTCCTCCCACAACTGGTTTGGCCTTTGGATTGTTCAACTGTCAAATCTGTTTTTGAGCTGACCTCTAAATTTAGATAGGATATACTCAGTGTCAGACTTTGGCTTGGCTCTCATGGACTTGTTTTAATTTTCTTCAGCTTCAGCTTGAACTTGCATACGAGCCGTTGATGGTCTGTTCTGCATTCGGCCCCTGGCTGATGATGATATTGAGCTTTTCCATTTTCTCTTTCCACAGATGTGTTTTATCCAGCAGAGGTTCACTTGTATAGTCACTGTTTATATTGTTGAGAAAAGATATTTCTGATGAATAAGTTGTGTGATCTGCAGTGTCGTTTCTGTCACAAAGGCCATATATTCCAACTTCAGATTCTTCTTTGTATTCAGCTTTTGTATTCCAATCACCAGTAATTATCAATGCATCCTGATTGCGTGTTCGATCAATTTCAGACTGCGGAAGTTGGTAAAAGATCTTCAGTTTCTTCATCTTTGGCCTTAGTGGTTGCTGTGTAAATTTGAATAATAGTTATATTAGCTGATCATCCTTGCAGGCTATTGGATATTTTCTTGTCACCGACAGTGTTGTACTTCAGGATAGATATTGAAGTGTTCTTTTTTTTGATGACTGTGATGCCATCCTTCTTAAAT
Source organism: Loxodonta africana (assembly GCF_030014295.1). Lineage (NCBI taxonomy): Eukaryota > Metazoa > Chordata > Mammalia > Proboscidea > Elephantidae > Loxodonta > Loxodonta africana. The sequence continues at coordinate 89,291,430 of NC_087346.1, forward strand.
ATGTCATTCCCAGCATAGTAAACCACATGATTGTCAAATTCAAAATGGCCAGCACCAATCCCTTTCAGCTCACTCATGCCTAAGATATTGATTGTCAAGCGTTCTGTTTCAGTTTTGATGACTTCCAATTTTCCTTAATTCATACTTCTTCAGCAGAAGAACGTCCTGAAAGCTTTACTCTATCCGGTCAATAAGATCAACTCTACTTTGAGGAGACAGCTTTTCCCCAGTTGTACTTTGCGTGCCTTTTAACCTGAGGGACTCATCTTTTAGCAGTATATCAGATAGTGATCCACTGCTACCCATAAGGTTTTCATTGATCACTATTTTTTTTTTTTATTAACTTTTATTGAGCTTCAAGTGAACGTTTACAAATCAAGTCAGACTGTCACATATAAGTTTATATACACCTTACTCCGTACTCCCACTTGCTCTCCCCCTAATGAGTCAGCCCTTCCAGTCTCTCCTTTTGTGACAATTTTGCCAGCTTCCAACTCTCTCTATCCTCCCATCCCCCCTCCAGACAGGAGATGCCAACACAGTCTCAAGTGTCCACCTGATATAATTAGATACTCTTCATCAGCATCTCTCTCCTACCCACTGTCCAGTCCCTTTCATGTCTGATGAGTTGTCTTCGGGAATGGTTCCTGTCCTGTGCCAACAGAAGGTTTGGGGACCATGACCGCCGGGATTCCTCTAGTCTCAGTCAGACCATTAATTATGGTCTTTTTATGAGAATTTGGGGTCTGCATCCCACTGATCTCCTGCTCCCTCAGGGGTTCTCTGTTGTGCTCCCTGTCAGAGCAGTCATCGATTGTGGCCGGGCACCAACTAGTTCTTCTGGTCTCAGGATGATGTAGGTCTCTGGTTCATGTGGCCCTTTCTGTCTCTTGGGCTCTTAGTTATCGTGTGGCCTTGGTGTTCTTCATTCTCCTTTGCTCCAGGTGGGTTGAGACCAATTGATACATCTTAGTTGGCCGCTTGTTAGCATTTAAGACCCCAGACGCCACATTTCAAAGTGGGATGCAGAATGTTTTCATAATAGAATTATTTTGCCAATTGACTTAGAAGTCCCCTTAAACCATGGTCCCCAAACCCCCGCCCTTGCTCCCCTGACCTTTGAAGCATTCAGTTTATCACGGAAACTTCTTTGCTTTTGGACCAGTCCAGTTGAGCTGACCTTCCATGTATTGAGTATTGTCCTTCCCTTCACCTAAACCAGTTCTTATCTACTAATTAATCAGTAAAAAACCCTCTCCCACCCTCCCTCCCTCCCCTCCTCGTAACCACAAAAGTATGTGTTCTTCTCAGTTTATACTATTTCTCAAGACCTTATAATAGTGGTCTTATACAATATTTGTCCTTTTGCCTCTGACTAATTTCGCTCAGCATAATGCCTTCCAGGTTCCTCCATGTTATGAAATGTTTCACAGATTCGTCACTGTTCTTTATCGATGCGTAGTATTCCATTGTGTGAATATACCACAATTTATTTAACCATTCATCTGTTGATGGACACCTTGGTTGCTTCCAGCTTTTTGCTATTGTAAACAGAGCTGCAATAAACATGGGTGTGCATATATCTGTTTGTGTGAAGGCTCTTACTTCTCTAGGGTATATTCCGAGGAGTGGGATTTCTGGGTTGTATGGTAGTTCTATTTCTAACTGTTTAAGATAACGCTAGATAGATTTCCAAAGTGGTTGTACCATTTGACATTCCCACCAGCAGTGTATAAGAGTTCCAATCTCTCTGCAGCCTCTCCAGCATTTATTATTTTTTGTTTTTTTTTTTGGATTAATGCCAGCCTTGTTGGAGTGAGATGGAATCTCATCGTAGTTTTAATTTGCATTTCTCTAATGGCTAATGATCGAGAGCATTTTCTCATGTATTTGTTAGCTGCCTGGATATCTTCTTTAGTGGAGTGTGTGTTCATATCCTTTGGTCCTTTGCCCACTTCTTGATTGGGTTGTTTGTCTTTTTGTGGTTGAGTTTTGACAGAATCATACAGATTTTAGAGATCAGGCGCTGGTCGGAGATGTCATAGCTGAAAATTCTTTCCCAGTCTGTAGGTGGTCTTTTTACTCTTTTGGTGAAGTCTTTAGATGAGCATAGGTGTCTGATTTTTAGGAGCTCCCAGTTATCTGGTTTCTCTTCGTCATTTTTGGTAATGTTTTGTATTCTGTTTATGCCTTGTATTAGGGCTCCTAAGGTTGTCCCTATTTTTTCTTCCATGATCTTTATCGTTTTAGTCTTTATGTTTAGGTCTTTGATCCACTTGGAGTTAGTTTTTGTGCATGGTGTGAGGTATGGGTCCTGTTTCATTTTTTTGCAAATGCATATCCAGTTATGCCAGCACCATTTGTTAAAAAGACTATCTTTTCCCCAATTAACTGACACTGGTCCTTTGTCAAATATCAGCTGCTCATATGTGGATGGATTTATATCTGGGTTCTCAATTCTGTTCCACTGGTCTATGTGCCTGTTGTTGTACCAGTACCAGGCTGTTTTGACTACTGTGGCTGTATAATATGTTCTGAAATCAGGTAGAGTGAGGCCTCCCACTTTCTTCTTCTTTTTCAGTAATGCTTTGCTTATCCGAGGCTTCTTTCCCTTCCATATGAAGTTGGTGATTTGTTTCTCTATCACCTTAAAAACTGACATTGGAATTTGGATCAGAAGTGCATTGTATGTATAGATGGCTTTTGGTAGAATAGACATTTTTACTATGTTAAGTCTTCCTATCCATGAGCAAGGTATGTTTTTCCACTTAAGTATGTCCTTTTGAATTTCTTGTAGTAGAGCTTTGTAGTTTTCTTTGTATAGGTCTTTTACATCCTTGGTAAGATTTACTCCTAAGTATTTTATCTTCTTGGGGGCTACTGTGAATGGTATTGATTTGGTTATTTCCTCTTCAATGTTCTTTTTGTTGGTATAGAGGAATCCAAGTGATTTTTGTATGTTTATCTTATAACCTGAGACTCTGCCAAACTCTTCTATTAGTTTCAGTAGTTTCCTGGAGGATTCCTTGGGGTTTTCTGTGTATAAGATCATGTCATCTGCAAATAGAGATAATTTTACTTCCTCTTTGCCAATCTGGATGCCCTTTATTTCTTTGTCTAGCCTAATTGCTCTGGCTAGGACTTCTAGCACAATGTTGAATAAGAGCGGTGATAAAGGGCATCCTTGTCTGGTTCCCGTTCTCAAGGGAAATGCTTTCAGGCACTCTCCATTTAAAGTGATATTGGCTGTTGCCTTTGCGTAGATGCCCTTTATTATGTTGAGGAATTTTCCTTCAATTCCTATTTTGGTGAGAGTTTTTATCATAAATGGGTGTTGGACTTTGTCAAATGCCTTTTCTGCATCAATTGATAAGATCATGTGGTTTTTGTCTTTTGTTTTATTTATGTGATGGATTACATTAATGGTTTTTCTGATATTAAACCAGCCTTGCGTACCTGGTATAAATCCCACTTGATCGTGGTGAATTATTTTTTTGATATGTTGTTGAATTCTATTGGCTAGAATTTTGTTGAGGATTTTTGCATCTATGTTTATGAGGGATATAGGTCTGTAATTTTCTTTTTTTGTAATGTCTTTACCTGGTTTTGGTATCAGGGAGATGGTGGCTTCATAGAATGAGTTGGGTAGTATTCCGTCATTTTCTATGCTTTGAAATACTTTTAGTAGTAGTGGTGTTTTATCTTCTCTGAAAGTTTGGTAGAACTCTGCAGTATAGCCATCCGGGCCAGGGCTTTTTTTTGTTGGGAGTTTTTTGATTACCATTTCAATGTCTTTTTTTGTTATGAGTGTATTTAGTTGTTCTACTTCTGCTTGTGTTAGTTTAGGTAGGTAGTGTTTTTCCAGGAATTCATCCATTTCTTCTAGGTTTTCAAATTTGTTAGTGTACAATTTTTCGTAATAATCTGATATGATTCTTTTAATTTCATTTGGTTCTGTTGTGATGTGGTCCTTTTCGTTTCTTATTCGGGTTGCTTGTTTCCTTTCCTGTGTTTCTTTAGTCAGTCTAGCCAATGGTTTATCAATTTTGTTAATTTTTTTAAAGAACCAGCTTTTGGCTTTGTTAATTCTTCCAATTGTTTTTCTGTTCTCTAATTCATTTAGTTCAGCTCTAATTTTTATTATTTGTTTTCTTCTGGTGCCTGATGGATTCTTTTATTGCTCACTTTCTATTTGTTCAAGTTGTAGGAACAGTTCTCTGATTTTGGCTCTTTCTTCTTTTTGTATGTGTGCATTTATCGATGTAAATTGGCCTCAGGACTGCTTTTGCTGTGTCCCAGAGGTTTTGATAGGAAGTATTTTCATTCTCGTTGCATTCTGTGAATTTCCTTATTCCCTCCTTGATGTCTTCTCTAAACCAGTCTTTTTTCAGGAGGGTATTGTTCAGTTTCCAAGTATTTGATTTCTTTTCCCTAGTTTTTCTGTTACTGATTTCTACTTTTATTGCCTTATGGTCTGAGAAGATGCTTTGTAATATTTCGATGTTTTGGATTCTGGAAAGGTTTGTTTTATGACCTAATATGTGGTCTATTTTAGAGAATGTTCCATGTGCGCTAGAAAAAAAAGTATACTTTGCAGCAGTTGGGTGGAGAGTTCTGTGTAAGTCAATGAGGTCAAGTTGGTTGATTGTTGTAATTAGGTCTTCCTTGTCTCTATTGAGCTTCTTACTGGATGTCCTGTCCTTCTCCGAAAGTGGTGTGTTGAAGTCTCCTAGTATAATTGTGGAGGTGTCTATGTCACTTTTCAATTCTGTTAAAATTTGATTTATGTATCTTGCAGCCCTGTCATTAGGTGCATAAATATTTAATATGGTTATATCTTCCTGATCAATTGTCCCTTTTATCATTATGTAGTGTCCTTCTTTATCCTTTGTGGTGGATTTAAGTCTAAAGTCTATTTTGTCAGAAATTCATATTGCTACTCCTCTTCTTTTTTGCTTATTGTTTGCTTGATATATTTTTTTCCATCCTTTGAGTTTTAGTTTGTGTCTCTAAGTCTAAGGTGTGTCTCTTGTAGGCAGCATATAGACGGATCATATTTCTTTATCCAGTCTGAGACTCTCTGTCTCTTTATTGGTGCATTTAGTCCATTTACATTCAGCATAATTATAGGTAAGTAAGTGTTTAGTGTTGTCACTTTGATGCCTTTTTGTGTGTGTTGTTGACAATTTCATTTTTCCACTTACTTTTTTGTGCTGAGACGTTTTTCTTTGTAAATTGTGAGATCCTCATTTTCATAGTATTTGACTTTATGTTTGTTGAGTCGTTACGTTTTTCTTGGTTTTTATTTTGAGTTATGGAGTTGTTATACCTCTTTGTGGTTACCTTAATATTTACTCCTATTTTTCTAAGTAAAAACCTAACTTGTATTATCCTATATCGCCTTGTATCTCTCTCCATATGGCAGTTCTGTGCCACCTGTATTTAGTCCCTCTTTTTGATTATTGTGATCTTTTACATATTGACTTCAATGATTCCCTGTTTTGAGCTTTTTTTTTTTAATTAATCTTAATTTGTTTTTGTGATTTCCCTATTTGAGTTGGTATCGGGATGTTCTGTTATGTGACCTTGTGTTGTGCTGGTATCTGATATTATTGGTTTTCTGACCAAACAATTTCCTTTAGTATTTCTTGTAGCTTTGGTTTGGTTTTTGCAGATTCTCTGAACTTGTGTTTGTCTGTAAATATCTTAATTTCACCTTCATATTTCAGAGAGAGTTTTGCTGGATATATGATCCCTGGCTGGCAGTTTTTCTCCTTCAGTGCTCTGTATATGTCATCCCATTGCCTTCTTGCCTGAATGGTTTCTGCTGAGTAGTCTGAACTTATTCTTATTGATTCTCCCTTGAAGGAGACCTTTCTTTTCTCCCCGGCTGCTTTTAAAATTTTCTCTTTATCTTTGGTTTTGGCAAGTTTGATGATAATATGTCTTGGTGTTTTTCTTTTTGGATCAATCTTAAATGGGGTTCGATGAGCATCTTGGATAGATATCCTTTCATCTTTCATGATGTCAGGGAAGTTTTCTGTCCGCAGATCTTCAACTATTTTCTCTGTGTTTTCTGTCCTCCCTCCCTGTTCTGGGACTCCAGTCACACGGAAGTTATCCTTCTTGATAGAGTCCCACATGATTCTTAGGGTTTCTTCATTTTTTTTAATTCTTTTATCTGATTTTTTTTCAGCTATGTTGGTGTTGATTCCCTGGTCGTCCAGATTTCCCACTCTGCATTCTAATTGCTCGAGTCTGCTCCTCTGACTTCCTATTGCGTTGTCTAATTCTGTAATTTTATTGTTAGTCTTTTGGATTTCTGCATGCTGTCTCTCTGTGGATTCTTGCAACTTATTAATTTTTCCACTATGTTCTTGAATAATCTTTTTGAGTTCTTCAACTGTTTTTATCAGTGTGTTCCTTGGCTTTTTCTGCAGTTTGCCTTATTTCATTTCTGAGGTCATCCCTGATGTCTTGAAGCGTTTTGTAAATTCGTTTTTTATATTCTGTATCTGATAATTCCAGGATTGTATCTTCATTTGGGAAAGATTTTGATTCTTTTGTTTGGGGGGTTGTAGAAGCTGTCATGGTCTGCTCTTTATGTGGTTTGATATCAATTGCCGTCTCCAAGCCATCACTTAGATATAGTAGTAATTTATTCTATATTTGCTCACTGAGTCTTATCTTGTTTTCTTTCAAAATACATGGATACGCTACTAGATTGTGCTGTGTTGTTTGTTGTAGCCCTTTTCTTACTTATGACCTATTACCAGCTGGTTTGGGCTGTTGCCAGATATATATGTCTGAGTCTATTCACTATTCTTAAGTAGAGTCTGATTTTGGGTCAAGTGTGTGCTGCACCCTAACAGCTATCCACCTCGAGAAGTAGTGGTGATAGTTGTGTGCACCAGATTCTATTAGCAGCTGGGGTTCACACTCCAAGGGGGGGCAGGATGCTGACAGGCTTCCCCTAAGTGTCAGCGAGGTAGGTGTGTCTCTATTCCTATAGCACCTTGGTGGGAGGGTTCTGCAGCTGTACCTTAGGCCCCCAATGCAAATACCTCTACTGATTGGTAGGTGTCACCCTGCTTAGACCCCTAAGGCAAGAGGCTAGGTGGTCTGGGGGGAGCTTCAGCCCTCAGTTCCCTGTTGTGGGTCAGTTAGGGCTCTGTTGAATAAGCAGAGATATCAGACCTGGGAAACTTGTTTTTCTAGTAAATCAGCTAAAAAAAATGCAGTCAGATTCCTATCAGAACTGCCTTTGCATTATAACAGCCACCTTGTTCCCTGTAAGGATGAAAGCCCGAGATTTGGAGCATATATGCTTGGCTGGAGCTGGTTCTGTGTTTTTAGTCCAATTAGGGAAGGATTCTTGGTCCCTGGTTTTTTTGTGGTTGCTTCTCTCAGGCGGGAAGAATGGATTAGGAAAAGACCAAAAAAAAAAAAAAGGGAAAAGCAAAGCCACGGAGCCGGAGCCATTCTCTCTCTGGCTCAGCAAATTCCAATGTTAATGAAGCTGCCTGGCAAGGGGAGGGGAGGGTTCAGAAAAACAGCAGAGCGTAGCACCCAGGAATATAGCCAGAGTTGCTTAACTTGCTTGGGATGACTATTTTATCTGAGATTCCCAAGGGGCGTGTTGCCTATGTGTGCTGGCTGTGTGGAGATTGTCCCCGAGGGTCTAGCCCGCTGAAGCCGTGGTCAGATCCTCCGCTGCCAGTCCAAAGCCCAGCGTCAAGCTTCCCCTGCTGGGACGCTGCACTCCTGGCTCCAGAATCAGTCGCTGCCTTCCAGGGACTTCTTGTCCCGCCAGCCGCGTCGCTGCACCGCCTCTGTGGACTGGCCGGGCCCCCTCCCAGGGTTAGTTCAGTGGAGTAGGGCTGCGCCCTGTGTTTGCGCCGTGACCAGATGCTGCGTTCAGCTCCCCTGTGCCCAGTCCAAAGCCCGGCGCCAAGGTTCCCCGGCTGGGATGCTGCACTCCCGGCTCCAAAACCAGTCACTGCCTCCCGGGGACTTCTCCTCCCACCAGCCGCGTAGCTGTGCCACCCGCGAGGACCGGCTGGGCCCCCTCCTGGGGTCCGTTCAGGGGGCTAGGGCTGCGCCCCGTGTTTGTGCCGTCGCAGATGTCGTGTTCAGCTCCCCTGCGCCCAGTCCTAAGCCTGGCGCCAAGGTTACCTGACTGGGATGCTGGCTCCAGGGTCCGAAAACAGTCGCTGCTTCCCCGTAGTTGTTTGTTCTCTGTCTCTGTCACTCAGGTCAACTCTTTAAATCTGAGTTTGTTGTTCAGGGTTCGTAGATTGTCATGTATGTGATTGATTGACTTGTTTTTCCGAGTGTTTGTTGCAAGAGGGATCCGAGGTAGCGTCTACCTAGTCAGCCATCTTGGCCCCGACCTCTGGAGTCTGATCAGTATTTTTTGGGGGGAGAAGCATATCTCCAGGTCCTTCTTCCTAATCTGTCTTAGTCTGGAAGCTGCACTGAAACCTGTCCACCATGGGCGACTCTGCTGGTATTTGAAACACCAGCGGCATTGCTTCCAGCATCAATCATAGCAACTTCCAAGCCACTACAGTATGACACATTGACAGCCACATGATGGTTTTTGCCCATAGAATCCCTCAGTATTGCAACTCAGTATTCTCAGATTGAAAGAACTAAAGAGAAAATTCAAGCTTCATTCAAGTTGTAATGTTAGAGGATTGTTTTTACCCGTAGCATCGTTCAGCACTGCAACTTGAGGCTTGAATTTTCTCTGTAATTCTTTCAGCTTGAGAAATGCCAATCATGTTCTTCTCTTTTGGTTTTCTTACTCCAGGTCTTTTCTTTGCATATTTTTTTATATTATTTTACCTTGTCTTCATGAGCCACCCTTTGAAATCTTCTATTCAGCTCATCATTTCTTCTGTTCACATTAGGTACTCTGCACTACCGAGTCTCTTCTGTCATTTCTTACTTTCCTGTCTTTTTTATGACATTTTGCTTTCTTAATGTGTAATGTCCTTGATTTCATCCTATAACTCTCTTGCCCTGGGTCCTTAGTATTCAGAGTACCAAATCTGTTCTTGAGATAGTTTCTAGATTTATTCGAGATGTTTTCATGGTCATACTTTGGCTCTTGTGGACTTGGTTTGATTTTCATCAGCTTTTAGTTGAACTTGCAAATGAGCAATTGATGGTCTTTTCCACAGTTGACCTCTGACTTTGTCTTGGCTGGTGATACTGAGCTTCTCCATCATCTCTTTCCACAGATGTAGTTGATTTGATTCCTGTTTAAGCTGTCTGGCAAGGTCTGCATGTATGGTTGTCGTTTGTGTTGTTGAAAGAAAGTATTTCCAATGAATAATTCATCGGTCTTGCAGAATTCTATAATGTGATCTCCGGCAGCATTTATATCACCAAGGCAGTATTTTCCAACTACTGATCCATCTTTTTGGTTTCTAACATTCACATTCCAATCACCAATAATTATCCATGCGTCTTGATTGCCCATTTTATCAATTTCAGACTGTGACAGTTCGTAAAAATCTTTAATTCCTTCCTCTTTGGCATTTGTGGTTGGTGTATAAATTTGACTAATAATTAATTGGTCTTACTTGAGTGCATATGGATATTATTTACCTATTATCACCACAGCATTGTACTTCAGGATAGATCTTCAAGTGTTCTTTTCGAGGATGAATGCGACTCTGTTCCTTTTCAATTTATCATTCCCAGTATAGTAGACCCTGTGATTGTCGGATTCAAAATGGTCAATACCAGTCCATTTCACCTCACTGATGCCTAGGGTACTGATCTTCAAGCATCTCTTTTCATTTTGCAAACTTCCAATTTTCCTTGATTCATACGTCATGCATTCCATGTTTCAATTATTAATGGATATTTGTAGCTATTGCTTCTCATTTTGGTTTGTGCTACATCAGCCAAAGAAGGTTCAGAAGGCTTTATTGTATCCACGTCATTAGGATTGAGTCTGCTATGAGAAGGCAGCTCTTCCCTAGTTGTGTTTTGAATGCCTTCAAATCCGAGGGCTTCATCTTCCAACACCATATTGGACAGTGTTCTGTTGTTATCCATAAAGTTTTCATTGCCTAACTCTTGGGAAGCAGATTGCTAGGGCATTTTCCTAGTCTTTCTTAGTGTGGAAGCTCCAATGAAACCTGCCTACCATGGGTGACCCCACTGGTATATGAGGTACCAGGTGGCATAGCTTCCTGTATTGTAGCAACACATAAGCCACCACAGTATGACAAACTGACAGATGGTGGATATATTGTCTCCCAACTCTATATTGTTTCTGGAAGAAATGTCTTATGTGGGGGTATAAACAATGAAAAAATTTTTATTTTCATAGAACTACAGGAGGTTTACAGGATCAATGTAGTTCAGATAGTATTTCAACTCAACAAAATACTGATCAAAAGTCTCTGACCAGTGGATACGCGTGGGAGAAGGGAACAGATTCTGAAAAGCTGGGGACTTCAATTTTGGAAGGAAGGTATGTATTTGTTCTAAGGATAACAGATTTTACTTACTAAATTAGTTACCTATTGCTGCATAATAAATTACTCCACAACTTAGTTTTAATATTGTTAGTGGCTTGCAGCTGTTTTTTTGTTTAACAGTTTTTGTGATGTAGGAATTTTGGAGAGGCTTAACTGCCTATTTCTGGCTTTCGGACCTTCATGAGGTTGCAGTCAAGATGTTCATCTGGCTTAGGGTCCTCTGAAGGCTTAACCGGAGGATCCTCTTGTTAGTCACTCACATGACTGGTTAGAGGCTCAGTTCCTTGCTGGTTATAGTCAGGATACCTCAGTTATTTACCAAGAACGGCTGATATGCAGTTCTGACTGCTCAATATGGCACCTTACTTCCCACAGAGCAAATGATCCAAGAGAGACTATGACTATGACAGAAGCCACAGTGTTTTTTAAATGACCTAGTCTCTGAAGTTGTATATCCTCACTTCCACTTTATTCATTAGAAACAAGTCACTAAGTCGAGACCACATTCAAGGGGAGGGGAATTAGGCTTTAGCTCTTGAAGGGAGAAACATTAAAGAATTTGTGGATATATTTTTAAACAAATACACTCACTTGGTGAGTGCCAATTTCGTGAACAAACAAAATAAACTTCTATAATTTGAGATGGAGCCCTGATGGCCTGGTTAAGAGCTCAGCTTCTAACCAAAGGATTGGCAGTTCAAATCCACCAGCCACTATTTGGAAACTCTGTGGAGAAGTTCACTGTGTCCTGTAGAGTTGCTATGAGTTGGAATTGACTCAATGGCAACAGGTATGGTACGGGTATAATATCTGAAGTCATAAATCCTTTTTAAAAAAGAGTTTATGGTAAGTTACAGGAAATTCTCAGACTTAAAGAATGGCAAAGATTACTGTTGGGGGAGAGGGTTATAACTAGGCCTTTCAGGTTCATAGTAGGAGAAAAAGGGTATAAAAGTAGAATAAACTGAATCACCTCTAGCAATTTCTGGACTACATTTTAAATTCTGTTTTGGGTTGCAGTTTTTAAAAATTAAGAAACAATTTTGTTTTAATTTTAATTTGGTATGTTTTTGTATTTTTTATTATAAAATGAAACGTATGACACATTTGCCATTTTAGCATTTTTCATATGTGCAGTTCAGTGAGATCAGTTACATCAATCATGTTGTGCAACCATCACCAAATTTTCCATCCCCATCAACAAAAACTCAGTGCTACCTAAAGAGTGACTGCCCAATTTCCCTTCCCCTCAGCCCCGGCAACCACTCTTAAACTCTGATCTCTATATTCTCATTTTGTTTTTAGACCTCATGTATGCAGAGTAGAACTGCTCCATAGAAGCAAATTTCACCACAGGGGGCCTTCTGTATCAGTTCGAGGCCATCTGGCAGCCAGCAGTTTCCGGGTGGCAGAGGGGTTGTCATTCTCCAAATGGACATTCTGGGAGGCCTGCCTTGTCGATTTTAGAGCAGAAACTTGGGGTCTTGTTCCTTTGCACAGACAGGTTGTGTGGTGGCCAGGGAAACAGGCTGCTTTGCCGGGGTTACTTCCCCAGTTCACACCAGCTAGTTGGGGGAGGGGCAAGGATGTTGGAAGAAGCTATTTCTATACCTTGTGTGGCTCATCGTTGACTTGTTGATTCTTGCCCATCTGCAATTACCCGATACTGCCATCTGCTCCGTGATCCAGAGTCCCTAAAGGCCGAACAGCATTTTCTTACTGTGTTTCTGGAGGAGGGTCCAAAAGATGGTCTCTACACTGTCATCTTCCCAGAATCCCCTAAGTTATTATTTGAGTTGACTAAATTCGTAGCCCTGATCCACCAGTTAGTTTAAAAATGTTATAAAATTCAGTATTTTTCATGTTTTGTAGTCAACTGTAGAGTCTTTGTTTTCTGCAACAAGCATTACATTTGTTATGTATAACATCATTATTGGTTTTATAAGAAACTTTTTGCAGTTTTAGGAGAAAAATGTCCATTAAGATAGATAATTATATATAAAGAAAAAATTAAATTTGATAAAGAATTATATATACGTATTATAAAAGCACACATTTTGAGGTTTATTTATTTTTTCTTAAGTGGACCTTCTAATCTCCGGAAATACGTGATGTCTGGAAAGAATAATTCTGATACAGGTAGAAAGGAAGCTCAGAAAAGTTCAGGTAAGTTATTGTTTATTTTCTGCTGTCTGCATTTTTATCATATTATGTGTGTGGGGTAAGGTATGCTATGTTTTAATTAAATTTTCACTGCTAGCAAATGTGTATTGAGTACCTACTCCTAAGAACTTTACCATGTAGGTAGAGATTTGTAAGACCCTATGAATAGGAAGGTCCCTGGGTGGTGCAAGTGGTTTGTGATTGGTTACTAAATAAAGGTTAACAGTTCGAACTCACCCAGTGGCTCCGCAAAAGAAAGATCTGGCAATCTGCTGCCGTAAAGATTAGTCAAGAAAACCCTATGGAGCAATTCTACTCTGTAACACATGGGGTCGCTGTGAGGCAGAATCAACTTGACGGCACCGAGTTTGGTTTTTTTAGTTTTGGTGCCTAGGTGAATGTGCAGGAGAGAGCGGGGTAGAGCACACAGCTTATGGGTGGGGGGGGAGAGAAGTGATGGTGCCATCTTTTAAGGGGGGTATAATGAAATACTGGCACTCATGGTATCTACTCATGTATTTTAAAATGTTAACCAGATAAGGGTATAAATGAAACAAAATTGGCGATATGTTGATGATTACTGAAGCCAGGTGTATTGGATTCATTATACTATTGTCTCTATTTTGAACATGTTTGAAACTTTCTATAAAAAAGTTTCTATAATAAAGGCATTTTAAAAATGCCTCTTAATAGATATCTTTATAAATTTTTTTCATGCATATTGAAATTTCTTATAAAGTTTTCTTGATATTTCATGTAAATTATTTTTTTCCCTTAAGCTTTATTTAATTTTTTAAGTTGAATGTTTGCTATATTTTCTTATGTTTTATTTGGTAAAGAAAAAGTGAATTTTCCTGAGTATAGTTTTTACTTCATTTTATAGTTTTTACTTCATTTTATAGGTCTTGCTATGTAGTGTTCTTACTGTCAGACCAGGCCAGACCCATTGCCGTCGAGTTGGTTCTGACTCATAGCGACCCTACAGGACAGAGTAGAACTGTCCCATAGGGTTTCGAAGGAGCACCTGCTGGATTTGAACTGCCGACCTTTTGGTTAGCAGCTGTAGCACTTAACCACTACGCCACCAAGGTTTCCATTCTTACTATAGCGTACTCTAAATGATAGTGATGATTTTTCTTTGATCCAGGAGTTACTTAAGAGAGTGTCTTACCCAGAACTAGATGGTGCTCAGTTACCACCACTGACTGCTCTGGCAGGGATCACAATAGAGTGTCCCAGGCAGAGCAGGAGAAAAATGTGAAAATTCAAATTCACACACACACACACACACAAAAAAAAAAAAAAAAACAGAGAAAAGACCAGGCTTGCTGGTCCAACAGAGACTGGAGAAACCCCAAGAATGTGGCCCCCAGACACCCTTTTAACTTAGCGCTAAAGTCGCTCCTGAGGTTTACCCTTCAGCTAAAGATCAGACAGATCTATAGAGCCAAGAATACTACACATGAGGGACGTACTTCATAGTTCAGTCGTGTGTACGAGACTAATGGGCACACGAGCCCAAAAGCAAAGAGGCAGGACAGGACAGGAAAACTGGACGAATGCAAACAGGGAACCTGGGATGGATAAGGGGAGAGTATTGACACATCGTGGGGTTGGCAACCAGTGTTACAAAACAACTCGTGTATTAACTGTTTAATGAGAAACTAGTTTGCTCTGTAAACTTTCACCTAAATCACAATAAAAAATTTTTACTCAGAAAAATAAAAAGACATTAAAAAAAAAAAGAGAATGCCTTAGCCAAGACATTGGTCTCCAGAGTCAGAGGCCTAGGATTGCTTCCAGCTCTGCCACTTACTAGTTATGTTAACTTGAGAAGGAAATTTTAATGTTCTTAGCCTCAGCTTCCTTATCTGTAAGGTGGTTACAGTTCCAATCCCATAAGTTGGTAGAAAGATGAATACATGTTCCATGCTTACCCTAATTCCCGATGTATGTTAATTGCACAATTATTGGTTGTTTTTCTAAGAAGTTGTATTTTGTCCCTTTGTTAATAATTTATAGTTTCAGTTCACTATTGCTGGACAACTTGGCCTATACTATTTATTCTTGTAATTTATTAAGATTTTCTCTGTGTTGTAGTATATGCTTAGTTTTTATAATTCTTCCCTGGTTTTTTGAAAAAAAGAGTATTATTTTTATGTGTACGAATATGGGTTTAAAAATATATAGCTATTTATCATCATTGTGTTGAAAATATAAGTGTGTATTTACGTTTTGCAAATGCTTTAAATATTTAAGGAATATTATGAAATACTATGTATTCTTCTAGGGAGTGGAGATATGACAGTGAATAAAACTGATAAAATTCCTGCCTTTCCTGGAATTTACTTTCTGGAGGGACAGAATGGCAGACAATACAGAAAGAGAGCAGCATCTGTTATTTGTTGGATGTTGAGAGTAGAAAAATAAAACAGAGGTCTTAGGGTGGTTAACGGGGGTTCCTGCAACCAATTATAGGATGGCGCAGGACCAGGCAGCATTTTGTTCCATTGCATGAGGTCACCATGAGTAGGGAGCTGACTTGACGGCAGCTAGCAGTAGCAACAACAATCAGGGTTACCTTTTTAGGTAGACAGCCAGAGAAAGCCTCACTGAGGAAGTGATCATTTAAGCAAAGATAATGAAAGTGGCGGAAAGACAAACCATGCAGCTCTCTGAAAAAAAGAGTGTCCTAGGCAGAGGGAAGATCAAGGACAGAGATTCTGATGTGATAAAAGACCTGTCCTGATCGAGGAACACCAAGGAGACCAGCAGGCTAGAATAGAGGAAAAGGAGGAGAGAGTGGTAGGAGGCGATGTCACAGAGGTAACAGAATGAAAATCATGTAGGGTGTTAAAAGCCGTTATAAGGACTTTGGCTTTTACTAAGAGACATGGGAAGCCGTTGGAGAGTTTTGAGCAGACACGATTCAAACTAATGAATAGAATAACCTCGGCTGCTGTGTTAGCAGTAGACTGACGGATGAGGGTGAGGGGCAGATTTGAGTTTGAAAGCAGGGAGGTCAGCTGGTGAGACACTGGAATGAATAATCCTGGTGAGAAGTGGTGACTTGGACTAGGGTGGTAGCAGTGGAAGGTGGAGAACATGAGTAAAATTTTGGATTTTTTTGTTTTATTTTAAAAATTTTGGGTAGTTTTGAGGATAGAGTTAACAGGATTTCCTGGTCGATGGTATGTGGGGTGTAAAAGAAAGAGAGGTAGGTATTGAGGATAACTAAGGTTTTTTTTTGCCAGAGCATTAAATTTTTGGCCTAAGCACCTGAAAGAATGGAGTTCTCATTTCCTGAGTTGGAGACTACTAGAGAAGGAGCTGATTTGGGGGAAAAAGAACAGGATCTTAGATTCGGAAATAAGTTGGATGTTATTCTGACCCTTACATCCCGAACTTCTGATTTGTGAGATATGTTAAGGACTGCCAGAGTTGAAGTGAAGCGTTCTTCTGAGACTGTCCATTCCTCCTCGTATTTCCTGAAGTCTCTGCTGTGTGTGTTTCACTGCTGTTATTGGGCATGTAAGCCTTCATTTGAGGTGTGTTTGGCTTTGGTCAAATTCATCTTGGTCCAGTTTAATGCTTTTGCCTTATAATCTTTTTTGTCTAATATTAATGTTGTGACCCTTGGTATCTTTTGATTTGTGTTATTATCTATGTTCATCCTTTTACTTAACCTTTCTTAGATAACTAAAGCAAAGTGACTTAGAAAATTTTTATTTTTGACTTCTCTATCAGTATTTTAATGTATTTGACATATTTATATTTAGTGTTATAACACAGAAGCTTGTAACTTCTTTATTAAGTTGGTAGACTGTCTCACATGTGCTAGCAAGGACTCAGTTGTTTTTTGTTTTTAAACTCATGAACAACCAGTTGACTAGGAAAAATAATTTTGAGTCATAATTTCTTTTCCTTTTAATTATTGTTTTTGCTCTATTCTATGGCAAATGCTTATGAATAGAACTTTGAAGCCAGCCTTAAATATTTTTCCCTTTGTAAATAGTCAGCTTTCTTCTACCTGCGTGCTTATTTGCACTCCTTAATGTTTAAAATTCAGGAGTTGTCTCTGTGTTGATTATTTAAAAATAAAAAAAGCAGCAATACATTATTTTGAAGTAATTTTACATTTATAGTGAAATCCTGTATCTCTTCATCTAGATTGTAGAATTTGTCAACATTTTACCACATTTGCTCCATCTCCCTGCTTCCCTCCCTTTTTCCCTACATATATATTACACACATTTGTCTTTTTCTGAACCATTTGAGAGCAAGTTGCAGACACGATGCATCATTACTCTTAAATATCCCAATATGTATTTCAGCAAGACAACATAACCAGCCCTTCAACCATCCAAATCAAGAAATCAGTATTGGTATAACATTCATTCCATAGACTCCATTAAATTTTTGCAGCAGTCCCATCAGAGTTTCTTTTTTCCTTCCAGGCTAGGATCTAATCCAGGATCAAGAATTTGTATTTAGCCATCATGTCTTTTGAGTGCCCTTCAACATGGAACAGTTCCTTAGATTTTCTTAACTTTCATGACCATGACATTTTAAAAAGATTACAGGGTTTTCAGTCTTTACAATGACCTTAAACCTTGGTCTTTCTGATGTTTCTTCATGACTGGACATAGACCGTGCATATTTGGCAGAAATATTACAGAAATGATGCTGTGTTCTTTGTACATCACGTTAGGAAACACATGGTGTTGACACATCTACTATTAGCGATGTTAGCTTTGATCACCTGGTCAGTTGTTGTCTGCCAGGCTTCTCTGTAAAGACATTACTTTTCTCCTTCCTAATTTATAAGTATTTTGTGGGGGTAATATTCTGATACTATTTCAATAACCTGTTTCTTATCAAACCTCCATTGACCAACCCTAGTATCCGTTGAAAACTCCTGCCTGAATCCTCAGCCACTAATGATAGTTTCCAAATGGAAGTTTCTACTTCTCTAGTTCCTTCTTCTTTCAGTAGTTGGCATTCTACTGTAAGAAATATAGCATTCTTTACCCCCCTCCCAATTTATTTATTCATTATTCATTTATTTATATCAATATGGACTACTGGTTTCCTAGTTCATCCAGTGGGTTGTAATCTTTAATAAATCATCTATCCTGATACTTAAGTTGTGCTTCCTGTTGGCTAATACTTATGAATGAAAATTCAAGCCAGCCTTAATTCTTTTTCCCTTTGTAAATAATCTGTTTTCTTCTACCTGTATGCTTATTAGGTGCCCTTTCAAGCTGATCCCTGTGTCCTTCTGTCATGTTTCCATCATTCTTTGAACATTTTTATATTTTTTGGCTTAGGATACTCTTGGTTTGTCTTATAATTCCCCTGCTCCAACCCTGGACTCAGTTACTTCTTTTAGAAGCCTAGTCTCTTTTAGTGGAAGATGACATTTACATATCTAGATGTAGGTACTTGGTATGCTCATTGTTACTGGATATCATTGCTTTTTGGCCATCTCAGTGGACAGAGCTAGGAAATAGATACACACATAAATACACGTATATATGTACTATACACGTACAAGTCTCTATATCTTGCTTTATATCTACGGTAAGAAACTACAAGTTCACATGGATAACCTCCAGTTCCACCCTGACACTTCAGACTTCCTGTTTTTCATTTTTATAAACCCCTTCTCCAGTAGTGAGAAACCTGGGTCCCATTATTCTCAGATTGTTCACTTTTTTTAGTTCCTTTTCTGAATCCACCAGCTGCCTCCAGGGCTCAGTGCCATGGAAAAATTTTCAAGCAGCGATTGTTTTCGTTGCTGTCGAGTTGATTCTGACTCATGGTAACCCCGTGAGTGTAGAGTAGAGCTGTGCCAGAAGATTTTCAAGGCTGTGACCTTTCGAAAGCAGATCACTGGAGACCAGACCTCTACTTATTCTAGTAGGGATTGTATCAGAAATTGGATTATTTATTTTTTTTGGGGGGGGTGGGTAACATCTTTATTGAGGTATAATTCACATACCGTACAATTCACCCATTTAAAGTATACAGTACGATGATTTTTAGTATTTTCATACAGTTGTACAACCATCACTACTATCAATTTTAGAACATTTTCATCATCCCCAGAAGAAACTCCATACCCTTTAACAGTTGCCTCTTATTTCTCTCCAAACCCCTGGCCCTAGGCAACCACTAATCTACTTTCCATCTCAGTAGATTTGCCTATTCTAGACAGAGAAATTAGATTTTATGATCACTGAGGTTTCTTCCAAAATAGCAATTTTAGGGGACTTCTTGACTTACGTTTCGCATCCAGCTAGGCTAACTAGAACAGTTGGGGTCTGGCCAAACATCTCTTTTCCTCCATGTAGCCTTTCCATGTGGTTAACTTGAGCTTCCGCACTGCATGGCAGCCCTGGGGTAGTCATTCCTACATGATGGCTGACCTCACTCCAGAATGAGATTCCAAGGTATAAGCTGCAAATCTTCTTAGGATTTAGCATCTGAAGTCCCAGAATGTCTTTTATGCTGTATTCTGTTGATAAAGCAAGTCACTAAGACCAGATTCAAAGAAAAGGAAGGTGGATTTTGCCTCTTGATGAGAAACAACATTTTTGCACCAAAAAGGGAAAGAATTGATGGCAGCTATTTTGGAGACTCTTTAGCATACTAAGGTTGAGAACCTCTGACCTAATTGGCACGCTGCTAAATTCAGAACAGTTGTACTGTTTTAGAACTTTAAGGAGCAAGTAGCAGATAGAACATAGATTATATTATTAGCCATTTATTATCATACCCTGCATTTTTGATTCACTCAGTGGCTTGTTTCACTTGTCCATGGGCAGTAGAAAACTCGTTTTTTTTTTTTTTTAATTTAAATTATATTTTGACTGTTATGCTCTTTAGACATTTATTGTAGAGCAAAGTATGGGAAAATGTTATACTGTTTTTGCTTAGTTCTCATTCCTTAGCACTAAAAAGCAAAGGGGGTAATAAGGTGTATTGTCAGGTCAAATTTTCTTTAAAATGTTTACACTGAAATTGACCAATTAACACACTTTAACTCAGTATTAAATTAGTAGCCATTTATCTGTGATGTTATCTTTTTGCAGATGACTTAAGAGTAAAAAGATCTAAAGTGATATCAGAGAACAAAATACATCACAAATTAGGTAAGATTGTTTTTTTCTCTTTTGGAATATTCTGTTGAGGAAAATTCTATTACTAAGACTTTGTTTATAAAATGGGGGAAATATTATTTGGATTAATTGGCAGATAAAATAAAATTATGTATTCTCTTTCTAGAATACAAATTATGTATTCTGAATTCCATAGGAAGTCATCACAAGCCATTAATTTACTCTGTTGTCTGTCCGTAAATACCACAACC
Organism: Loxodonta africana; assembly: GCF_030014295.1. Lineage (NCBI taxonomy): Eukaryota > Metazoa > Chordata > Mammalia > Proboscidea > Elephantidae > Loxodonta > Loxodonta africana. The sequence continues at coordinate 89,311,470 of NC_087346.1, forward strand.
CTCCGATGTGTTGTCCCATATTAGGGAGCATGATCCCACCTGGGCTAAGTCACTAGGGTGGAGAGTTTTGTCAAAGAAAATATAATTGCTAAGGAGATGGCATTCCTAACAGCTTCCCTTCCCAACTTTTATCTAATTTTTATTCGTAAACAAAGCAGTAGCTAGGAAGGGCTAGAGGGCATAGTTGGGAGCTAGGAAACCACTGGAGAGACTCATAGGAGGATTGGAACTTCATGGTCTCCAGAGAAATATTTGCCAATCAGGATTGTGGGATCTCCTACTTACGTGGGGTACTGAAGTTACTTTCTATGTTCTGTCCCGCGCTTGTAGCTAGAAGCGCTCACACACTTGTTACTGAGTAGCAGTGGCACTATTTCTCATTGACTCAAACGAGAACTCATCTTGCCAGTTAGTATATCGCTGGCTCATATGGACACAGAGACTGCTGTATCTCTCAATGCTGAATGCCTGTCTTGGAGTAGAATGATAAATAGAGCCAGAAGTAGACAAAAGGAAATAAGAATGTCTCTGAACAGTGGCTCCAGCATCCAGAAAGAGGAAAATCAAATATTATGCCTAAGAACAGTAGGCAACTTCTGGTGAACTAGAACGTTTGTAGGAGATAACAATTTTAACAATACAAGAACTATGAGTACTTTCAGAGATTCAATTACAACATAAAAGCGTTTCTTGTACTAACAATTGTGAGTTTTCTAGTTTAAAAAGTCAGTAGATGAACTGAAAGAAAGGATAGTCATTGTTGAGAGCTGAATTGCTAACTGGTGTTCACATGTAAGAAATTCCTCAAGACAGAGCAAAAATACAAAAAGATCAAAACCCTGGGGAAAAAAGATAAGAAGAACCTTAGTACAAATAACATGGAGACAGCAGACAAAGTATATAAATAATTTCTGAATTTCCAGAAAAAGAAACAGATGGAGAAGAGAAAACAGTTTAAAAAGTAGTGAAATAAAACTTCTGTGGGTTAAAGATAGGCTTGAGTCTGCAGTTTGAGTTTACTAACTGCCAGTGAGGATTATATATATATATCTCCAGATGTAAGTGAATAGAGTTCCAGAATTTCAAGGGTAGTGGGAAGCTTCCAGGCAGAAAAAACAAAGTGAATGTAGAGGAGAAAAAATGACCGGCACTGCTTATCACTGTAACCTGGAAAACGATCAAATAATAGCTATAGCCTCCTGTGAGTTGGAATCGACTCGATGGCACTGGGTTTGGTTTGGTTTTGGTTTTTAGCCTCCTATTAGAAGTGTTTTACAATCCAAATATACCCAGCCAAGGTATCTTTCTTTCTGATACATGAATTATATTTGCAAATAATCCAAAGCTAAATGAAAATGCTTATATGAGGTATTCTAACCAAGTATCATATAAATCAGAACTGAGTCCAAAGAGAGGAAACAATGGTGAGGGAATGATTCCTGAAATTATACGTTGTTAAATTTAAATAATCACGTGAGTTAATTTTCTATTGCTATGTAAAATTTACCACAAACTCAGTAACTTAAGACAACACACATTCATTTCTCATGGGTTCCATGGGTCGGAAGTTCAGACATGGCCTAGCTGGGTCTTCTCCAGGGATTCACAGGCTGCAGTAGAAATGATAGCCTGGTCTGCAGGGTCTCACCTAAGGCTTGGGGCCTTCTTTGAAGCTTGTGTGGATTTTGGCAGAATTTATTTCTGTGGTTGTAGGGCTGAGGTTCCTGTGTTCTTGCTAGCTGTTGGCTGTGGGTACCTCTCAGACTCTAGCTGTGGTTCCTTACCACACGACCCTTTCCTTTTATAACACGACAGCTTGTGTCTTCAAAATATGCAAGGAAGAATCTCTCTCTGCTTTTGCTAGACAGCATCTTAATATGTATATTATCATATATATAATCATAATGTCCGTTGGTGACGCAAACGGTTAAGCACTTGACTGCTAGCTGAAAGCCCTTGACTACTAGCAGTTTGAACCCACCCAGAGGTGCCTCTGGAGACAGGACTGGCAATCTGTGTCCGAAAGCTCACAACATTGACAATTTCATGGAGCAGTTCTACTCTGCACACGTGGAGTTGCCATGAGCCGTGATTGACTCGATGGCAGATGACAATGTAACCAGACATCTCATCATCTTTTTGCCATGTTCTGTTGATTAGAAGAAAGTCAGGGATCTTACCTGAACTAAAGGGTGCATATCACCTTAGGATGTGTTCACTACGTACTGCTGATGTGATTAGGGATTTATAACTGCTAAGTAAGAATTTTTATAGTAATACCTAAAATCACTGTCTTAAAACTTGGTGTGGTAGGGAAGAAATGAGGGGCAGAAGAGGTGTAGTAAAAGTGGTCTAAAAGGAGAAAGGACAGGATACTATATCTTGGTTAGAGATATAGTTTTTGATATAATCGTGGAGAAATACGAGTTTGATTTTTCAGTGTCAGGAATGAGAAAAAGAAACACCCTTAAAATGAGTTTTTAACATAATAGATAATAAAAAATAGATCAACAAATAAAAACGAAGACAAAATAGTAGTGTAATTTTAATTTTAGGCAAAGTGAAATTTGAGGTTAAAAGAGCTGAACAGGATAAAGAAGAACATGTAGTGATAAAATGAACAATTTATGAATAAGATAGAAAACTCAAACTTTTTTGCATCAAATAACCTAGCAACAAAAATGTAAACAAGGAGATTTTCATTTAAATAATACAGTTAGAATGGGAGCAGACAAAAAATAGGTAAGGACATACGAATTTGGTAATACAGCTAGCAAACTCAATCTATAGGACTTTGCATGGTTTGAATACATTGAGTGGGTGTGTGTATATACACATATACATCCACATGCCTCCATCTTTGCTAGTTTTCCTAATGCAGAGCATATAGATGGTTTCTACTTTGTTGTTTGTTGCTGTTATAAACAGTACTAGCATGAACATACTTGTACCTCTGTAAAGCTATATTCATTTGTGTATTTTTGCAAACTCTGTTCCTAGAAATGAAATTGCTGCGTCAAAGGGTATGATTATTAATGGGGATTGCTAATTTGTCTTCAAAGAGTGTAAATTTCTACTAACAAATGAGAGCTCCTTGGTACCTTAAAAATTGCCAACTCTGGGTATTAACAAGTTTTTAAATGTTTGGTAATCTGGTAGCCTGTATTTTCATGGCATTTCTTTAAGTATTAGCATAAATATATCTTAAAATTTTGTTTTCTAGTCATTTGTCTAGAAATATACATGTTCTAAAAGGTAATACCAATTGCAAAGTATCATCCAACTAAACATTTAGATGTGTACATTTTTGTCTAACGTCTTTTTCTAGTATTGCCCTCCAATACACCAAACGTTCGCAGGACCAAGAGAACACGATTGAAACCTTTGGAATACTGGCGAGGGGAGCGAATAGATTATCAAGCAAGTCAGTCAGGTAAAATCGAATTTGTGCTGTAATGTCTATCAATGATAAAATAATAATAAGAATTGATGCAGTTTATGTTTACTATATGCCAGGCACTGTCCTACACATTTATATGTATTACCTCATTTAATTACATTGCCTTTCCAAAATGTGACAAGAATAGGATTCAAATCCAGATTATTTGTGGTTCCTATAGAGATGCTGATTTTCGCCCCTTTGGTAGCTATTGGAAACCTTGGTGGCGTAGTGGTTAAGTGCTACAGCTGCTAACCAAAAGGTCAGCAGTTCGAATTCACCAGGTGCTCCCTGGAAATCCTATAGAGCAGTTCTACGTCCTGTAGGGTCGCTATGAGTCGGAATTGACTGGACGGCAACAGGTTTGGCTTTGGTTTTGTTTGGTTGGTAGCTGTTTGAGGCAGTGGTGTGACCTCATACGGTGTTATTTCTATGTTATTAACAGGGTTTCTAATTGCATACAATGAGACATTAGATCAGAACATGAGAAAATTATGACTGGTAAAGTTAAAGTTATTCCCCATTATTGTTTTCATCCTACTTCCTCATAGATTTTTATTGAAAAAATGGTGGACAGTGGGCAGGAGAGAATAGTGTTATCTTAGAGCTGTTTCCTGTAATGACTATATCTAATCAAAGATTGAGACTCATGTGGATTACTATAAACAATTCCCCCCGGCCCACCTCTTTTATTTTTTAAACCTCCTGTGATGACTTGATTCAAGCAAGCCAAATGTTTTATCAGTGCTTCTAGATTTAGAGTAGTAGAGACAGAAATGAAATTGGTTGGTATTTGTGTTATTTGCATTATTAGATTGTAGCAATAGTAGTGTGTTCTTTGGTACTTTGGAAGGAAATGTGCTATATTAATTTAACGAGGTTTGTTTCAAGCTTTTCACTTTACGAGGTGTGTTATTTTAACTTGTTAAATTTCAGGAGGATTTCTGATTGGTGGAATACTATCCCCAGACACAGTGTCACCTGAAGGGAAGAAGGCAAATAGAAAAACGGGAACAGCCAACAAAATAACTAATAGGAAAAGGATCTGTCTTGATAACAATGAAAGAAGTATGAACTTATTCCTGAAAGTAACTTTTAGATTTTCTTTTAATAACATAGCGCTTTGAGAAGAAGCTGTTTGTGTATTTTGAAACTTACCTATAAAAACTTCAGACGTAATGCTATAGGTAAAATTTGCTTTTTAATGTCTATTTTTTCCCAAATTTAGAGCGTAAACCTGATTTTATTTTATTTAAAAAATCAGTAGTAGCATAATGTAAAACATTTTTTCATGAGTAACTTGCCTAGTCAAATGAGGCTTACCTTTTTTCCATGCCTATACTATGGGTTAAGGTAGACATTTTAATGTATTCTTCTTAAAGTGTATTAGATACTTCCAGCTTTCTTAAAGAATATGCAAAATATCATTTAACTTCTTAATGATGCAAGAGTTTAAGAATTGTCATAATTGGCTTATAGTGATTAAGAAGTTTAAGGTGTTTGCTTTTATATTAAATCATTGTGGATTTTTAAATTAGAATTTTTGTTTATCTAAGTCATTTATAAACAGGAAGAGATTGTTATACCTCTGGCAATTTTCTTTTATAACTTATACCTATCTATAGCTGTATTTCATCCTGGACTTTTTTTTTATAATTGAGAATTTTAAGTAAGTAGTTTATATTTCAATGGTGTTTCTTTTGCAGAGAAAAAATTAGTGACAAATCTGAATATACCTCTAGGAGATCCTTTTCAGCCAACAAGGGTAAAGGACCCAGAAACAAGAGAGAGTATTCTCATGGGTAAGATCAGGGATGATATTGGAAATTATTTATTAACAACTAGTAAGGATAACCCTGGTGATGCTTGGCTGCCAACCAAAAGGTCAGCAGTTTGAATCCACCAGCTGCTTCCTGGTAACCCTGGGGCAGTTCTACTCTGTCCTGTAGGGTCGCTATGAGTTGGGATCAACTTGCCAGCAAGAAGTTTGGTTTGTTTTTGTTTAGTGAGGATAAACTGCTGGCCTTATGACCAGCCTGTTTGCTTTCTTTTTTTTTAACCAGCTCTTTCAGAGCTAATGTCCAACAGAGGGTCTAATTCCAGCAAGAAGCCTGTATGGGGACAACTCTGGGGAACCACTGATGACAGACAACCTCCAGGGGACATATACCACCATGTATTTGCCCTCTGGGGTACAGATACTGCCTACAGGAGTATCGCCTCCCTCAACATGGCCTAGTACTTCTTTGACCAAGAGAATACATGGGAACAGGGGCTGTTTGTGGGGAATTGTAGCAAGTTAGTTGGTGACCCTAGGACATACTCTCACCACCCTTAGGGGCAGTCAGGGATTGTGGGCAGGGCATAGACAGCCTTTCAGGCTTTAGAATGCCAATAATGGTACCTGGGATGTGAAACCTTAAGACTGGTGCAAGGTCCTAGAAGCCTCCTTCTTTATTAGATAGACATTAATCATTTAGTCACTGAAAGGTGGAGAAGGCCACAGGAGCCCCCAACTGAGGGTCTGTGACAGGGTGGGGTTAGTAGAAAGCATTCAGCTATTTACCAGTCAGGTAACATTTACGTGCACAAAGTATTTCAGTATTTTAACACCTGTTATGACTGTACTATTGTGCCAAGTAACAAATGTCAGAGGACAAATAGGTCAAACTAGAGAGGCGGTAAGAGAATTCTCACTTAAAATCTGGGCTATGAAATTAGCAAAGCTATTTCCATATTCAGATTGTTTATTTGGCAGCAGAGGTAGAATTACAGAGTTTAGTTTAGTGTCATAAGTAAAAATTGCTATACGGTACAAGGTTAGGTAAGTTGTGGGTGCTGACAGGAGTTTATCACTTTTTGTCTGTTTCTTGAGTCTTCTATGTATTTTCTATATCCTGTAGCCTGTGCAATCAATAACGTTGCTATATATGCAGGGAAACAGGATCAGAAGCTGTTGCTGATAGAAGAATGTATTAATTATAGATCTCGAAAGGTTTGTAAGTAAAAAGGAAATTCCAAAGTGAGATTGTAATTTGTGAGCAACAGTTGGAACTGTGGTTTCTCATAGCCTTTACCTGACAAATAAAAATTTTATCTGTCAGGTTAGCTCAAAAGAATCTATTGGCATAGTGATGATACGTTTGCATTGTGGGCTGTGTTAAACTTTTTAAAGATACAGAGTTCATTCTTGTCTTTCCCCTAATTTTCTTTTTCTTCTGAGCTATAATAGTAATAATAATATTGACATTATTATTAATAGCTAAGACTTAACATAGTGCCTACTTTGTGCCCATGTTGTAAACATTTTACACATAGTAACTAATTTGGTATTCACAGCAACTCTTTAACATAGATAAACTATTATCCCATTTTACAGAGAAGAAAATGGAGACACAGAAAAAGAGAGGTTAAGTAACTTGCCTAAAGTCATAGAGCTGGTAAGAAAGGCAGGATTTAACCCTCCAGCATTGTAGCTCCAGAGTCAATGATCTTAATCGTTAATTACTTCTGCTTCTCTAAGGCAGGTTTATATTTAGAAATAACTCTTACTGTATGTGTGTATATATTACGGTATCATTGAGCAGTATCACTGCTATTGTTTTATATTACTGTTTTTTTCTGTAGATCTTGTAAGGCCACGAGATACGTATCAATTTTTTGTTGAGCATGAGGAGTTGAGAGTATATAAAACATTGGATACACCTTTTTTTTCTACTGGAAAATTGATATTAGGACCATGTCAAGAAAAGGGAAAGCAGCATGTTGGCTTAGATACATTGGTAAGTATTTGCAGTTCTCCATATATTTGTTTTTTGCTATAGGTACAGTACTGATTTATTGAACTTGATAAGGAACTAAAAATGTTGAGTCTGTTTAGTCAACCAACCAGTAATTATTTAAAAGCACCTGTTCTATGCCTAGCACGATAGCCTTGAGAGTCAGAAGTTTAAGATATATACTTAAAAGACTCTTAGGATATAGGTTTTCAAATAAATCATTAGAATTTTAGAGATAGAGGGGGTTATAGAGATTAAATCTAATTCCTCATTTCTCAGGTTATATAATAGAGAGAGAGAGTTCAAAAGACTTCTTTAGAAGTCAACTAGTTAGTGTCAGACTGAGGACTAGGAGTTAGTTGCTTCAACAAATACTCAGCAATATACTATTATATATAACAGTATTACAGCCTGAAGTTATAATGAGATTCAGGGTGAGTCTTTCTCTAACTCTCACAAGTACTCTCTCTCTTTCTCAAGTATCATTTACTTGAAGCACTTTCTAAATGTCAGGTATCATGTTAAGCACTTCACACATATTGTCTTATTTATGTCTTTTGTATCTATTATTTACTGGTGAGGAAACTGACTCAAAAAGGTTAAGTAACTTGCCCAGGGTCACCGAATTAGTAATGGCACTTTATGAGGCTCCAAATTCATGCTCTGTACTGCTATATCATAAACACTACCAAAAAATGTTAGTAGCAATTAGCTATGGGCAGTTCGAACCCACCAGCTGCTCCACCGGAGAAAGATGTGGCAGTCTGCTTCTGCAAAAATCACAGCCTTGGAAACCTGTTGGGGCAGTTCTACTTTGTCCTATAAGGTTGATATGAGCCGGAATTGACTCGATGGCAGTGGGTTTAGCAAAGAAGAGAGCCATTTCAAGAAGGCTTGTGGAGGTTAAAAACAGTATAAATAAAAGTATGCAGTAACTCTTAAACATGGAGGAACAATAAAGACAGTGCTCTGGCAACGACAAATACTTTGCGTAGGTGAGGACAGTGTGTCACATTTTTTTTGCCTTCTTATATTACACAAGTTTGAAATCATTCAGTGTTCTTAAAGCCTCAACTTATAAACACATGTTTCAAAGAGTGCAAATTCCCCGAATATAAAATATTTGTCAGAAATTGCATAATTTCAAAGGCTGAGGGAATTATAAACTACCTTTATACTATTGCCACCTACTGGTTACTTTTGCATAGCTACTGTTCTTCCTCTGTTATTCCTTTGGGAAAATCAATCTTGAATTAAGTAGTTGCCCAGGACTGGATGGTAGTGGTAGTGCTGGTAGTAGTAAAGAAGTAAATATAGCAATAATTTAACTGAACTATATGAAATTGTCCTTTTTGTAGGTAAAAATTGTTGAATATCAGCAACTTTATTTTCTAAACCAGAGTACTTTTGAGGATGAAAGGGAGGGTGATATTATTACTATGTTGGATATTGTTGTTGTGTGCCCTTAAGTAGATTCTGACTCATAATGACCCTGTATGACAGAGTAGAACTGCCCCATAGGGTATCCTAGGCTGTAATCTTTATGGAAGCAGATTGCTGGGACTTTTCTCCTGCGAAGCTGCTGCTGGGTTCAACCACCAGCCTTTCAATTAGCAGCCAAGCACTCAACCATTGCATCACCAGGACTCCTTATTATACCTGTTGGATAAAAAACCAAAACCAAACCCATTGCTGTCGAGTTGATTCTGACTCGTAGTGACCCTAGATAGTAGATATAAGTTGAGATTTTCCTGGGCAAATTGGGACTGTAGTCTTCTTAGCAATACGGTTTCTTATATATAGAGTAAAGCTGTGTTACAGAGGATATGAAAAGACTGATCAGAATAATTTTAGTTTTGTGGTACCTTTAACATGCTATTAAAGTTTGGGACATCTCAAGTCACTAGCAAAGGAGAGGAGTGTGGATGTAAGTGATGTATACCTTAAATATTTAAAAACCCAAGCATTGTCAACTACTATACTTCATAACATTTTATCTTGAATTTAGTTCAGAAAACACTTATTGATGGCATACTACTGGGATGGACTCCTAAGTCCTGTCTGGGAGTACAGTGGTGATGATACATAAGAGCTAACTTTAACACACTATGAAAAGTATTATAATAATGCTGTTTGTAAACTGTTAAGGGAGCACAAAGGAACAAGCAGGTTGTCAAGGAGGAAGGCTGTATTTGTTTATTTCTATAAAACAAGTTGTTAAAAATTGAATATATGCGTGGTCAGTTTTTACAAATGCCTTTAAAGCTCTGCTACCTTTAGGCTATCTTTCCTCCATTTGAAACTACAGAAACTATTCAACAGTTTAGAAAAACCAGCTCAAATTACTTGCCATTTTCTTAGCTCTCAGTGTTTTATAGAGTAGGCTGTGTTTCATGGTATGTGTCTAGGAAAAAAGAATACCATTAGAGACTTTTTATTTTTTAAGTGTAATATATAATATTTCTGAATCCTGAATTTGAAAATTATAGAATTTGGAAAGCATCAAATTTTAAGAATATGTAATGTTATACCAACATTTTAAAAATACCATTTTTCAGTATTTGGCATTTCAGGAAACTATGAAATCATGAGTTACTGAAGCATCATGTTCAAAACAATTCTTTTTACTGACAAAAATATTAAAGCAAGCTCAAAAAGGAGAAAAAAAAAGAACAATAAGACTTGAGTTTATATTAACAGAAGAGGGAAAATTGAGGCAAGGAAAGAAAACGGTACACGTAAGAGTCAAAGATTAATTTTTTAATGCTACATCAGTATAACTAGATTTATAAAATTTTCAGTAGACTTAAAACATTGTACATCTCCAGGTATTTTTAAAAGATTAAAAACAACATATTTAAATATCTAAAGAGTTAGATAGTCTTTGTATAATAACAAAAGTGCAATCAAAAGTAAAGGTAAGCATTAGGAAGTGTCATCACTAGATAGTAAAGATAGTAGTGCCCATTAAACAGTAATGTCTTTAGTTTTCAAAAAGAAATGTCAGTAGTAAATATATGAAAGTCTTTTACCTGGCTAATATTCACAAACTGCACTTTATACTTACTGAGTTAGTAGAAATTACTAGGAAAATATTCATCCCTTTGACCTATGAATCCAATTTCTAGAAATTTGTCCTACAGAAAGAACTTAAAAGTGAGGAGGAGCAACTGAACATATGAGATTTTTGTAGCATTGACTATAATTGTAAAAAGTAGAAACCAGTGAAAAGTGCTGCTGGAAGAAAATGGTTATATTTATGTTTTAGTGATAGGATAAATCACACTGATAATAAGCAATTATATAGCACTTACATGTTCCAGGCACTGTACTAAGCATTTTTTGTATTAATTTAAATACATTATTTTGAAGAGTAGCCATATTTAAAAAACACTTAGAATAAACATTTAAGCAAAATATACAACATAGAAAATTCTTATACACATGCACATATGAATTTTCATAAGCCAATAAATAATAAAGAACAAAAGAAATTTCTTCCCAGACTAGTTTTCTTTTGCTTCCCTAAGAAATTACAATAAATGTAGTAGCTTAAAACAATACACTTTTATATTATCTTATAGTCTGTAGGTTAGAGTCTCACGAGGCCCAAATCAAGGTGTCAGCTGGGCCATATTCTTTTCTAGAGTCCCTGGGAATGAATCCACTTCTAAACTCATTCAGGTTGTTGGCAGTATTCAGTTTCATGTGGTTGTAGGACTGAAGTATTTATTTCCTTGCTGGGTATTGGCCAGGTTTTTTTTTTCAGCTTCTTGAAGTCGCCTGCATTGCTTGGTTCGTGACCCATTTCAGTCCACTTTCAATGCCAGCAACAGCGTGAGTCCTTCTCATGCTTCACGTTTCTCTGACTTCTCCCTCTGCCTCCTTGCTTCTTTACTTCCAGTGGGAAAAAGTTGTCTACTTTTATGGACTCATGATTAGATTTAGCCCACCTGGATAATCCAGGATAATCTCACCATTTCAGGGTTCCTTTTGCCATTATAATGTAACATATATACAGGTTCTGGGGATTAGAGTTGTGGTCATCTTTGGGGAGTCATTTTTTGCCTACCGTACTTTAAGATTCCTTGGAATGTAGTTGATGTGGTGGTAGTTTAATTTGAAATGAGATTTTTATTTTTAATTTTTCAGGTTTTTTATGTTGACTCTGGTGACCTTTTATGTACCTTACATGAAACACCTTATCTAATGACTGCTGGGGATTCATTCTATGTTCCTTCAGGTAAGAATAATTGAAGGTACTTTATTTCACATAGTTATAATATATTTCACATAGTTGTACTTTATTTTGTATAGTTATAATATATTTATATAGTTGCATATGGGCACCATGAAAAGAAAGTGGTCAAAATGAGGTGATATGACTGGTGCCAAAGCAATTTGATACGTATTTCCTTTTTTATCATTAGGTAGGTATATTAGTGTTTTGATACATGAAAATTGAACGAGAGTTGTTTATTGCTATTTCTGAAAGTAGAAGATACGTCTTATCCTAGAGTAGAAGGAAAATTGTTTCCCTATCTTACCTCACATGTTATGTAGTAAAATAGTTTTTAGTGGATTATTTTAAACATGCAGAATAGTGTGCTTCATCAGCTATTGAAAAGCACAAGATTTTGGAAATAGGAATTTTGGTTTATTCATCCATTCATTCAGCAATTATGACTGAGTGTCTTTTATAGCCGGGCATTCTCTAAGAGTTTGGGATATATAAGTGAACAAAACAGATACAAACATCTGTCCTCGTGGAGCTAGCATTCTACCAAAGAAGAAACAATAGTAGCTGTGCTTATCTGTATAGTACTTAGTGTGTGGCAGCACTGTTTTGAATGTGTTAGGTTTATAACCACCACTCATCTGTCAGCTTGTCATACTAAGATGGCTTGCTTGATGCTGTGATGCTGAAAGCAATGCCCCTGGTATTTCAAATACCAGTAGGGTCACCCATGGTGGACAAGTTTTAGCAGAGCATCCAGACTAAGACAGACTAGGAAGAGGGGCTAGCAGTATACTTCTGAAATAATTGGCTAGTGAAAACCTTAGGAAAAGCAGTGGAACATCATTTGATACCCAAGCCATGATATTTTCAATTGCCTCATATGCGTGGGAGAGCTTGACAATGAATAAGGAAGACCAGAGAATAATTGATGCCTTTGAATTATGATGCTGGTGCAAAATATTGAATATACCATGGACTGCCAAAAGAACAAACAAATCTGTCTTGGAAAAAGTACAGCCAGAATGCTCCTTAGAAGCGAAGATGGCAAGACTTTGTGTCTTGTACTTTGGACATGTTATGAGGAGGGACCAGTTCCTGGGGAAGGGCATCATGCTTGGTAAAGTAGAGGGTCAGCAAAAAATAAGACCCTCAGTGACATAGATTAACACAGTGGCTGTATAGTGGGCTCAAACCTATCAACAATTGTGAGGATGGCCCAGGACTGGGCGATGCTTTGATCTGTTGTACATAGGGTCACTATGAGTTGGAACAAACTTGAGAGCACTTAACAACAACAAGATTTATTAACTCAGTTAATATGTGTCCATTTCTAATACTTGGAAAGTGCACTATAGTACTCAGTGCTAATAAACCTGCCTTATGTGATGCCATTTTTGTGATTATTTATGGCCTAAATTTATTTAAGAGTAGGATTTGCCTTTTTTTAACTTTGAGATTTTATTTTTACTTTCACATTTTACCTTTTATACCTACCTATATATGAATTTTTTTTTATATATGAAGGGGAAACCCTAGTGGCTTAGTGGTTAAGAGCTACAGCAGCTAACCAAAAGGTTGGCAGTTCGAATTCACCAGTTGCTTCTTGGAAACCATATGGTGCAGTTCTACTCTGTCCTAAAGAGTTGCTATGAGTCAGAATCGACTCAGCGGCAACAGATTTGGTTTGGTTTTTTATATATGAAGGTGGAGTCCCTGGGTGGTGCAAACAGTTACGTGCTCTACTATTAGCTGAAAAGTTGACAATTTGCACCTACCCAGAGGCACCACAGAAGACAGGCCTGGCTATATGCTTTTGAGAGGTCATAGCCTTGAAAACCCTATGGAACAGTTCTACTCTGCACACATGGGATCACCATGAGTTAGAAATGACTCGATGGCAACTCAACAACAACATATATGAAAGTTTTGGTTTGAAGGAATCTACAGCAGTTCCAGAAACCTAATAAAGATTGGGTTCAAAAAGATTTTTTTCCTGCCCCCTTGTTGAACTCATTTCTGCAGTCATTATCAGAATAATGAAAAGCTTACGTTCTTTCATGCCTGATCTGGATCACAGGTGGTGGTTAACTCTTGGATCTTTCAGTTCATGGAGTTAAATAAGAGTTATTTTGAGTTGGGTAAAAAATTTTTTTTGTTTTTAATTTTGTGTTGTATACTGTAACTGCCATATGACAGCCAAATGCTTAATCAAAAGGCAATGTTGATTCCTATGGAAATAACGTAATTTTCTTGTCACTTTACTTCTAGGTAATTATTACAACATCAAAAATCTCCAGAATGAGGAAAGTGTTCTTCTTTTTACTCAGATAAAAAGATGAAAGATTAAGCAAAACTTAAACACATGTGTATATGTATATATAACAGCTTGGACAGGTGGAACATTTATGTTTGTAATCACTTGTGATGTTTTTAAAATAAAAAATTTATTCTGTTTAGTGATTACTTATATGAGATAAACATTTTCAACCTCCTATATGTAGCTTCTGATTTTTCTATAAATATTACAAAAATAACATTGCATTGGGCAGATCTGCTGCAAAAGATCTCCTTAAAGTGTTAAAAAGCAAAGCTGTTACTTTGATGACTAAGTTGCTCCTGACCCAAGCCATGGCCTGTAGTGATGGCCATATTTACGACCTTCTAGTTCGACGTGACAGCACTGGGTTGGGGTGTAGTAATAAAATGCAAAGAATACCAAAATCACTGCTCCCACAGTGAAATCAAGTAGTAGACAGTTTTCTTTCAGAAGAGATCTGATTCATATGCCCATTTATTTAGAAAATCTTTTCTGAATATTACTTTTAAATCATTAAATAATCCAACAGTAGGAAACTGGTACAATAATAGGGAAATGGTACATCGGGAATCACATCTATTTAAATTATTATATATAAACTTTTTTTCATCATGTTTTTGCATGTTTTTTAATGCTAGAGGTGGTGCCTTTTACCATTTCTTTCTGTGCTTGCTCCCTCCCCAACATTTTAATATTAAAAAAGATAAAAATACCTCAATAAATATAGGCCAGTCTAATTTTTATTTCTTTTGTATAAGTGTTGTAATTACAGTGACCTCTGAAGAAGTTGTTTCATGGTGGATAATCCTTAGGCCTGCTCCTTTTTTAGGGCTGTATTTAACAGTTAAATACACTATATAGATATATAGAGAGAGAAAGATTGTGTGTGTGTGTGTGTGTAAGGGGAATACAGGAGAGGAGAGAAGAGGAAAGGGGGAAGGAGGGTAGGTTGGAGAGGAAGAGCAAAGATAAACACTCAAGACCACAGATAGTAACATTTCAGGGGAGAAGCCCACCAAGATTATGTATTTTGCAGGTAGATATTTATGTTAAAAGACCAACATAACCCATAGTGTAAAAATAGAATATTGTAAAATACCAAACAAAAAGGCACTGCTTTTTTTCCCTACCCACTTTAAAAAAAGATATAATTTGTGTAGAATACTTGAAACTGTAAAGATATACTCTTACATAGAGAGAACTTTATGCGTTACCAGTCCAGCAACTTACTTCACTTCATTAAACTTAATTATAATTGTTCTTTTTACTGCTTTTGGATAGCAAGGTTACATATTTTTGTACATCTCATAGCATTGTTGCAAGTGAACAAGTAAGTGTGATGTGGTTTTCCAGTGACTGTAAAGAGAATGATATTTAGGAGGCAAGTCTTGTAATGGAGCAATAACACATTATAAAGTTAATCCACTAAACAATCGAGTCCAAAGCCTAAGAATCCATCAAGTAGGTATAGAAGCTCATCATAAAGCATATTAAATAACAGAAAAATGTCTTTTAAAATAGTATTTGCCCATTGCTGGTAAGCAGAATATAAGTAGGCAAAAAAGGTGAGCCTTCCTTAGATCACGTCTTACGTTTTTGTCCTCACATTTCTGTAATTCCTTTGAAAAAATCTGTATATATTTTTAAGGTGACTAAACATGTGCAATATACACTTGAAAATTTTTTCAAAACATAACATTTTTTGAGGAGTGCAGTAACGGATATAGTGGGAAAATCCTACCTTCATAGCTAACTGTGTGAAAGGTCAGCATGAAGCCAATTCCCAAAGTGTAGAATGTATCCGGTCCTTAGTTTCCTACTTTTCTGTCATCACCAGCCGCTCACACGGTACACTCTGATCCCAACCACCCAGAGCTGGATCAGAGTCACTAGTTAGATGGACGTCATCTTTCAGGCCAGCTGCCCATGCAGCATTTCATGGACCCAGCCACCCAAAGCTGGGTTAGGGCTGACATCTTAGAAGGATGCCTGCTTTCAGACTGCCAAATAGGTTCTCACTGCCCTATCGTTTTATTAGCTGGAGTGACTCTGAATTCACAAAGTATACCATACTTATGGCTACAACTTTATTACAACCAAAAACGAAGAGACACCTAGGGTGATGTCTGGAAGAGGTCACAGTGTGGAGCTTCTGTGTCCCAAAGAGGGATGTGCTACACTGTCCCATGGATGGTTACCAACCAGGAAGTTCCACAGCCTCGGTTCAGGGCTCTGTCAGCTTCCCTATGTGGTGATGACAGATTACATTATGCCTCCCCAGGCTTAGCAATCAGGATCTCAGGTGGTCTCTTTTGGACTGGTCAGCTCCTCCTCATTAGTCTCAGGTATAGTCTGGCTAGGAGGAACTGAGAAAAAGGACGAAATTGCTTTTTGCAAAGTGAGCCCACACCTCATGGAGGGAGTGGCACTTAGGAGGAATGAGGTGCTAGAGTTTTTTTTCCCCAATGTTTTGCTTCTTTTTTTCCCCCGCCATAAAAATGGAGGATTATGTCTCTTTACATTGTGACCAAATTTCTTAATGATTAGTTCCTTTGGGGAAAATGTAATATTAGTATGATTTCATATATTTCATTGATTATATTGTTATAATGTAGAGTTCTCTGATTACAAAAATAAATTTCAACTTGACATTTTCTTTATGGATTAGTCTAGTAACATTGTTCTCCACGTAGAACAAAAGTATTACTGCTACATTGCAAGTAACAGTTCTGAATTTTTTTTTAAGGGAAAAACCTTAACATTTAGCTGAACACCGATTTCTATAATATCTTTCAAATTTTTAATTTGCCTAAAGTGTAAACATATATTTAATCTGTATGCAGTTGGTTTGAGATTATATTAGTATTTAAAAATTTTTTAAATTTGTTAATACCATTTTTAACAGTTACTCAGAATAAGGCCATTTTCTCAAAATAATGTGAACTATTTTATATTTTTAATAAATTTAAATACAAATTCTTAAATATTTTTCTAGTAATTACTAAATCCATTAATCAATGTCTATTAGTGTTTTTTCATCTTTACCTTTAAATTACCTTTAGAGTGGATTTTGATTTAAACTGAATTTAATGCTTTACTAAATTTCAGAATTCTAAAAAAAAAGGAAAAATAAAAGACTATATATTTGCATTGGTGGTTTAGGGCATTTCAAGCTCTAAATATGCCTGTGCTGGAAATCATCTGAGCTCAGCTTTGATACATGAGCCAAGTATTCGAGTATTGCTTAAAGATTATAGGGAGGCAGGTGTAGATAGAATTATTTTATCTTTTCATTATTTTTTTAAACCACCTCTCAAATACATGCTTCAACTCCTTCTGCCTCCCAAATTCTAATCTCTATTGGAAGAAAATAAGAAAAAGGAAAATATCGAGTGCTCTAAAAGTAAAAAAATAAAAATGAAAAAAAAGATTAAAGAAATGGAACTGTACCCTTATGACCCAAATTTTTCAAGCACTGACATACAAAAACTAACAGTATGTTATCAAATCGATGAGGAATTGGTATTCAAATATAAATAAAAGTTACTTTACCTAAGTTTTTGGCTTGCGTGTATGTATGTATATAAGGAAATGTAAGAGTATATTTGTTGATGTGATAGGCCATGTTGAACTTTAAAAAAAAATATTTACATTGTGAGTTAATGGAAACTTTCCTCTTGGAAATTTTAATATAAAAATTGAGTGCCACTCTTCAAAACACATTTACTGAGTGCTTACAACATACTTAGTACTCTGCAAGGTTTTGGGCATACAGGGATAAAATAACAGCTTTACTATAGGAGGCAGACTGGCCACTTTTAGTGTTTCTGTAGAAAAGTAGCATAGAAGGCAAACCATCAGACAGAAATCATTTAATACACAGGAAACCCAATTCCTGAATTGACAGTCTAGCTTATAAAAATTCACTGTTCTTGTCTGCAGCTTTTGAAGCTTTATCTCTGGTCTAAAACTAATTGTACCCATTCAGAAACCACCTTTCTTGTTAAAAGGAGAGTCTGAAAGATCGTTAGAGAATAACTCAGATTTTCCTCTTAATATTACCAGAAGAACTAAAAATATGTGAAAAACTAAAGAGATTTGGGGAGAAAATGGTTAAAAATCAGAAACACTGCTAGTCACTATTCCTGAAGTTATTCTAAGCAATCTCTCACTAGCCCAAACACCTTAGTCCCATTTGTCAGATTATATTGTAGGTGTATACTTTCAACTTTGCTTTTATTAAGAAAAAAAAATCAGTGGAAATTGATTTATTGCTTTTCATGTGAAGCTTGCTAATGACATTGCCATTAGATTTCTCAGCAACATAAGACATGTCTGAGTTTGGTATATGAATAAGATTTTTATATCTAGAGAAACTAGTATAATTGCTTTCCTGATTGAAGAGTTATGTAAACTAGATGTTTTCCATCTTTACCTATACTGTCTAGAAGTTCACTACCAGATTTTGCTTGGCCATTTGCAATGGCTTGATTTTTTTAAGTGAAGTATTTATTTTATTGATATAATTTACTTATAGTCAAATGCATGGATCTTAAGTATGGTTAAATGAGTTTTTGACAAGTACGTGTTAGATTTACGTATCCCACAGAAATTTTGTCACCCAGGAAGTTTTTTTTTTTTAATTCAAAGCTCTGGCAAGTTTTCAAGAATAAGTACTTCTTGATCTGATATTTGCCTTTGGTTGATTTCCGGTACCTTAAAATGGCAGGGTTTGACCATTTTATACTTTTTTTTTTTTTTTTTAACGGGAGACTTGTTTACCTCTGTGTGCTTCCATTACTGGAAACGATGTCTCATTTGTTTTGCTGTTGAGGTTTTTTTTCTCTTTAAAGAATTTCATTCTATAATAGGTTAATTTACTAGTAAGGTGATTTATCCTAAAACCTTGAGGCTTGGTTTTAGTCTTTGTTAGGATAGTTTTATACTAGCCATTACTCCAGTGGTTCTCAATGTCATGGGACATTTGCCGATGTCTGGAGACATTTTTTAACATCATGACTTTTGTGTGTGTTACTGAACAAACAGTTGTCTATTAGATCAATTAAGAATGAGAAAAATAAAGTACTCTCAGGGAGTACTTCAGTCTGAACCGGTCCGGTAATTTTTTTTTTTTTTTTTAAGAAATTTGAGTTTCTGTTTCACGTTTTTCTCCCATTCTATCAGAGTCCATCTGTTGTGGCTCTGATCACTTCTAATATTATTTCTGCTCCTTTTTTTTTTTTTTTTTCCTTCTTTTCTGGTATTTTAATTATGCTTGTTACACTTTTTGTAATGGTCCCACAATTTTTGGATATCCTTTTCCATTTTTGGTTGAAAACCTGACATAATGTATAATAGTAATTAAGATAAATTTCAGTACCAAATGTGGGTGAAGTGTGCACAACTTGACCAAGATAAATGATGACACTAAGAGTGCATCAGAATAAGGGACATCATTGGTAAATGCTATAACACACATTTTGTAACAACAGCAGTAACAACCAAAAAATATGTGAGTGGTTACATAGGTAGATGTATGCATAATGTGTATAGGAAAGTATATGTGTGTATATATGTGTGCATGTATAGCTGTATCTGTAGATGTATACACATGTTTGTGTGTACTGCACATATGTTCGTATATAATAAAGCACATAGGGTGGCACAGTCGCAGATCCTTCCCAGACATAAACACATTGCTGGATTGGTTTACTCATTTTGAAGGGTTAGGACCATAGTCTTGTGGAACAACTGTCAGTTGGCACAACATAGTCCATAAAGTTTATGTTCTATATCCTAGTTTGGTAAGTAACACCTGGGGTCTTAAAAGCTTGAGAGTGGCCCTTTAAGATATAACCTTTGGTCTCATCTGGAGCAAAAGAGAAAGAAGGAAACCAAAGATTCCCAAAAGAAACTAGCCTACAGGACTAATTGCCTACACAAACCATGGCCTCATCTATCCTGAGACCAGAAGAGCTAGATGGTGCCCGGCTACCACTACCTACCATTCTGACTAGGGACAGAATAGATGGTCCCTGATAGAATGGGAGAAAATTGTAGAACAAAATGACTGGTTGAAATGAGATGAACCCTTAAGACTATTGCCCTGAGATACCCTTTAAACTTTGAACTGAAACTAGTCTTAGAGGTCATCTGTGAGTACTGTGTGCCTTTATAAAAAGTCATCTATATGAGACCAAAAGGCCAACATTTACCCTAAAGCAAAGACGAGAAGGTCAGAAGGGGGTGGGAAGCTAGACTAATGAAAATGGAACAACCAGAGTGGAAATAATGAGAATGTTGGCACAATGTGGACGATGTAACTAATGTCTTGGGACAAATATAGAAATTGTTAAATGGGATCCGAATCTGCTGCATAAACTTTCACCAAAATCACAATAATTAAAAAAAAAAAAACAAAACATACTTTTTGGTTATCACCTCCTTATTCTTAGCACATTGTTACTTTCTGGAACTACAAGTTGCTCTAAGCTCACCTTGTGTGTTTCTTCTCTGGTCAGTAGAATCAGCCATTTCTTCAGGAAGCCCTGGAGAATAGTGTTAGAAGCCATGATCTGGTGCTAGATATGTTGTTACTTCTAGGCCTACTCAACTGACAGAGCAAGGTAATATATGTGTGTATATTAAGATGTGGTAATACACATTTATAAATATTTCTGTCAATGATAGAAGAACAAAGATGACAGCCTTCGGTATGGATTACACTTCAACATAGAGAAAACAAAAATCCTGAGAACTAGACCAATAAGGAACATCACGATAAATGGAGAAAAGGTTGAAGTTGTCAAGGATTTCATTTTATATGGATCCACAATCAACACACATGGAAGCAGCAGTCAGGAAATCAAACAACATATTGCACTGGGCTAATCTGCAAAAAATCTCTTTAAAGTGTTAAAAACCAGAGGTGTCACTTTGAGGACTAAGGTGCACCTGACCTAAGCCATGATATTTTCAATCACCTCATATGCATGCAAAAGCTGAACAATGAATAAGGAAGACCGAAGAAAAATTGAAGCCTTTGAATTACCATGTTGCAAAGAATATTGAATATACCATGGACAGCCAGAAGAATGAACAAGTCTGTCGTGGAAGAAGTACAGCCAGAATGCTCCTCAGAAGGGAGGATGGTAAGACTCAATCTCATATATTTTAGACATGTTACCAGGAGGGACCAGTCCCTGGAAAAGGACATCACGCTTGGTAAAGTAGAGGGTCAGTGAAAAAGAGGAAGACCCTCAACCAGCTGGATTGACAGAGTGGCTGCAACAATGGGCTCAAATATGACAATTGTGAGGATGGCTCAGGACCAGGTGATGTTTTATTTTGTTGTAAATAGGGTCACTATGAGTCGGAGCCGACTCGATGGCACCTAACAACAACATAAATATTTCTACGTGTAACTATATCTGTATTAGGCTAAACTTGAGTACATAATGATATCTCCAACTCTAATCCATTACTACATAGAACATTCTAGACTTCTCTTATCTGTAAGCTCCCACCATTCATTTACTTAATTATTCAATTTCAGTATGCTTATATATCAGTTTTGGAATTGTTAATTTACAGCGCTTATGTGCGGTTCCTTTTGCCTTTAGTCTTACAGACTTGCTTCATTTCCAGTTAAGTTAGCACCTTCCCTCACTCACTTCAGTGAAGTTTAATACTTTTGTAATATAGTTAGACTGTTTTGTCACATTCTGCATTCCAGCCGCCTAAATAATTTTGTAAAAAGGTGCATACATTAACGTTCGCTGTGTTGCACAGTTTTATAGGTTTTGACAAATGCGTATTGAGATGTATCCACCATTACTGTTTCGTACAGAATAGTTTCTGCGAGACGCCTCACCAAATCTGCGAGGTACTCACAGGTTGTCCCAGATTTCTAAATACCCAGAAAGCCATCAAAAGGGACCGATCACTAAATGTGACTCCTCCATAAATATCACATCCTTTCAACCAGAGGCTGAACACATGTTGGCATATGGAAAGTAGCTTTTATTCTTACGAAAAGCAGACAGCATACAACAGGGGCGTGGACCCCCCCCAGCTCAAAATTTCTATGCGCACCCACTTTTTGTCATAAGATGAAGTTCCCGAAGAGGACAGTTACATGTCAGACGGTTTCCCCAGCTTCTCGAAGCTGTCCCAATTGAGATAAAGAACTCTTCCATGCGTGTCTTTTTCCAGCATTGTGGGTGAGGGACACAAAAAAGATGGCCTACCTCCTGCCAGTTTCCTCTCTCCAGGTAGTTTAAATA
The DNA here is from genome assembly GCF_030014295.1 of Loxodonta africana. Lineage (NCBI taxonomy): Eukaryota > Metazoa > Chordata > Mammalia > Proboscidea > Elephantidae > Loxodonta > Loxodonta africana. The sequence continues at coordinate 89,333,530 of NC_087346.1, forward strand.
AGTGGACTGAGAACTTCTGCTATGCATGTTTCCCACTAACGCTATAGTTGAGGGACAGAGACACTCTCCCTCCCCAGCCGTTTTTATACCCCTAAGCCTACATGGAACCCTGGTAGCCTAGCAGTTAAGAGGTATAGCTGCTAACCAAAAGGTAGGCAGTTCGAGTCCGCCAGGTGCTCCTTGGAAACCCTGTAAGGGGAGTTCTACTCTGTCCTTTAGAGTCGGTATGAGTCGGAATCCACTCGATGGCAATGGGGTTTTTTTAAAGCCTACATGACACACTTCAAGGAGTGCAAGGTAGATTTTTCCCTCCTGACCACCCTAGGAATGGGGAAGGGCAGATGCCTTGGTGCCAAGCCAAGAATTTTATCTCCTTAACCCTGCTGACTTTTAGACAAATCATTAGGCTTGGGGCAGAGGGTGGTGGTGGTTTGTTCTGAAGCTTAAAGATGCTGGCGGGGGGAGGAACAGGGAAGACATGACCAATGAGTTTGTCCAAAGGACTGCCTCCTCACAGTTTCACCACTGTAAAAATGCCTTGTGCATTAATCCCTCCTCTCCATCCTTATGAACCTCTGACAACCACCGATTTTTTACTGTTTCTAGAGTTTGTCTTTTTCAGAACGTCATATAGTTGGAATCCTACAGTATATAGCCTTTTCAGACTGTCTCCTTTCACTTAGCAATACGCATTTAAGTCTTGTCCATATATTTCTTGATTTTATAGCTCATTTCTTTTTATAGCTAATAAATATTGCATTGTATGGATATACCATAGTTTATCCATTCACCTTTTGAAGGACATCTGGGTTGCTTCTACTTTTTGGTAATTATGAATAAAGCCGCTATAAACATTTGTGTGCACACTGTTATGTAGGCGTAAATTTTCACCTTAATTGGGCAATTACCTAAGAACACGGTTGCTGGATTGTGTGGTAGGACTATGTTTACTTTGTAAGAAACTTCCCCACTGTCTTCCGAAATGGCTGTACCATTCTGCATTCCCACCAGCAATGAATGAGAGCTTCTTGCCACCATTCTCAGAATTTTGGGATTTAAGCCATTTTATTTATTTATTTATTTTTAGGAACAGGTATGCAGTGGTATCTCACAGTTGTTTTAATTTGTGCATAATTGTTTTCATTTGTTCCTTAAATATTTGGTGAAATTATCTGGGCCTGGTGATTTTTTGGTTTTTGAAGGTTCTTAATTATTGATTCAATTTCTTTAGTAGACACAGACTTATTCAGATTATCTATTTCTTCTTTGTGTATTTTTATAGTTTGTGTCTTTCAAGAAATTCTTTCATTTCACCTTATTTATCAAAATTGTGGGCATAGGTATATTCCTATTATTACTTTTTTTTTAAGTGCTTTAGGTGAAGATTTTCAGAGGAAGTTAGTTTCTCATCAATTAATACACATTGTTTTGTGACATGTCAACACTCTCCTTGACTTTGGGTTCCCCATTTCCATTTGTCCAGCTTTCCTGTCCCCTCCTGCCTTCTTGTCCTTGACCCTGGACTGGTCCATTTATCCTTGTATACATGGTTGAGCTACACATATTATTGTTTGTTTTATGGGCCTGTCTAGTCTTTGGCTGAAGGGTGAGCTTAAGGAGTGTCTTCAGTACAAAGTTAAAAAGGTGTCCAGAGGCCATACTCTGGAGATTTCTCCAGCCTCCATCAGACCAGTATAAGTCTGATCTTTTTTTGTGAGTTTGAATTTTGTTCTACATTTTTCTCCAGCTCTATGCTGGACCCTCTATTGTGATCCCTGTCAGAGCATTCAGTGGTGGTAGCTGCGCATCATCTAATTATGCTGGATTCAGTCTGGCGGAAGCTGTGGTAGTTGGGTTTCATTAGTCCTTTGAACTAATCTTTCCCTTGTGTCTTTGGTGTTCTTCATTCTTCCTTGCTTCAGATGGGGTGGGACCTGTAGACAAATATTAGATGACTGCTCAAGAGGTTTTAAGACACCAAACGCTACTCACCAAAGTAGGATGTAGAACATTTTCCTTATAAAATATGCCAATTGAACTAGGTATCTCCCGAGACCATGGTCCCCAGCCCTCAGCCCAGTAACTCCATCCCTCAGGGAGTTTGGATGTATCTATGAAGCTTCTGTGACTTTGCCTTGGTCAAGCTGTGCTGGCCTCCCCAGTATTTTGTACTGTCTTACCCCTCACCGATGTTACCATTTACCTATTGTCTATTTAGTGTTTTTCCCTCCTACCCCCACCCTCCCTCATAACCATCAAAGATTGTTTCTTTCTCTGTGTGTGAATTATTTCATGAGTCTTTATAATTGTGGTCTCATACAGTATTTGTCTTTGTGACTGACTTATTTCACTCAGCATAATCCCCCCAGAGTCATCCATGTTGTGACCTGTTTAGCAGATTCATCATTGTTCTTTATTGTTCTGTAGTATTCCATTGTGCATATGTACCATAGTTTGTTTATCCATTCATCTGTTGATGGGCACTTAAGTTGTTTCCATCTTTTTGCTATTGCGAATAATGCTGCAATGAACACGGGTGTGCATATGTCTACTCATGAGACATCTCTTTCTTATTTCTCTACGATATATTCCTAAGAGTGGGATTGCTGGATCGTATGGTATCTCTAGTTCTGGCTCTTTAAGGAAGCGCCATATCTTTTTCCAAAATGGTTGTACCATTTTGCATTCCCACCAGCAGTTCATAGGAGTTCCAGTCTCCCGAAGCCTCTCCAATATTTGTTATTTTCTGATTTTTTTTTTTTTGATTCATGCCAGTAATGTCAGGGCGAGATGATATCTCATTGTGGTTTTGATTTGCATTTCTTTAATGGCTAGTGATCCCTCATGTGTCTGTTAGCTGCCCGAATGTCTTCTTTGATGACGTGTCTGTTCATGTCTTTCACCCATTTTTTAAATTGGATTGTTTGTCTTTTTATTGTAGAGGTATTGGATTTTCATGTAGATTTTAGAGATTAGACCTTTGTTGGATATGTCATAGCCAAGAATGTTTCCCTAGTCCGTAGGTTCTCTTTTTACTCTTTTGGTGAATTCTTTTGATGAACTTAACTATTTAATTTTTTAGAAGATCCCAGTTATCAAAGTTGTCTTCTGGTGTTTGTGTATTGTTAGCTATGGTTTGTATCCCATTTATGCTGTGTATTAGGGCCTCTAGTGTACTTTGGAAATGTTATTAGAAGGGACCAGTCCCTGGAGAAGGACATCATGGTTGGTAAAGTAGAGGGTCGGCAAAAAAGAGGAAGACCGTCAACAAGATGAATTGACACAGTGGATGCAACAATGGGCTCAAGCATAACAATGATTACGAGGATTGTGCAGGAGCAGGCAGCATTTCTTTCTGTTGTACGTAGGATCACTATGAGTCAGAACCGACTCGATGGTACCTAACAACAACAACAACATTATAAATGGTATTGCTTTCCTGATTGCCTTTTTGTAGTTCTCTTTATTGGTGTATAGGAATCCAACTGATTTTTCTATGTTTATCTTCGATCCTGCTACTCTGCTGAATCTATTATTCCAGTAGTTTTCTTGTGAAGTCTTTTGGGTTCTCATATCATCCATGAATAGGGACAGTTTTACTTCTTCCTTATCTATTTGGAAGCCCTTTATTTCTTTTTCTTGCCTTATTGCCCTAGCTAGGACTTCCAGCACAATGTTAAATAGGAGTGGTGATGGTGGGCATTCTTTTCTTGTTCCTGTTCTCAGGGGGGAATGTTTTCAGCCTCTCTCCCATGAGAATGATGTTGGATGTTTGTTTTGTATAGATGCTTTTCATTATGTTGAGGAAATTACTTCTATTAATATTTCATTGAGAGATTTTATCAGGAATAGGTGTTAAACTTTATCGAATGACTTTTCTACGTCAATTGAGATGATCATGTGATTCTTTTCCTTTGTTTTATTTATGTGGTGAATTACGTTGATTGATTTTCTACTGTTGAACCATCTTTGCATACCTGGTATGACTCTCACTTTGTTGTGGTGTATTATTTTTTTATATGATGCTTAATTCTATTGACTAGAATTTGTGCAGTATATTCATGAGAGATTTAGTCTGTAATTTCCTTTTTTGTGGTTTCTTTGCTTGGTTTTAGTATCAGGGTTATGCTGGCTTGATGGAGTGAATTTGGAAGTATCCCTTCTTTTTCTATGTTCTGAAATAACTTGAGTAGTACTGGTGTAAACTCTTCTCTGAATGTCAGTAGAATTCTCCAGTGAAGTCATCTGAGCCAGGACTTCTTTTAAGTTGTTTTTTTTTTTTAAAAAAATCTTTTCAAACTCTTCTCTTGTTATGGGTCTGTTAATATTTTCTACCTCAGTTTGTAGACTGAGACCAGAGGGACCCTGGAGGCCATGGTCCCTGAACCCTCTGTTAGCCCAAGACTGGAACCATTCCGGAAGCCAACTCTTCAGACAGAAAATGATACTGATGAGGAGTGAGCCTATTTTAGGTAGGTAGTGTGTTTCTAGAAATTTGTCCGTTTCCTCTAGGTTTTCAAATTTGTTGGAGCACAATTTTTCATAGTACTCTGTTATGATCCTTTTTATTTCAGTTAGGTCTGTTGTGATGTCCCCCACTTCATTTCTAATTTCGGCTATTTGTGTCCTGTCCTGTTTTTCTTTTGTCAGTTTCACCAGTGGTTTGTCAATTTTGATTATCCTTTCAAAGAACCAACTTTTGGTTTTGTTTATTCTTTCATTGTTTTTCTATTCTCTATTTCATTTTTTTCTGCTCTGAAATTCATTATTTCCTTTATTCTGGTGTCTGTGGGCTTCTTTTGTGTTCTCTTTCTATTTGTTTGAGTTATATGGCTAATATTTTGATTTAGTTCCTTTCTTCTTTAAAATTTTTTTTTAATTTATCGTGCTTTAAGTGAAAGTTTACAAATCAAGTCAGTCTCTCATACAAAAACTTATACTCACCTTGCTATGTATTCCTAGCTGCTCTCCCCCTAATGAGACAGCACACTCCTCCTCTCCACCCTGTATTCCCCGTGTCCATTCAACCAGCTACTGTCTCTCTCTGGCTTCTCATCTCCCCTGCGGACAGGAGCTGCCCCACAGAGTCTCATGTGTCTACTTGAGCCACGAAGCTCACTCCTCACCAGTATCATTTTCTGTCTTATAGTCCAGTCCAATCCCTGTTTGAAGAATTGGCTTCGGGAACGGTTCCAGTCTTGGGCTAACAGAGGGTCCAGGGACCATGACCTCCAGGGTCCTCTCGTCTCAGTCAGACCATTAAGTCTAGTCTTTTTACGAGAATTTGAGGTCTACATCTCACTGTTCTCCTGCTCCATCTGGAATTCTCTGTTGTGTTCCCTGTCAGGGCAGTCATTGGTGGTAGCCAGGCACCATCTAGTTCTTCTTGTCTCAGGCTGATGTAGTCTCTGATTTATGTGGCCCTTTCTGTCTCTTGGGGTCATATTTACCTTGTGTCTTTAGTGTTCTTCATTCTCCTTTGCTCCAGGTGGGTTGAGACCAATTGATGGCTCTTAGATGGCTGTTTTCTAGCATTTAAGACCCCAGATGCAACTCACCAAAGTGGGATGCAGAACATTTTCTTAAAATATTTTGCTATGCCAATTGACCTAGATGTCCCCTGAAACCATGTTCCCCAGAACCCCATCCCTGCTACTCTGGCCTTCGGAGCATTTGGTTGTATTCAGGAAACTTCTTTGCTTTTGGTTTAGTCCAGTTATGCTGACCTCCACTGTACTGTGTGTTGTCTTTATCTTCACCTAAAACAGCTCTTGTCTACTATCTAATTAGTGAATACCCCTCTCCCTCCCTCTCCACCCTTGTAACCATCAAAGAATATTTTCTTCTGTGTTTAAACTTTTTTCTTGAGTTCTTGTAATAGTGGTTGTCTTAGTCATCTAGTGCTGCAATAACAGAAATACCACAAGTGGATGTCTTTAACAAAGAGAAGATTATTCTCTCACAGTCCAGTAGGCTACGAGTCCAAAATCAGGGCGCCAGCTCCAGGGGAAGGGTTTCTCTCTCTGTAGGCTCTTAATGAAGGTCTTTGTCATCAGTCTTCCTTTGGTATGGGAGGATCTCAGTGCAGGAACCTCAGGTCCAAAGGATGCACTTTGCTCCCAGCGCGGCTTTCTTGGTGGTATGAGGTCCCTGACTCTCTGCTTGTTTCTGTTTCCTTTTATCTCTTGTGAGATAAAAGGTGGTGCAGGCCACATCTCAAGGAAACTCCCTTTATGTTGGAATAGGGATGTGGCATGAGCAAGAGTGTTACATCCCACCCTAATCCTCTTTAACCACAGGCAGAGATTACTATTTATAACACAAAGGATAATCACTAAATGGAGGAAAACCACACATGGACTTACCAAGTTGACACATATTTTTGGGGTACACAATTCAATCCATGACAGTGGTCTCATACAATATTTGTTCTATTGCAACTAATTTCACTCATCATGATGCCTTCCAAATTCCTCCATGTTATGAGATGTTTCATGGATTCATTGTTCTTTATCCTTGTGTAGTATTCCATTATGTGAATATACCATAATTTATTTATTCATTCATCTGTTGATGGGCACCTTGGTTGCTTCCGTCTTTTGCTATTGTAAACAGTGCTGCAATGCACATGGATGTGCATATATCTGTTCATGTGAGGGCTTTTATTTCTCTAGGATATATTCCCAGGAGTGGGATTGCTGGATCATAGGACAGTTCTGTTTCTAGCTTTTTAAGGAAGTGCCAAATCAGTTTCCAAAGTGGTTGTACCATTTTACACTCCCACCACCAGTGTATAAGTGTTCCAGTCTCTCCATAGCATCTCCAACATTCATTATTTTGAGTTTTTTGGATTAATACCAGCCTTGTTGGAGTGAGATGGAATCTCATTGTAGTGTTGATTTGTATTTCTCTAATGACTAATGATCGTGACCATTTCCTCATGTATCTGTTAGCTACCTGAATGTCTTCTTTAGTGAAGTGTCTGTTCATATCCTTTGACCATTTTTTAGTTGGGTTATTTGTCTTTTTGTTGTTGAGTTTTTGCAGTATCAAGTAGATTTAGAGATCAGACACTGATCAGAAATGTCGTAGTTAAAAACTTTTTCCCAGTCTTTAGGTAATCTTTTTACTCTTTTGGTGAAGTCTTTGGATGAACATAGGTGTTTGATTTTTAGGAGCTCCCAGTTATCTAGTTTCTCTTCTGTTGTTTGTGCATTGTTAGTAATGTTTCATATACTATTTATGCCATGTATTAGGGCTCCTAGTGTTGTCCTCATTTTTTCTTCCATGATCTTTATCGTTTTAGATTTTATATTTAGGTCTTTGATCCATTTGGAGTTAGTTTTTGTGCATGTGTAAGGTATGGGCCTTGTTTCATTTTTTTTGAAGGTGGATATTCAGTTATGCCAGCACCATTTGTTAAAGACACTGTCTTTTCCCCGTTTAACAGCCTTTGGACCTTTGTTGAATATCAGCTGCTCATATGTGGATGGATTTATGTCTGGATTCTCAATTCTGTTCCACTGATCTATATATCTGTTGTAGGTAGGTAGTGTGTTTCTAGGAATTCATCCATTTCTTCTAGGTTTTCGAATTTGTTAAGAGTACAATTTATCATAATAATCTGACATGATTCTTTTAATTTCATTTGGGTCTGTTGTGATATCACCCATCTCATTTCTTATTTGGGTTATTTGCTTCCTTTCCTGTTTTTCTTTTGTTAGTTTGGCCAGTGGTTTATCGATTTTGTTAATTTTTTCAAAGAACCAGCTTTTGGTCTTGTTAACTCTTTCAATTATTTTTTCTGTTCTCTATTTCATTTAATTCTGTTCTAATTTTTATTATTTGCTTTCTTCTGGTAACTGAGGGTTTCTTTTGTTGCTCTCTTTCTATTTGTTCAAGTTGTAGGGATAATTCTTTGATTTTGTCCCTTTCTTCTTTTTGTATGTGTGCATTTATTGATATAAATTGACCTTGAGCACTGCTTTCGCTGTGTCCCAAAGGTTCTGTTAGGAAGTGTTTTCATTCTCATTGGATTCTATGAATTTCTTTATTCCATCGTTTATTTTTTTCTATAACCCAGTAGCTTTTGAGCAAGGAGTTGTTCAGTTTCCAAATGTTTGATTTCTTTTCCCTGCTTTTTCTGTTCTTGATTTCTACTTTTATGGCTTTATGGTCAGGGAAGATGCTTTGTAATATTTCGATGTTTTGGATTTTGTTAAAGCTGGCTTTATGACCTAATATGTGGGCCATTCTGTAGAATGTTCTATGTGCATTGGAAAAGAAATTATGCTTGGCTGCTGTTGGGTGGAGTGTTCTGTATATGTCTATGAGGTCAAGTTGGTTCACTGTGGCATTTAGAACTTCTGTATCTTTACTGAGCTTCTTTCTGGATGTTCTGTCCTTCACCAGAAGAGGTGTGTTGAAGTCTCTTACTATTATTGTGGAGCTGTCTATCCTGCTTTTCGAAGGTGTTAGAGATAGTTTTATGTATCTTGAATCCCTGTTGTTGGGTGTATAAATATTTATTATGGTTATATCCTCCTGGTATATTGTCCCTTTAATCGTTATATAGTGTCCTTCCTTATCCTTTGTTGTGGATTTAACTTTAAAGTATATTTTGTCAGAAATTAATATTGCTACTCCTGCTTTTTTTTTTTATTGTTGTTTGATATATTTTTTTTCCATCCTTTGAGTTTTAATTTGTCTGTGTCTTTAAGTCTAAGGTGTGTCTCTTGTAGGCAGCATATAGATGGATCATGTTTCTTTAATCCATTCTGCCACTCTCTGTCTCTTTATTGGTGCATTGAGTCCGTTTACATTCAGCATAATTATGGATAGGTATGAGTTTAGTGATGTCATTTGGATGTCTTTCTTCATGTGTGTTGACTTTTTTTTCACTTAATTTTTTTGTGCTGAGTAGTTTTTCTTTATATAGTGTTTTCCTCTTTTTCAGTGTTGATTTGTTTTTGCTGAACAATTATGTGTTTCTTGTATTTTATTTTGATGTGTTAGGTTGTTAATCTACTTTGTGGTTACCTTAATATGTACCCCTTGTAATCTAAGTTTAAACCAAACTTTTTTCTCCCTATATTGCCTTGACTTCCTCTCCATGTGAAAGATCTATGACTACGTTTCTCAGTCCCTCATTATTAATTTAATGTTGTCATCTTTTACATAATGACAGCACTTTTTCCCTGTTTTGAGCATTTTTTCATCTTTTTTTAAAATAATTTTTGTTGTGCTTTAAATGAAAGTTTACAAATCAAGTCAGCCTCTCACACAAAAACTTATATACACCTTGCTACATACTCCCAATTACTCTCCCCCTAATGATACAGCCTGCTCCCTCCCTCCACTCCCTCTTCTCATGCCCATTTTGCCAGTCTCTAACCCCCTTTACCCTCTCATTTCCCCTCCAGGCTGGAGATGCCAACATAGTCTCAAGTGTCCACCTGATCCAAGAAACTCACTCCTCACCAGCATCCCTCTCCAACCCATTGTCCAGTCCAATCCATGTCTGAAGAGTTGGCTTCAGGAATGGTTCCTGTCCTGGGCCAACAGAAGGTCTGGGGGCCATGACCAGTGGGGTCCTTCTAGTCTCAGTCAGACCATTAAGTCTGGTCTTTTTACAAGAATTTGGGGTCTGCATCCCACTGCTCTCTTGCTCCCTCAGGGGTTCTCTGTTGTGTTCCCTGTCAGGGCAGTCATTGGTTGTTGCAGGGCACCATCTAGTTCTTCTAGTCTCAGGATGATGTAGTCTCTGGTTCATGTGGCCCTTTCTATCTCTTGGGCTCATAATTATCTTGTGTCCTTGGTGTTCTTCATTCTCCTTTGATCCAGGTGGGTTGAGACCAGTTGATGCATCTTAGATGGCTCTTTGCTAGCATTTAAGACCCCAGATGCCACTCCTCAAAGTGGGATGCAGAATGTTTTCTTAATAGATTTTATTTTATGCCAATTGACTTAGCTATCCCCTGAAACCGTGGTCCCCAGACCCCTGCCCCTGCTACGCTGGCCTTCGAAGCATTCAGTTTATTCAGGAAGCTGCTTTTGGTTTAGTCCAATTGTGCTGACCTCCCCTGTATTGTGTGTTGTCTTTCCCTTCACCTAAAGCAGTTCTTATCTACTATCTAATTAGTGAATACCCCTCTCCCACCCTTCCTTCCTCCCCCCTCTCATAAGCACAAAAGAATGTTTTCTTCTCAGTTTAAACTATTTCTCAAGTTCTCATAGTAGTGGTCTCATACAATATTTGTCCTTTTGCAACTGACTAATTTCACTAAGCCTTCCAGGTTCCTCCATGTTATGAAATGTTTCACAGATTTCTCACTGTTCTTTATGAATGCATAGTATTCCATTGTGTGAATATACTGTAATTTATCCATTCATCCCTTGTTGGGCACCTTGGTTGTTTCCATCTTTTTGCTATTGTAAACAGTGCTGCAAGAAACATGGGTGTGCATATATCTGTTCATTTAAAGGCTCTTATTTCTCTAGGATATGTTCTGAGGAGTGGGATTGCTGGATCGTATGGTAGTTCTATTTCTAACTTTTTAAGAAAGCGCCAAATCAATTTCCGAAGGGGTTGTACCATTTGACATTCCCACCAGCAGTGTATAAGTGTTCCAAACTCTCCACAGCCTCTCCAACATTTATTATTTTGTGTTTTTTGGATTAATGCCAGCCTTCTTGGCATGAGATGAAATCTCATTGTAGTTTTGATTTGCATTTCTCTAATGGCTAAAGATCATGAACATTTCCTCAAGTATCTGTTAGCTACCTGAGTATCTTTAGTGAAGTATCGATTCATATCTTTTGTGCATTTTTTAATAGAGTTATTTGTCTTTTTGTAGTTGAGTTTTTGCCGTATCATGTAGATTTTAGAGATCAGGCGCTGGTCGGAAATATCATAGCTAAAAACTTTTCCCAGTTTGTAGGTAGTCTTTTTACTCTTTTGCTGAAGTCTTTGGATGAGCATAGGTGTTTGATTTTTTTTTTTTTTTTGTATAGTTTTCATTGTGCTTTAAGTGAAAGTTTACAAATCAAGTCAGTCTCTCACACAAAAATACATTTGTTTACCTTGATTTATTTTTGTGATTTCCCTATCTGGGTTGATATCTGGTTGCTCTGTCCTGTGTTTTTTTCTTGGGTTGTTATGTGATGTTATTGATTTTCTAGCCAGAGGGCTCCCTTTAGTATTTCCTGTAGTTTTGGTTTGGTTTTTGCAAATTCTGTAAACTTCTGTTTATCTGGAAATGTCCTAGTTTCACATTCATATTTGAGAGACAGTTTTGCTGGGTTTATGATTCTTGGCTGACAGTTCTTTTCCTTCAAGGCTTTGTATATGTCATCCCATTGCCTTCTTGCCTGCATGGTTTCTACTGAGTAGTCCTAGTTTATTCTTGTTGAAGCTCCTTTGTAGGTGACTTTTCATTTATCCCTAGCTGTTCTCAAAATTCTCTCTTTATCTTTGGTTTTGGCATGTTTGATTTTAATGTCTTGGTGATTTTCTTTAGGGATCCACCTTGTGTGGAGTTCTATGTGCATCTTGGATAGATATCTTCTCATATTTTACAATATCAGGGAAGTTCTCTGCCAACAAATCTTAAACAATTCTCTCTGTATTATCTGTTATCCCTCCCTGTTATGGTACTGCAATCACTTGCAGGCTATTTCTCTTGATAGAGTCCCACATGATTCTTAGGATTTCTTCATTTTTTTAAATTCTTTTATCTGAGTTTTCTTCTAACATATTGGTGCCAAATGTTTTATTTTCAATCTCATTAATTCTGTCTTCCATTTCCTCAATTCTGCTCTTCTGACTTTCTGTTGTGTTGTCTAATTTTGAATTTTTATTGTTAATCTTCTGAATTTCTGATTGCTGTCTCTATGGGTTCTTGCAGCCTACTAAATTTGTCGTTATGGTCATTATTATATAATGATTGGCTCTCTAGCCAAGTGGTACAGCGCAGATCATCCAGAAGGGGTGGGGATAGCAGACAATGCTAGATGGATACGAGAAAGGAAAGTAAGTAAGGAGAGAGAGAGAGAGAAAGAAGAAAGAAACAACAACAAAAAATATGATCCTGAGGAACTGGCTACAGGGCAGGCATGGACCCACGGAAGCCATGTGCTAGTGGCTCTCTAGTTGAGCATTGTGGCCCAGCCCGTTGAGAAGGGACAGGGTGATGTACAGGTTTAGGAGCATGGGAGAAAGGAAAAGGAGGAAGGGAGAGACAGAGAAGAAACAAACAAAAAGCCCAAAACAAAAATAGCAACAAAACCAGCAGACAAAAATATGGCACTGAGGGAACTAGCCATCAGGCGTGGGTTTGAACCAGGTGGCCAGCCTGTGGGGGCGGTGTAGACCTGGTGAGGCTGTGTGCCTGTGGCTCTCTAGCTAAGGGGTGAAGCACAGCCCATCGAGAATAGAGGGGGATTGTGCACAGGGCTAGATGGGCAGTTGAAAGGAAAGGAAGGAAGGGAGAGAGAGAGAAGAATCAAAAGAAAACAAAAATGGTGCTGAGGGAGCTGGCCAGTGGGGGCAGCACAGATCCAGAGAGGCTGTGTACTGGTAGCCTTCTAGCCGAGTGGTGTAGCACTGCCCATACAGAAGGGGCAGGGCCTTACACTAGGCTAGTTGTGTGGGAGGAAGGAATGGAAGAAAGGGAGCAAGAGAAAAGATACAAAAAAAAAAAAATAATAAAGTGGTGCTAAGGGAGCTGGCCAGTGACAGTGGCAAGAGAAAAGAAAGTCATGTGCTGGTGGATATCTAGCTGAGCAGAGTGACAGAGCCCATTGAGAAGGGATGGGTGTGGCACATGAGGCTAGTTGGGCATGAGAAAGGAAAGGAAGGAAGGGAGAGAGAGAGATGAAACAAAAACAAAAACAGAAAATGGCACTGAGCAGGCTGGTTGATGGATGTAGTGTGGACCCAGAGAGGCTGTGTGCTGGTAGTTCCCTAGCTGAACAGTGCAACATGGCCTGTTGAGAAGGGGCAGGGATGGCTCATGTGGCTGGGGGTGAGAGAAAGAAAAGGAAGGAAAGGAGAGACAGAGAAGAAACAAACAAAAAAGCAATAACAAAAAAATATGACACGGGGGACTGTCCACTGGGGACTGGGCAGACCTGGTGTGGCCATGAGCCAGGGTCTCTCTGGCCAAGCTATTGTGGCCCATTGGAACGTGGCAGAGGCAGAGTACAGGGAAAAAGGGTAGGAAAGTGTGTACCCCTGGTTACCAGGTGATCTGTCTCCTGTTGGGAGCTCCATGAATCTTACCTTCCCATACTTCCTGTCTGCAGTTCTTGGTGACTGTGGTACAAGAGGTCAGATTTGTTCTATGTTAGCTGGCAGGGAACTTCCACTCTGTAGCTCTCTTCATTCTCTGTTCTTTTTCAGTTTCTTTTTCCACTTGGTGCTTGATTGAGTTCTTTATCTCTTTACTTGATGCTTAGCATTCCAGGATTGACATTTGTATCTGTTTTACTTAGTTTTTCAGGTCTTTGCTGCAGAGGGACACGTGGTGCTTCTGTCCATAGCACCATGTTGGCTCTGCCCTCCATATTATTCCTTTATTATCATTTTAATATCCATAGGATTTGTAGTTATAATCTCCACCTTCATTTCTGATATTGGTTAGGTTAGCCTTGGTTATGTTAGCCTTGGTTAGGTTTATCAATTTTAGTGATCTTTTCAAAGAATCAGCTTTATGTTTCATTGATTTTCTCTATTGTTTTCTAGTTTTCAATTTCTTTGATTTCTGCTCTAATTTCTATTATTATTCTGAGTTTTAACAAATACATCTACCTGTGTGATCAAAACCCTTATCAACATAAGGATTTTCCCAGTCATTCTTGCCCCACCTCTTTAGAGTCAACAAATGTTCTGATTTTTTCCACCATTAATTTTCTTAATTATTTTTGTCCACTTGTCTCATACTGTGAGTGATATTATAGTCTCCTTTCTTTAGTGTTTCAAATATTTCTCCATTTATGTCCTGTACTTTCTACTTTATTCAGGTGTATGCTATTTATCTGGTGTATAAGCATTCATAACAGTTGTATCTTCATTGTGAATTATGTCTTTTAACAATTAAAATGTCCTTTGTTTTGTTTAATTGCTTGGCCTTAATTTTACTTTTTCTGTTATCAGGATCAAAATTTCTGCTTTCTTATTGATTCCGTTTGCCTGTTTTATCTTTGTCTTAGGCTGGGTTTTCCAGAAAAGTAAAACAAGTAAAGTATATAAATATATATATATAAAGAGATTTATATCAAAGAAATGGCTCACGTGATTGTAGAGACTGAAATGTCCCAAGTCCGTGAATCAGGATAGAGTCTTTTCTTGATTCACATAGCTGCAGGGGCTGGCAAACCCAAGATAGGCAGGTCAGAGAGGAGGGCTCTTGCTCACAGACTGTGAAGATCGACGAATCCCAAAATCTGCAGAGAAGCTGGCAGCTCAAGTCCTAAGAACCGAGGTCAGATGAATAGGAGATAGCCGCAGGATTCACAGTGAGCAAAAAAGCCAGAATATTTGCTTATATTCAGATGCAGGCCACATCCCCAAGGAAACTCCCTTTCAACTGATTGGCTACTCAGTGATCACATATAAACACTGAGAATCATGGCCCAGCCAAGTTGAGACACAACCTTAGCCATCACGGCCCACCCCTTTTCAACTTGGCACATGTACACTTCTCTTTAAACCATAAAGAATCTCTGAATAAAGACAATTATAAAATCATACTTGCACCTAACATGATACAACTAATGTGCATACAACCGAAAAAGCACTAGCCTTTTTACATGTTATATTTTATGTGACAAAAACAAATATTTGATGCACATGTATGAAACAGAAATATTCAAAACAATTACAGTCCTCATTTCTGCAAGCTGGTCATGTGGCCATAACTGGTATTTAGAACTACCTTCTTCCACCACCCATTCTGCATTCCCTTTGCATTCAGCAAGCACCTCAGCTGGTTGTGGTTCTTTGCCTGGTGGGGTGATCAGAACCTTCATTCCTGAAGGGTCTGGGTCATTAGTAATCATGTCAGAATTGGGTTGCTGTACTTTTGTATTGATTTTAATTACAGGGCATGGTACTAAGAGATGCCCTAAGGTATCTGCTGCATTCCAGACATACTCTTCTATACCTCTATTATGTAATAGCAATCCGATTTCCTCTTGATAATTAGGATCAATCACACCAGCCAGTATGGTAACTCCATTCTTTGCCTGTTGATCCGGAGGCATAAGCAGGTCCCCCAAAGGGGTCAGGTGGGATTCTTAGCTTCCAGTTCAATGGAATCAGTGATGGGTCTCCAGGTAGGAGCATTCCTCTCTTTGGAACTAAGACCTCTAGACCTACACGGAATAAGGTGGCAGGGACAGGAAGCAAAAATCTTGTGAGTGGGTCACTAGGGGTAATAGTGAGTTGTGCCACTTGCATTTTTACTCCTTGATTCCTGGACCCATGAATCCTGGCTATGGGAGAAACAGCAACATACATTGGATGCTAGTTTAGAGTGTATACAGCCTCCTGGAGAACATTACCCCAACCCTGCAAGGTATTACCACCTAGCTGGCATCCTAATTGTGTCTTTAGAAGGCCATCCCATCATTCCATCAAGCAAACTGCTAAGGATGATGGGGAACATGGTAAGACCAGCGAATTCTATAAGCATGGTCCAGTTGCTGCACTTTATTTGCTGTGAAGTGAGTCCCTCGAAGCTAATGCTGTGTGGGATACCATGATGGTGGATAAGGCATTCTATAAGTACACGGATAATAATTTTGGCAGAAGCATTGTGTGCAGGGAAGGCAAATCCATATCCAGAGTAAGTGTCTATTCCAGTAAGGACAAAATGCTGCCCCTTTCATGATGGAAGTGGTCCAATGTAATCAACTTGCCACCAAGTTGCTGGCTGATCACCTCGAGAGATGGTGCCATACCAGAGACTCAGTGTTGGTCTCTGCTGCTGGCAAATTGGCACTCAGCAGTGGCTGTAACCAAGTCAGCCTTGGTGAGTAGAAGCCCATGTTGCTGAGCCCATGCATAACTTCCATCCCTGCCACCGTGGCTGCTTTGTTCATAAGCCCATTGAGCAATGGTGGGAGTAGCTAGGGAAGAGGATGACTGGTTTCCACAGGACACGTCATTGATTGTTAAAATCATCTTCTGTTGAGGTCACCCTTCGGTGAGCATTCACATGAGACACAAATATCTTCACTTCTTTGGTCCTTTCAGAGAGGCCTATCCACATACCTCTTCACCATAAATCCTTGTTTCCAATTTTCCAATCATGTTCCTTCCATGTCCCTGACCATCTAGCCAAGCCATTGGCTACAGCTCATGAATCGGTATATAATCACACATCTGACCATTTCTCCTTCCAAGCAAAGTGAACAAGCAAGTGCACTGTTTGAAGTTCTGCCCATTGAGAGGATTTCCCTTCATCACTGTCCTTCAGAAAGATCACAGAAAGCGGCTGTAGTGCTGCCACTGTCCTCTTTCAAGTGGTGCCTGCATATCGCACAGAACCATCTGTAATCCAGGCACAAGTTTTCTCTTCTTCAGTCAACTGATCATGAGGAACTCCCCATGAGGCCATAGGTACAGACTGGGAGATGGAAGTTAATGTGACAGAAGTGGAGGCCATGGGCATTTGGGCCACTTCCTCGTGCAACGTACTTTCAGGTCCTCCTCAGGCCCTATCTTGTATATACAACTTCTGTTTAATGATGGAGTGCTGCTGTGCTTGTCCAACTTTATGACTCTATGGGTCAGACAATACCCAGCTCAGGATGGGCACCTCAGGCCACACGGTGACTTGGTGTCCCATGGTTAAGCATTCAGTCTCTCCTAAGGCTCAGTAACAAGCCAGATACTGTTTCTCAAAAGGAGAGTAGTTATCTGCAGAGGATGGCAAGGCTTTGCTCCAAAATCTTAGGAATCTGCACTGTGATTCAACAATAGATGCCTGCCAAAGACTCCAAACAGCATCTCTATTGGCCACTGCCACTTCAAGCACTGTTAGATCAGCTGGACCATATGGCCCAAGTGGCATAGTGGCTTGCACATCAGCCTGGACCTGTTGCAGAGCCTTCTCTTATTCTAGGCTCCACTCAAAACTAGCAGCTTTTCGAGTCACTTGATAAATAGGCCAGAGTAGCATACCCAGATGAGGAATGTGTTGCCTCCAAAATCCAAAGAGGCCCACTAGGCATTGTGCTTGGTTTTTAGTTGTGGGAGAAGCCAGATGCAATAATTTATCCTTCACTTTAGAAGGAATATCTTGACATGCCCCACACCACTGGACCCCTAGAAATTTCACTGAGGTGGAAGGTGCCTGAATTTTTGTGGGATTAATTTCCCACCCTCTAACATGTAAATATATTACCAATAAGTCCGGAGTCATTGACACGTCTTCCTTAGTAGGTCCAATCAGCATTATGTCATCATCGTAATGGATGAGTGTGATGTCTTGTGGAAGAGAAATTCAATCAAGATCCCTTGGGACCAAATTAGGACATAGGGCTGGAGAATTGATGTAGTGCTGAGGTAGGCAAGTGAAAGTGTATTGCTGGCCTTGCCAGCTAAAGGCAAACTGCTTCTGATGGTCCTTTGAAAAGAGTATGGAGAAAAAGGCATTAGCCAGATCAATAGCTGCATATCAGGTACCAGGAGATGTATCAATTTGCTCAAGCAATGAAACTGCATCTGGATCAGCAGCTACAATTGGAGTCAGCACCAGGTTAAGTTTTTGATAATCTACTGTCATTCTCCAAGACCCATCTGTTCTTTTTGCACAGGCCAAATAGGCGAGTTGAATGGGGATGTGGTGGGAATCACTACTCCTGCATCCTTCAAGTCCTTGGTGGTGGCAGTAATCTCTGTGATCCCTTCAGGGATGCAGTATTGCTTTTGGTTTACTGTTTTCCTAGGTCAGGGCAGTTCTAATGGCGTCCACTTGGCTTTTCTTACCATCGTAGCCCTTACTCTATTTGTCAGCGATCCAATGTGGGGGTTCTACCAGTTGCTGAGTCTATCCCAATTATGAATTCTGGAACTGGGGAAATCACTACAGGATGGGTTTGGAGACCCAATGGACCTACTGTGAGATGGACTTGAGCCAAGACTCCATTAATACCTGACCTCCATATGTCCCTACTCTGACTGGTGGGTCTCAGTGACATTTTGGGTCTCCTGAAATTAGTGTCAGTTCAGAGCCAGTATTCAGTAATCCCCCAAAAGACTATTTCCTTTTACCCAGTGAACAGTGACTCTCATAAAAAGCTGTAGATCCCTTTGGTGAAAGTTGGGAGAAAGATTAACAGTAAAAATTTTTGGCAGTGTATTGGAGTCCTTCCTTAAAGGGACCCAGACTCCCCTTCATTCAAGGGTTGTGGGTATTTAAACTTGCTCAGATCTGGGAATTGATTGAGGGACCATGACTCTCTATTCTGGCAATTCAAGTTAGACTGCTGTTCACCTGGCTTAGAATTCATTTGTTTGTATAGATCAAGTAAATATTTAGTAGATTTCCTATCTATTTCACTCCTAGGGACACCATGACTAAGTAGCCAATGCCATAAGTCCATGCAAGTCAGACTGTTCTGATTACTGCTTTGACTCCCACTGTTCATTACTGTAACCACACCCACCTTGTCTTTGTGGATTGAGTGCAGCCACTTGGCCCCTACTATCTTGGGGTCCAATCAGCCCCATTGTAGTTAGGTGTTTTAATTCAGTTAGGGCGGTTCCCACTGTCAAATCTGATTTACATAAAATAGCAATCATTGCAGTCTTCAAGGATCTGGAGCTCCCTTCACAAATTTGTTCCTCACAGTTGTGGTAAAAGGTGTGTCCTCTGGGCACTCCATGTGTGGGTCTGTGGGTCTAATCTGATAAATCCACTCTAGCATGCCAATTTCCCTAAGGCTTTGGATACCTTCTTCTACAGTACACCAAGGCAGGTCTGGTACTTCACCTTGGTTTAGTGTAGGCCACCATGTAATCCATCCTTCAGCATCCGAACCAAATAAACTATTAGATCCTTTCCTAACTTCTTGATCTGAAACATTGTGCTTATCAAAAATCAATATCAATAAACTCAGACTGATTCATCCTTATGTTCCTTGCCCCATTGTCCCATACTCATCCCCACACATATTCCCCAGGTTTCTGTTTCTACATATTAGAAAAGTCAGGCAGTTCTTTTGCAGTGCATCGTACCTCCTTATGAGTCACACTTTATACTTCACCTTCCGGAGCTTGCTGGAACCTAAGTCTAGTTATAGTTCTAGAAGCCAGAATCGGGAGTGTAGAATTGTTTTAAGAACATTCAGCATTGTCTTGTAAGGCATCTGCCTCAGGCAATGCCCCAGGCAACAACTCAGCCAAGGGATCTTTAAAGGCAGCTGGGCCAGGGCTTTATAATGACATATGCAAAGAGCTGGAGATGGAAAACCAAAAGGGAAGAACACGCTCAGTGTTCCTCAAGCTGAAAGAATTGAAGAAAAAATTCAAGCCTCGAGTTGCAATAGTGAAGGATTCTATGGGGAAAATATTAAATGATGCAGGAAGCATCAAAAGAAGATGGAAGAAATACACAGAGTCATTATACCAAAAAGAATTAATCGATGTTCTACCATCTTAAGAGATGCCATATGATCAGGAACTGATGGTACTGAAGGAAGAAGTCCAAGCTGCTCTGAAGGCATTGGCGAAAAACAAGGCTTCAGGAATTGATGGAATATCAATTGAGATGTTTCAACAAACAGATGCAGTGCCTGAGGTGTTCACTCATCTATGCCAACAAATATGGAAGACAGCTTCCTGGCCAACTGACTGGAAGAGATCCATATTTATGCCTATTCCCAAGAATGGAGACCATGGTGGCATAGTGGTTAAGTGCTACAGCTGCTAACCAAGAGGTCAGCAGTTCAAATCTGCCAGGTGCTCCTTGGAAACCCTATGTGGCAGTTCTACTCTGTTCTATAGGGTCGCTATGAGTTAGAATCAACTCGACGGCAGTGGGTTTGGTTTTTTTTTTTTTTTTTTTTTTTCCCAAGAAAGGTGATCCAACTGAATGTGGAGATTATAGAACAATATCATTAATATCACATGCAAGCAAAATTTTGCTGAAAATCATTCAAAAACAACTGCAGCAGTGTATCAACAGGGAACTGCCAGAAATTCAGGCTGGTTTCAGAGAGGGTGTGGAACCAGGTATATCATTGCTGATGTCAGAGGGATCCTGGCTGAAAGCAGAGAATACCAGAAGGATGTTTACCTGTGTTTTATTGACTATGCAAAGGCATTTGACTGTGTGGATCATAACAAACTATGAATAACACTGCAGAGAATGGGAATTCCAGAACACTTAATTGTGCTCATGAGGAACCTTTACATAGATCAAGAGGCAGTTCAGACAGAACAAGGGGATACTGATTGTTTTAAAGTCAGGAAAGTTGTACGTCAGGGTTGTATTCTTTCACCATACCTATTCAACCTGTATGGTGAGCAAATAATCCTAGAAGCTGGACTATATGAAGAAGAAAGGGGCATCAGGATTGGAGGAAGACTCATTAACAACCTGCGTTATGCAGATGACACAACCTTGCTTGCTGAAAGTGAAAAGGACTTGAAACACTAATGAAGATCAAAGACCACAGCCTTCAGTATGGATTGCACCTCAACATAAAGAAAACAAAAATCCTCACAACTGGACCAATGAGCAACATCATGATAAATGGAGAAAAGACTGAAGTTGTCAAGGATTTCATTTTACTTGGATCCACAGTCAACAGCCATGGAAGCAGCAGTCAAGAAATCAAAAGATGCATTGCATTGGGTAAATCTGCTGCTTTAAAGTGTTGAAGAGCAAAGATGTCACCTTGAAGACTAAGATGCGCCTGCCCCAAGCCATGGTATTTTCAATTGCATCATATACATGTGAAAGCTGGACAAAGAATAAGGAAGACTGAAGAAGAATTGACGCCTTTGAATTGTGGTGTTGGCAAAGAATATTGAATATACCATGGACTGCCAAAAGAACTAAAAAAATCTGCCTTAGAAGATGTACAACCAGGATGCTTCTTAGAAGCAAGGATGGTGAGACTGCGTCTTACATACTTTGGACATGTTGTCAGGAGGGATCGGTCCCTGGTGAAGGACATCACGCTTGGCAAAGTACAGGGTCAGCGGAAAAGAGGAAGATCCTCAACGAGATGGATTGACACAGTGGCTGCAACAATGAGCTCAAGCATAACAATGATTGTAAGGATGGTGCAGGACCGGGCAGTGTTTTATTTTGTTGTGCATAGGGTAGCTATGAGTTGGAACCAGCTCAACGGCACCTAACAACAACAACAATGAATAAGGATGCCTTAGTTATCTAGTGCTGCTGTAAGAGAAAAACCACAGGTGGGTGGCTTTAACAAACAGAAATTTATTCTCTCACAGTTTAGTAGCCTAGAAGTCCTAATTTAGGTCACCAGTTCCAGGGGAAAGCTTTCTCTCTGTGTTGACTATGGGGAAAAGTTCTCGTGATCAATCTTTCCCTGGTCTAGGAGCTTCTCAGTACAGAGACCTTGGGTCCAAAAGATGTGCTTGGCTCCTGGCTCTTCTTGCATAATGGTAATGAGGTCCCTCTGTCTCTCTGCTCTTCTCTCTTTTATATCTCATAAGAGATTTACTCAGGCTACAACCTAATCCTGTAGATTGTGTCCTGCCTCATTATCATAAGTGCCTATAATCCTGCCTCATTAACATCATAGAGGTTAGGATTTACAACACTGTCATGGACTGAATTGTGTCCTCCCAAAAATATGAGTCAACTTTGTTAGACCATGATTCCCAGTGTTGCTTGGTTGTCCTCCATTTTGTGATTGTAATTTTATATTAAAGAGGATTAGGGTTGGATTGTAATGTTATTTAGTCACCAAAGTGATATTTTTGCTTTTCAATACTTTCAAGAAGACTTCTGCAGCAGATTTACCCAATGCATTGCATTGTTTGATTTCTTGACTGCTACTTCTGTGGAGGTTAATTGTGGATCCCAGTAGAAGAAAATCCATGACAACTTCAATATTTTTTCTGTTTATCAAGATATTACTTATTGGTCCAGTTGTGAGGATTTTTGTTTTCTTTGTGTTGAGGTGTGTCATGGATTGAAATGTATGTCAACTTGCTAGGCCATGATTGCCAAATTTGTGGTTGTTCTCCATTTTGTGGTATGTTATAAATCCTAACCTCTATACCTATGGTTTTTGTCCCATTTGGTAGTGAGCTGTCTGCTATGTTAATGAGGTGGGATTAGGTCAAGTTAATGTGGGTTACGGTGGAATAAAATACCCTTACTAAGGTCACAGTTCTGATCTGATATAAGGGGAGCATGATGGTTAAGGTTGTGTGTCAACTTGACTGGGCCATAATTCTCAGTGATTTGGCAGTTATGATGTAATTTGGCAGTTACTTAATGATGTAATCAACTCCATGATGAGATCTGCTATGACCAGCCAATCGTTTGAAAGGGAGTTTCCTTGTGGGTGTGGCCTGCCTTCAGTATATAAATGGATGTTCCAGCAAGGCTGTCACTCTGGATCCTGCATCTGGCTCATCATCATCTGACCTCCTGTTCTTAGGACTTAAGTTAGCATCTTACCAGTCAGTCTTAGGATTCGTCAGCTTCCACAGCCTGTGAGCCTGTGAGCCTACCAATCTTGGGTTCACCAGCCCTACAGCTACATGAACCAGAAGAAGCCTCCAACTTGATGCCTGACCCATGGATTTGGAGCTTATCAACCTGTGCAACCACATGAGCCATTTCCTTGAGATAAATCTCACTCTCTCTCTATATATAGACATGCACTTCACTGGTTTTGCTTCTCTAGAGAACCCAGCTTAAGACATTTGGTACAGGGAATGGCTCTAGAGAAACAAAATTGCAAGGATGAGTTTTCTAAATTGTTTCTGAAGTCTGGTAAGTCTTAAAGATGTTGATGACTCTACTTCCAATAGTAAAGAGGACATTGCTAGTCTATGGCATGAGGTGATAATAGAAATATGCAAAATATCACCACTAACAAATCAAGAATTGGTGAGAAGTGAGGCTCTGAGCATTCACATGTTTGATACTTTTCTACAATATTGTCAGAGTGAAAGATATAAGGAATCTGGTTGGTTGGTCCTACTTCTGCTAGACAGAGTGGTGAAAAGAAACCGATGAACTCAGGGTTTCAGAATCACAGCTCAAGTGCCACATAATTGACCTCAAATTTGCCATTTGTGCCCTGAAATGAACACATATATAGATCTCTTCTGGTCAGTTGGCCAGGTAGCTGCCTTCCAGATTTCTTTGCATAGACGAGTGAGATCTTCCAGCATTGTATCCACTTGTTCAAAAAGCTACAGTGGCCCAAATTCTACAGAGTATAGAAATAACTGTGAAAGAACCATGTAGAACGTGAAATTAGGTCTACCATCCATCCCAAGGGGTTGGACAGAACAGCAAAATCTTTGTAAGCAACAACAAAAGGCAAAGTCGGAGCCACAAATCTGAACAAGATGGAAAGAGAGTAGCAGAGTTGCATGTAGGCTGTGGCCCTTGTTACGGCCAGGGAAGAATCATTCAAGTATGTGGCCAAACTGGCTCAGAAAAATTTAAAAAAAAAGAAAAAAGAAATATATTCTCACTTCAGCAGGCCAGTCAGTATTCAAATTGACTAGTTCTTTATGCAAGGTCAGAATTTAGCCCATATTCGAACATTCAGTTTTTTGAGTTCCTACTACTTCCATTACACAGCTCCAGGACAAAGGCTGCACGAACGTGTCTAAGGACATAAGGACAATTCTGATCCTAAGGGAAATTGCAATCTCATCAGGGAGACAATCAAGCAAAAAGAATAAGGGCTAATCGAGGATGTATAAATACTTTATTCAGAACTATAAATAAACAAAATGAATTAGGAAATCAAACACTGTTCCAGTGTTGTTAAATTCCCAAATAGCATGTATGTAAGTTTGAACTTGTCACTCCACAAAGGTCAGGTCAGAGAAGTGTTGCATTACTTAATTTATTCTGAATTAAGAAAATGTACCTGAGCCCCATCTTCCTATATTACAAAAAAAAAAAAAAAAAATTTTTTTTTTTTATATTACAGGAACCGAAAATATGAATAATGTTGGGAAGAACCACCCCTTCTTAAGGTCAGACAAAAATCAAAAGTGTCTAATACAACCCAACATATTCCAGAATGAGCTCTCTGATTTTAAGCCCATGCTGGTCACTACTGATATGCCCAGTGAACAATCCCAAATAGGCCTTAATGCAGGTGACATCACTAGCTATGGGTGGACTTTGGGCAAGGAGAGTGTATCCCTGCACACCTTCCTTAGGTGAATACCATTCACATTTGCTATTGAGGTTCAGCTTCTGCCTCAGGGAGCTTAGGGAAAGGGAATACAAGTCCTCATTATTAATGGAATGTCTTGGGTAAAACTCTCAAAGATTCTCTTCTCTCCAAGTTTGCTCACTTCTGCCTCTCTCCATATTGGGTCCCCACTCTCCTCTTACCCAGTACTGCTGCAGAGTCTTTGCTTTTGAAAATCTAGCAAAGGTATCTTCTAGGCATCTGACTAATTTTGCTGAAACTCTGAAACACCAAGGCTATTAACAGAACCCTCAGTAAAAAAACATAAAGGATCAACTTCATTTTTGGAATGGAGAAGGAAAAATACCTATAGCAGCAAGCATGAAGCCCAAATCAATACCTTGATGCACATAATTTAAATAAATAACACAGCAATAAATGCATTCTGAAAAGGCAGCGCTGTATAAGTGGCGAGAACCCTGGGTATGCTATTATCACACACACGTTGGAATCTCAGCCCTATCATATGCCAGCATTGAGAACTTAGGCAAAACACTCATTCTTTCTTAGCCTTGGGTTTCTGAATTATTAAGTGGGAATAAAGATACTTGTTTTGACCAAATCATAGAGTGGTTGTAAGGATTCAGTTAGGGTAAGTATGTGAAGATAGCTCGTAAATTGGAAAGCTTTAAAACAAATGCTGGTGTTTTGACATTATAGAAATAAAATGAATTAAGATAGCAGTGTGTGGTAGATTTGTCAAAGAAAACTTCATGAAGGACATGGGAGCTGAGTTGGGTGTTTTAGGATTGATATAGTTTAATCAGAAAGAAAAAAGTATATGTTGTGAAGAAACACAAATGCAAGAGTGAACAAAGTCCGACTAAAGGTCAGGCCTATCAGTAACCTATAAACCAAAAACCAAACTCACTGTCTCTTAGTGACCCTATAGGTCAGAGTAGAACTGTCCCACAGGATTTTCAAGGCTGTA
Organism: Loxodonta africana; assembly: GCF_030014295.1. Classification (NCBI taxonomy): domain Eukaryota; kingdom Metazoa; phylum Chordata; class Mammalia; order Proboscidea; family Elephantidae; genus Loxodonta; species Loxodonta africana. The sequence goes on from NC_087346.1 coordinate 89,358,908, forward strand.
AGTATTTACAGAAGCAGAGTGCCACATCTTTCTCCCATGGAGTGGATAGTGGGTTTGAACCACTGATTTTTCAGTTAAGAGCTGAGTGCTTTAACCATTGCATCACCAGGGCTCACACTACCTTATCCGTAAAATATCTGTTGCCATTGAGTTGCTTCCAACTCATAGTGACCCTACAGGACAGACTAGAACCGCCCCATAGGGTTTCTAAGGAGTGGCTGGTGAACTTGAACTGCCGGCCTTTTTGTTTAGTAGCCAAACACTTAGCCACTGTGCCACCAGGGCCTCACACTGCCTTTTAAAGGGCACTAATTATTGGAATAAATGGAAATATATGCCAGTTAACTCAGAAGAACATGTGTGATTTCCTACATCCCTGGAAAAGCTAAAACCCAGCAGAACAATTTATATTAGCTCTCAAGTCTTGAAAATAATACTCAGTTCTCTGAGACCATCTAGGCAGTGGTCCTGCCCTGCACACTTTGGGTGTTGGTTATGCTGTCTGGATTCTGGTGGAGTACCTTCGGCCCTGGGCTTCAGCTCCATCATCCAGACCCAATGAGACAGCAACTCTGCTCCCTTGGCTTTGGGCAGTCCCATTTTACTTGTCCAACTGAGCTGCGATCCCCTCAGCTTTGTGCAACACTTCCAGCCACGCTCCCCGTCACCCATGTACAGCAGCCCCAAATTCTGGAATTGAGTTGGTGAAGATCTGACTCTTTGAAGTTTAGGAGGCTATGGCCCCACCATTTGAAACCCCAGAGGTTTGTGGCCCTACCCGTTGAGATCGAGGCAGCTCTGCTTCTCGTACTCCCTGTTTCTTCAGCTTCTGCTTTCTGCTCCTTGGCCTCTTGGCCCTTTGGCCCTTCTGGCCTCTCAGGATGGCCCGGCCTTTGCCCTGCTTGGACAAGTTTTACAAAGCTCTTTAGCTGTACCGATAAGTGCCCGCAGGCACCCCATTCCATCCCACTCAGAAGTCTCATCCTGAAGGTGCTCAGCTCTCTTCCTCTAAGGGTCAGCAAGACTAGCTCTGCTGACAAGTAGATGCACTCTATTCTGCCAGAAAGTCTCCTGCCCAAAGGTACTCAGCTCTCTTGCACTGTGGATTGGCTCCCGTGCACTGGTCTCCTGGTTCGGCTGCTGCCATTTCTCTTCCACTGCTTCTTACTGCCTGTGCCGTCTTCAGTGTTACAGCTCTCCTCACTTCCTTCTGAGCCCTCACCAGAATTATCTTTGAAGTCTATAATTCCACCAGCAGTCTCTTCAAGGCCACCTAGGCTTTTACTGTTAGGCACTTTAAATCTCTTCCAGCCTCTACCCATTACCCAATTCCAAAACCACTTCCACATTTTAGGTATCTGTTGAGCAGCACCACACTCCCGTTCCCAAATTCTTAGCTATCTAGTGCTGCTATAGCAGAAATACCACAAGTGGATGACTTCAACAAACAGAAATTCATTCTATCACAGCCTAGGAGGCTAGAAGTCCAAATTCAAGACATCAATCTAGGGGAAGGCTTTTTCTCTCAGTTGGCTCTGAGGGAAAGTCCTTGCCTCTTTTCAATATCTGTGGGCCCGGCTTCCCTTGGAGAAGTCCATGTGTCTAGGCATTGGTTTTCTCCTGGATCTAGGAGGCTTTCAGCACAGGGACCGTGGGTCCAAAGGATGCACTCGCTCCCAGTTTTTCTTTCTTGGTTGTACTGAGATCCCTTCATCTCTGCTCACTTCTCTGTACGCTTTTATCTCTTGTAGGGTGTTGAAAGGTGGTGATTCAAGATACATCCCACCCTAATCCACATTAACATGACCTAATCCAACCCTTTGAATGTATCAAAAGGCAGCTTGAGAAGACAAAGTAAAATGTTATAATGAAATGTGCAAAGACCTGGAGACAGAAAAGCAAAAGAGAAGAACACGCTCAGCATTTCTCAAGCTGAAAGAACTGAAGAAAAAATTCAAGGCTTGAGTTGCAATTTTGAAGGATTCTGTGGGCAAAATATGAATGACCCAAGAAGGATCAAAAGAAGATGGAAGGAATACACAGTCACTGTACCAAAAAGAATTTGTAGACGTTCAGTTATTTCAGGAGGTAGGATGTGATCAAAAACCGATGGTACTGAAGGAAGAAGCCTAAGCTTCACTAAAGACGTTACTGAAAAACAATGCTCCAGGAATTGAAGGAATACCGATTGAGATGTTTCAACAAACAGATGCAGCAATGGACATGCTCACTATTAAAAGTCATTGAATTGTACACTTTAAATAGGTGAATTGTATGGTATGTGAATTATATATTGATAAAACTGTACCAATATATGTATTTTTCCTCCAGATATTATTAATTATATATTATAATCATATACGTATACTAATAGATATTAATGAATGTGAGGTTTTGATATGATACAGCAAAATGTGTCTATTTGGAAGATCTGCATAACTCAGTGAACTAATTATTTTCCAAATGGTGATTGCATGACACAAAATCATTTATGGGCAAAAGCTTCATTCACAGTGAAAGAGACATCAATGAATTTTACATTACAGTGCTCAAAAAGTTCATTACTATGGCTTTTTAGATTCCACATTGTAACTTACCTTTCAGAAACTTCCACTTTTCAATTTTGGGCATAGTAGCAAAGAAGAATATATACAAGTATCTGAAAAGGCTATTAAAAACTCACTCCATTTCCAACTACATATCTGTGTGACCAGATTTTCTTTATATACTTCAACCACAACAACATGTTTCAACACATTGAAGACAGAAGCAGAGATGAGAATCCGGCTGTTTTCTATTAAACTAGACATTAAAGAGATTTGCAAAAAGAGGAAACAATGCCACTCTTGGCACAAACCTTTTTTTTTTGGAAACTAATTTTTTTTTTTCCATAAAATAGTTATGTATGTTCACAGGTAATTGCCTTATTATTAAACTAACTTATGAATAAAAAATTAAATTATCTCAGTTTTAACTTACAATACATTAAATATTAACAGGTATAAGCCACATTATAAAAGCTCTTTGTGGTCCTCAAATTTTTTTGAGTGTGAAGTCCTGAGGCCATGTAGAGAGGATGCAGACTATGTCAGGGAGCTTATCACACAACTTCTTCTTGAAGACTTTTTAAAAAATTGTGACCTCCTAACCCCACCTAGATACTCCTTTCCTGTTTTATTTATCCTCATAACACTTATCACTTTCTAATTCATATATAATTTATCTATTTGTTTTGTTTGTCTGTCTTTCCTTACCAGAATACTCCATGAGGACAAGGGTATATATATATTTTTTAAATTTCTTTTCCTGCAAGACAGTGCTTGGTGTAAGGTAGGCTCCCAATTCACATTTGTTGAATTTGCTGAGTTGAATTGAGTAATGGTTCCTGCCTGAAATTCATTTCCAGAAATCTCTCTGAATCTCCTCTTGTCTGGGTACATAGCTTCATTCAGCTTCTTTGGGCTATCCCCTGCCCTCTGATTCTGATCTTGGGCTTTCAGCCTTTTCTAATTAATAATCCTTATTCATGCAGTTTATGTAAAGTCTTATCTACCTTCTTCTAAACAGCTTCATTTTTACTCTTTGTTGGATCATCTGTTTTCTGAAGACACAAAAAACAAAAAAACCTTTATTTCCATCATATCATTCTCATTTCTCTCCCCACCCCCATCCCACCCTCTGTCACACATCCAAGGTGATGTTGACAGGTTTGTCTTGTCTTGTCTGTCATGTTAATCTGACTGTCAAACAAGTTTCACTCAGTCCAAACATTAGCATTTTGAATTCTTCTTTTTATATTGCAAGTGCTCTTAGCCCAACTGGATTGAGGCCATTCCACACACACAGTTTTGGAATTTTTTTTCCAGGATGGGTATGAAGTAGAGGGAGTGGGAGAGCTTGGAAGGACTGGTGTTATTCATAGTAATTATATGTTGAACTCAGGTCTCTCCACAGTCAGTATCTTTTTTTTTTTCTTTAAGAGCTAAAAGGGATTTTTGAGATCTTTTAGTCCATTGCCTTAATTTTTGGAAATGAGGAAACAGAGGCCTCTTCGAAAGTCCTAGAATATACCTATCAAAGAACATTGAACAAATTCCTTCCCAAGTCACTGTATTAGTCAGGGTTTTCCAGAGAAACTGGACCAATAGGATCTATACCTATATATCTCTATCTCTATATTATCTTTGTCTATCTGCCTGACTGCCTATCTAATCTGTTTATCGAGAGATGTATTTTAAGCAACTGGCTCACACTATTGCGGGGCTAAAAAAACCCCAAAACCAAACCCATGGCCAGAGAGTTGATTCTGACTCATAGTGACCCTACAGGACAGAGTAAAACTGCCCCATAGAGTTTCCAAGTCTGTAATCTTTATGGAAGCAGACTGCCACATCTTTCTCCCGTGGAACAGCTGGTGGGTTTGAACCATCAACCTTTTAGTTAGCAGCTCAACCCTTAACTACTGTACTGCAACAGGTCAGGTGGCAGGCTAGGAAGTCTGGCAGGATGTCTAGGTTACAGTCTTGTTGCAGAATTTTCTCTTCTTCAAGAAGCCTCAGGGTTTTTTTTTTCTCTCTTAAGGACTTAACTGATTGGATGAGGCACACCCAAGTTATGGAAGCTAATCTCTTTTACTTAGAGCAATTGATTGTAAATATTAATCACATCTGTAAAATACATTCACAGCAACATTTAGACGAGCGTTTGACCAAACAACTGTGTACTACAGTCTGGCCCTTTCATGGGTAAAAAATTTTTTTTCAGTATTTTTTGGTGATGCCATGTCTTTTCACTAATGGAATGGGTGCTGAATTATTGTTTGTTGGTAGTTTTTTATTATTTGAAAAAATAGGGTGCCAATTGCAAGCAGGCCATATTGGTACCATGTTCCATGTAGCACATCGAAATGCAGTACGTATTGATACCATGGCTCAGAAAGTGCATCACACTTCCTGGTCACAGTTGAGTCATAAAATATCTCACTCGACTTTCCCCAAAAATTCACACAAAATACTAAATAAACATTGCACTTGCTGCACATAGTTGTTATCAGTTTGATTTAGAGTGGACCATATTGGTACCATGTTCCATGAAACACATCGCACATATGGTACATATTGGTACCATGGCCAGGAAGTGCTTCACAAACTGTTTTCACTCTCAAAATAACTCATTTACGGAATACTTCTGAATGCTGGTAACCGTACTTCTCCAATAACAGAAAGGAAATAGTAAACATACTTGCAAACCTTATCTTGTTATATAGAAGCCAAAAGATGGAAAAGTTTCACACAATCACTCCTCCGGGAAGCATCCCTCATACAAACGGCTCTCAACACTCAACTGTGGCCCAGACCAACTACCTTGTTTTTTAGGCATTTGCACCAGTATCTGCTATGATGCAAGAACACACCAAAGTGGCTCAAATGCCTGCCAATAAACCTCCAGGGGTGGAAAATGTAGCTGCAACATACATGTGATGGCACTCATGAAAGGGCTACCTAAGTTAACACATAAAATTAACCATCACAGTCACCAACAAATAAGTGGTAGGGATAGAAGTAGAGCCCAGATATTCTATTTCTGAACCCAGGGGTCTTTGTAGTCTTTCATTCTCTTTCCCTATCAGGATATTTCAGGAAATTTATTTGCCTTCTTCCTGTCCATCACCACCCTTACTCCTACCTCTCTTCTCTTCTTTAGTCTCTTTTATTTTGATTGGGTAGAGCGTACGAATTCAGGTAGCTACATGGTCTTCAGGGTTAATCATGCAGACACCATCTTAGGGAGTCATCAATGGAACCAAAATACAACTGCGTTCTATTTGCTTCTTAGTTCACTACTTTTTCTGCTAGAATGCATTGCTTTTCTGTGTGGCATTGAGGTTAATTTCACTACCCAGTACAACTATGGAGGCAATGTACGATGTGGCCAAATTAAAATGGGATTGATATTTTGTAGAAAATATGTAACAATGACTTGAATAAATTTCCTCAAAAACACCATTAGTTTCTTGTTAACATTTGGAGTCTGCTGTCCTTGTTATAGGTTGAATTGTGTCCCCCAAAAGATATGTTCAAGTCCTAATCCCTGGTACCTATGACTGTGGCCTTATTTGGAAATAGCATTTTTGCAGATATAATTAAATTCACATAAGATCGTGCTGGAGTGGAGTGGGCCCTAATCCAATATGACTCCTGTAAAAAAACCCGTTGCCGTGGAGTAGATTCCGACTCATAGCGACAAATAAGACTAGTGTCCTTATAAGAAGAGGAGAAGACACAGAGACAGAGAGAGAAGATAGTTATGTGAAGATGGAGGCAAGTCAAGGAATGCCAAGAATTGTTGGCCATCACAGGAGCTGGCAGAGATGAGGGACTTTGCAGAGAGTATGGCTCTACCAACACCCTGAATTTGAACTTTTAGCCTCCAGAACTGTGAGAGAATAAATTTCTTTTGTTTTAAGCCACCTACTTAGTGGGTAAAAAAAAAAAAAAAAAACCATTGCCATCAAGTCGATTCCTATTCATAGCAGCCAATATGACTAGTGTCTTTATAAGAAAAGGATAAGAGACACACACAGAGACATAAAGAAGATAGTTATAGTGGTAGATAGTGGAGACCCAGTGGCCTAATGGATAAGACCTCAGCCTCTGGAGCTGGGGATTATGGGTTCAAGTCCCACCTGGTTTGCACAGGAATTAGCTACGGAAACCCTGGTGGCATAGTGGTTAAGTGCTACAGCTGCTAACCAAAAGGTCGGCAGTTGGAATCCACCAAGTGCTCCTTGGAAACTCTATGGGGCAGTTCTACTCTGTCCTATAGGGTTGCTATGAGTCAGAATCAAGTTGACAGCAGTGGGTTTGGCTTTCCCCATTTACTTAGTGGTACTTGTTACGGCAAACTAATACAGTCCTGAATTGAATGGGAACAAATTTGGAAGTACTCAAATAAGGATGATGTGATTGAATAAGTCAGGTATAAAAATGGCAGACTGTGAAAATGATCACAATCTTTCACTCCTTTCTACAAATATGCCCTTTGTAATGCAATTTTGCTGGTGTTGTGACTCACTTTGGTCAGTAGAATGAAGTGGAAGTGACAGTTTGCCAAATCTGTGCCTAGGCCTCAAGGGGCCTTACACATTTCTCAGGCCATTTCCAAGTTTAGGCCTTAAGAGGTCTTGGAAGCCTGCTCAGCCACCACGAGAACAAGCCTGAGCCAGCCTACTAGAGGATGAGCGACACCATGTATAGTAGAGAGAAGCTGTTGCAGCTGAGACCATCTTACATCAGCCAACAAACTGTCAACCTGGCAAGTGACTACAGATGCATAACAGTGAGCCCAGTGAAGACCAGAAGAATCACCCAGCTTAGCTCAGCCCCAACTGTTGACCTGCAGAATTACTGTTTTAAAACACTGAGTTTAGGGGTGGTTAGTTATGCAGCTGATAGTACACAGCTAACTATTTGTTACAATTGTTAACTGATACAAAGTACAAAGCCAGGTCTTTTTTAGTGAATTCTTTTATAGAGCTACGTATGAGACAAAGCAGGGCATTTTTAAAGGATGGATGTGTCTTTAGTCCAATGTTTAGTAGTAGTTTTAGTGGGAAAAGTATAGATTTTCTTCAAAACACTGTGATTTTATTCATTTAATAATTTATTTTATTTTTGTTGTTGAGAATACACCAGCAACAACATACACCAATTCAAGGCTGTACATAGATAATTCAGTGCATTGATTCCATTCTTCAAGTTGTGCAACCTTTCTCACCCTCCTTTTTTGAGTCGTTCCGTGTCTTAGTTATCTAGTGTTGCCATAACAGAAATACAAGTGGGTGGCTTTAACAAAGAGAAATTAATTTTCTCACAGTCTAGTGGGTTACAAGTCCAAATTCAGGGCGTTGGCTCCAGCTGAAGGCTTTCTCTCTCTGCTGGCTCTGGAGGAAGATTCCGTGTCCTCAAATTTCCCCTGGTCGAGGAGCTTCTCAGGCTCAAGGACCCCGTGTCTAAAGGAAGTGCTCTGCTCCTGGTGCTGGTTTCTTGGTGGTATGAGGTCCCCTACTCTCTGCTTGCTTTCCTTTCTTTTTATCTCTCGAGAAACAAAAGGTAGTGAAGGCCACACCCCAGGGAAACTCCCTTTACCTTGGATCAGGGAGGTGACCTGAATGAGGGTGGTGTTACAGTCCCACCCTAATCCTTTTAACATAAAATTACGATCATGAAATGGAGGACAACCACTTGATACTGGGAAGCACGGCCTAACCAAGATGATACACACATTTTTGGGGGGACATAATTCAATCCATGACATTCCTCTTCTATTAACATAAACTCACTGCCCACTAAAGTTTCTATCTAATCTTTTGAGTTGCTGTTGTCAATTCGATCCCCTATAGATAGCTCATAAAAGGGCATAATGTTCAAGGCAGAAATTCTTTACTAGTTAAGCTAAAATATTGTTTGCTTTAAAGAAAACTTCAGGGAATATTTTTGTTTTAAGGTTTAAAGGTTACCTTAGGGCAATAGTTTTGGAAATTCATCCAGTTTCCATGGTTCCAGAAAATCTAGAGTCTACAAGAATTTGAAATTCTGTTCTGCACTTTTCCCATTTTGATCAGAATTCTTCTATAGAATCTTTGATCAAAATGTTTAGCGGTAGTAGCCAGACACCATCCAGTTCTTCTGATTTCGTGGGCAATTGAGGCAGTTCTTCATGGAGGCAATTAGCCACACATTCCATATCCTCCTGCTATTCCTGACTCTGTTTCTTCCTGTGTTTGTCCAGGCAAATAGAGATCATTTGTGCTTGGGATGGCTGCTTGCTACCTTTTAAGATCCCAGACATGATGCAACAAACTAGGAGGTAGAACAGAAGCACTAAACACGCTATCAGACCAATTAACTGGGATGTCCCATGAAACCATGACCCTAAACCTGCAAACCAATGAACAAAATCCCATGAGGTGTTTGGTTGTACATAAGCAGCCGCAGTAGCTACTCTTTGTTGTTATTGTAGTAAATATATCTATCACATAACTTTTGCCAATTCAGCTTTTTACAGGTGTACAACTTATTGACAGCAATTACATTAATTGGCTGTGCAACTGTAGCCTTAATCAAAGCGATTTTTTCATCACTGTAAACCAAAACTCAGTACTCCATAAAAAATAACCTTCCTTTCTTTTTCTTCCTGCTCCTGGTAACTGCTAATAAACTTTGGCTTCTATACATTTGCCTGTTCTTGTCTTTTATAAAAGTGTGGTCATACAATATTTGTCCTTTTGTGATTGACTTATTTCACTCAGCATAATGCCTTCAAGATCCATTGATATTGTAGCATATATCAAGACTTCATTGGCAGATACTATGTAATCATCCTCCATTTTGTGATATGATGTGAGCAGCCAATCAATTGAAAAGTGGGTTTCCTTGAGTGTGTGGCCTGCATCCAGTCCATAGGGATGTTCCAGTAAAACTCATCCTATCTTAATCCTGCATCTGACTGATCATCCTCTGACCTTTAGTTCTGGGGACATGAGCCAAGAGCCTGCCTTCTGGCCTGCCAATTTTGGGTTTGTCAGCCTTTGCTGACACGTGAGTCAGGAGAAGCCTCCAGCTTGACGCCTGACCCTTGGATTTGGACTTGCCAGCCTCCACAACTGCATGAACCATTTCCTTGAAATAAAAGTCTTCTCTGTAGACTTCTATATATATGCTTCACTGGTTTTGCTCCTCTAGAGAACCCAACCTAAGATACTGGTGAGTAGTATTCCTTTGTATGTGTGTACCACATTTTGTTTATCCTATCATCCACTGACTGGCATTTAGGTTGTTTTCACATTTTGGCTATTGTGTATAGTGCTGCAATGAACATTGGTGTACAAGTCTCTGTCTGAGTCTCTGCTTTCAATTATTTTGGGTATATACCTAGGAGTGAAATTGCTGGGTCGTATGATAGTTCTATTTTTAATTTTTTGAGGAATTGCCACAGTTTTCTACAACAGCTATACCATTTTGCACTCTCAACAGCAATGGATAAGGGTTCCAATTTCCCCACATTCTCACCAATATTTGTAATTTAATTTATTTGTTTATATCCATCCTAGTGGGAGTAAAATGGTGACTCACTGTGGTTTTGATTTGCATCTTTGTGATGGTTAGTGATGTTAGGGATCTTTTCACAAGTTTGGTGGCCATTTAAATGTCATCTTTGGTGAAATGTCTATTCAAGTCCTGTGTCTATTTTATTGTTATGTTTATTAGGTTATTGGTCTTTTTGTTGTTAAGTTGTTGAATATATATATATATATATATTTGTTATTAGATTCTTATATGGTTTCTGAGTATGTTCTTTCAGTTGATAGCTTATTTTTTCACTTTTTTTGTACAGTCTTTTTACTAATGAAAATTTTTACTTTTTATGAGGTTCCATTTATATATTTTTTCTTTTGCTGTTTGTGCTTTTGTTATTATATTAGATAATCCATTGTAAAAACTAGGCCTGACAGCATTGACCCTGTACTTTCTTCTAAGAATTTCATGGTTTTAGTTTTCACATTTAAGGCCTTAATCCTTTCTGAACTTGTTTTTGTGTATGGTGTGAGGCATGGATCCTGTTTCATATTTCTGCATGAGGAAATCCAACAGATTTACTTATTTTAACTGGGGGTTCTATTTTAGCTTCAAAGGTTATCTCTAGTAGTCCTTTTTTTGAACCATAGAAACATAGGAGATTTTTGTTTTATATGCATATGTAATTAAGATTACATTTTAAACCTGTGTTAGAAATAAAAATGGACTAGAAATTAGAGAATTTAAAGTTTTTCTTGGCTTTATCCCTGATATCTTGAGACTGTGTCTACTTAGCTAACAGAGAGGACTCGGGTAAATTTTAGGCTCACTGTCAACGGTTTGAATGAAGTGAGGGAGGTAAAAGAAGTGGCCATCGGGACATGTGACTGGTAAGTTAACAACAACAAAACTTTGTCTTCAAGTTAAGAGGTCTAAATTGTGTTGATTGAGTTTTCCAAGGATGTCGCTAGTTGTTCTGATAAAAAAGGAATGATACATTCCTAAAGATTGTAGTTTCTAAGTAAGTAACCCACAGACCTGTACATGGTTTAGATTTCCTTTGAAAACTCAGCTATTCTTCGTAGCATCTTGTTTTGTCATCAAATGTATGCTAAAACCATCTCCCTTTTAGAGAGATATGAAGACTGATCATTTGAATACCTGGCATTTTGAAAAAAGGGACAAAACGCAATTGTCTGGTAGCTTTAAGCAGCAGCTTTAAATACCATGCCAAGGTATACCGAAATTGCATAGAAGAACAATGCCTCCACCCAGCTTTTATAGAGATCTGTTTAACACAGTGCAGTGTGGAAGTAAAACCACAAGAGGGCAAAAGAATGACTCTAATCTCCACAGCTTTTTTTCCTCCAAACTAAGTGATGTATACAATTTGAGCTAATTAACCCTGTCATTAATTCAACGTAATGATTAATTAGTTAGAGCTAGGCATAATAGTTATAGTTTCCAAAAATATGTTAACCTTTTAATAATTTCCATTTCATTTGTGTCCACCAAGGAATGAGCATTTGGCTTGCCAAGAATAAATCTATATTTCTTTTTGTTTTAGGCACTAGAATTTAACATTTAGCCGATTACAGAGAGCAGACACAGAGCTCAAACATGCTAAGATCTCACTGGACTTCAAATGAAGTTAATTGTCTTACATTTTGGTGCCAAATTCCTATGTAGGGAGACGAGATTAGGGAAAAGGGGGGACCCATTTCTTTAGACTGAATTTGGAAAAAAAAGATTCGGGGGAAAGTTAGGTTTAATTTCTGACTCTAAATTATTTCTGGGGCAGGCCAGGTTAATATGTGTGAAGGAGGAAAGGAAGGAGAAATGGGTGATGGAAAGTAGGTTGAGCTAATTATATGATAACAGCCAGTTTTCCGAAGTGTTTCTTATGGCTTTCCATATGTTATCTCTTTAAATCTTTCCCATAGTACTATGGGGTGAGTGATATTATTCTCATCCCTAGTATATAGCAGAAGAAATTGAGGCTCAAAGAGATTAATTTACTAAAGAGTACCCACCCAGTAAGCAGAAGACTCAGATTTTGAACCCAGGCAGCCTGATTCCAGAGTGCTTGCTTTTAGCTACTACACAATGCCACCTCTGAACAAATCTTAATTTTCACATGGCAAACAGTGATATAGCCAGTTGCTGTGGTGTCAGGTCCAACTCCTGGTGGCCCCATGCGTGTCAGAGTGGAGTTAGCTCCGTAGAGTTTTCAATGGTTGATTTTTCAGGGTTAGATTGCTAGACGTCTCATTTAAGGAGCCCTGGGTGGACTTTACTTCCAACATTTTGTTTAGCAGCTGAGTTTGTTAACTATTTGCATATAGTATAGTATAGAATAAAAATACACTGACATAATATAATATATAAAATATACCCTATATAAAATAGAATTGACAGCAATTTCATTAAAATATGTTATTATTAATGTAGCTGATTTTTTTTTTTTTATAAGGGAGAAAGAACCAGGAAACAGCAGAGTTAAAAACTGGGGATCCAAAACTTTCCCAGGAGTATGACCTGATTTTTTGAAACTGGAACAGTGCTACATTTTAATAGTTGGCCAGCAGTTTCATGCATCTCCAAGAACAAACTTGGAAATGTTCCCAAGTTCAAGGCTTTTGATTGGTGTCTGCATGTGCACGCGCTGGTGTGTATGTGTGTTGTAGTTGAATGTGTGTTTCTGTGTGAAGTTGGTCCTACTGAGGAGGGAAGCAAGCTTAGCCTTCCTATAGCAAATTATTATTTCTGTAAAATAGTAATCAAAGTCACTCCCACACTTGCTGGCAGGCGGTTGTTGTGTCTTAGTAGGTTCAAGGTTCTTAATCAATCTTGGCTGAGCAAATATATTCAGCCCTCTGATTGAAGACCGCAAACACTGAAACTAAAAATTAAAAATAAGAATTTATATTTTAAAAACCACAAAACTAAATAAGAGTAAATACAAATTAAATAGTTAAATGCTCAAATGATGTGTTTTCAAGTTGGTAACATTTATATTTTGGGGATTATTAAAGTTTATATTGATCACAATAGTTTGATCTGAAACCGATCACGGGGATGGTTTAGGGCCGGGCAGCATTTTGTTCCATAGTTCATGGGGTTGCCGTGAATTGAGAGCTGACTTGATGGTAGATAATAACAGCAGCATCTTGTGAATATTTATATATGTGTGTCTCTGTATCTGTCTGTCTATTTATTGAGAGAGAAAGGTCCCTGGGTGGCACAAATGGTTTGTGCTTTGCTACTAACCTAAATGTTGGCGGTTCAAGCCCACCCAGTGATGCCACAGAAGAAAGGCCAGGCAATTTGCATCTGTAAAGTTTATAGGCAAGAAAACTCTGTGGAGCAGTTCGACTGTGTAACACATGTGGTTGACATGAGATGAAACTGACTCAATGGCAACGGGATAGAGAGAGAGACAGAGGTGGACTGAGAGGCTGATTGATTGAATGATTGAGGAAACTGCATCCCCAGGCAAAAATGCTATCTGCTTTGGGAATGATGCCAGCTGACTATACAATCCTCTGTTCCTCTTTCTTGTTGTCACCTTTGTACATACTGGTCTCTCCCTCATATTTACTAAAGGCATTGACACCTGTTGATGACCTTTTCTCTCTGCTGCCATTGACTGCTCAGTGTCCACTGGACAACGTAACCAACACTGCAGCCTCATAGTACCCACGTGACATTTACCTTTACCTTCTTTAACCACCTACTCACATGGCCTCACCTGTGATGTTGTCATCATCTGGAATGTTCTGGGCTGAATTTCTGTCACCTCCTATTCTTGTGGACTTCTCATTTCTTATTTACAGTTTTCCTTCTCCCTTGCCTGACTGTGATCTCTAATCTCTTGCATTTTCATTTTTTTCCAAGCCTATCAGTACTTCCTAGGTTTTATTTCTTTCTTTTGCCAGGCTAAATTCCTTGCACAAGGTCACTTATTCCTTCACTGGCACCTTCTTCCTTATTTTTTCACCTAAGTACAAACCCCATCCTGCAAGACTTGGGATCAACGTAAGAATTCTCCATTCTGCCTTCACTTCTCAACCGTCCTGACTTTTCCATCCTTACGCAGCATGCTTTGGCGTTTTATTTGCTATGGAACCATTTTCTTTTTTTACTCAAATTTTACAAATTAGGAAATGGAGGCTCAGTGATGTTGAAAACTTGTCTCGTGGCTAGAAATTGCAGAGTCAAGGCGGCTTTTGTAACTCTAAGTTCAATGATTTTCCTAAGAAGTTTGTGCTTTACCTCAGGAAAAGGATAAACATGTTTATATGTATGTTAACTACCTTTGCTCAGTTGAGTTTTTTTGTCTTAATTTTGGTAGTAGAAACCTGACTAGAGAGAATACCAACCATAATCAAGAAAACTGGCATGTACGTACACATTATACCAGTAGGTGGTGCGCTAAGCCCGTCAATCTATTTCAGCAACTCAAAATCAATTTCTAACTAATGGTAAGAGTTTAACTTTATGAAAGAAACAGACATAACATACCATCTAATTTATAGTACCTCTAGCAATTATTTCTCAGTTATCACAAGAAGTTCCAGTGAGAGTGGATCTGAGTAATTAAAGGATTAGAGCCAAGGCTCTTGAGGGAAGGTTTGGGGATTTGATCTTGTTCTGCAAGTACCTTAGTGCATGAACTTCCTGCAAATTCTGAAATCTTTTAGGGCAGGGAATTCCAGTCCTTGGTTTTAAGGCACACCAGGGGTCTCCGATTATCTCAAAACGTATCATGAAGATCTTATAAAATATTATAATTCTTTTTAACTTAAATATAGATTCCAGTGCTTTTAGAAGGAAGAGGAGACAGCAACTTAGATACATGATAGACAAAAGGAGAATTGAAGGAATTATTCCCTTTCTAAAATATCTCCCTCACTAATTTGCAATACTGCCCGTAATTTTCCTTATTTCCTCTTCCTTATAGGTAAGGCTTTAAAGGGCCATAAGCTGCAAAAGTGTCATCTGTCGTTGTTGTTAGGTGCCATTGGGTCAGTTCCGAAACACTGCTCAGTCCTGTGCCATCCTCACAATTGTTGCTATGCTTGCGCCCATTGTTGAACCCACTGTGTTAATCCATCTCATTGACGGTCTTCCTCTTTTTTGCTGACCCTCCATTTTACCAAGCATGATGCCCTTCTCCAGGGGCTGATCCCTCCTGACAACATGTCTGAAGTATGAGAGACCCAGTTCTGCCATCCTTGCTTCCAAGGAACATTCTGGTTGTACTTCTTCCAAAACAAATTTGTTTGTTCTTTTGGCAGTCCATGGTGTGTTCAATATTCTTCACCAACACCGCAATTCAAAAGCATCAATTCGTCTTCAGATGCAAATGAGGCAATTGAGAGCACCTTGGCTTGGGTCAGGCGCACCTTAGTCCTCAAGGTGGCATCTTTGCTTTTTGATACTTTAAAGAGCTCTCTTGGAGCCGATTTGCCCAATGCAATGTGTCTTTTGATTTTTTGACTGCTGCTTCCATGGGTGATGATTGTGGATCCAAGTAAATTGAAATCCTTGACAGCCTTAATCTTTTCTCCGTTTATCATGATGTTGCTCATTGGTCCAGTTGTGAGGATTTTTGTTTTCTTTCTTTCTTTTTTTTTATGTTGAGGTGCAATCCATACTGAAGGCTGTGCTCTTTGATCTTCATCAGTAAGTGCTTCAAGTCCTCTTCACTTTCAGCAAGCAAGGTTGTGTTATCTGCATAACGCAGGTTGTCAATGAGTCTTCCTCCAATCCTGATGCCCCATTCTCCTCCATATAGTGCAGCTTCTGAGATTATTTCCTCAGATTGTATAGGTATGGTGAAAGGATACAGCCCTGATACACACCTTCCGTGACTTTAAACCATGCAGTATCCAATTGTTCTGTTCAAGCAACTGCCTCTTGATTCATGTAAGGATTCCTCATGAGCACGATTAAATGTTCTGGAATTCCCATTCTCCACAATGTTACCCATAATTTGTTATGATCCACACAGTTGAATACCCTACCATAGTCAATAAAACACTGGTAAACATCTTTCTGGTATTCTCTGCCTTCAGCCAGGATCCACCTGACATCAGCAACGATATGGCTTGTTCCACATCCTCTTCTAAATACGGCTTGAACTTCTGGTACTTCCCTGTTGATACACTGCTGCAGCCACTTTTGAATGATGTTCAGCAAAATTTTTCTTGCATGTGCTATTAATGATATTGCTCGATAATTTCTACATTCGGTTGGATCACCTTTCTTGAGAATAGGTATAAATCTGGATCTGTTCCTGTTGGTTGGCCATGTATCTGTCTTCCAAATTTCTTGGCATAGATGAGTGAGCACTTTCACCGCTGCATCCATTGTTGAAACATCTCAATTGGTATTCTATCAATTCCTGGAGCCTTGTTTTTTGCCAATGCCTTCAGTGCAGCTTGGACTTCTTCCTTCAGTGCCATTGGTTCCTGAGCATACATTATCTCCTGAAATGGTTGAATGTCACCCAATTCTTTTCAGTATAGTGACTCTGTGTATTCCTTCCATCTTCTTTTGATGCTTCCTGCATTGTTTAATATTTTCTCTGTAGAATTCTAAGGTATTGCAACTCGAGGCTTGAACTTTTCTTCAGTTCTTTCAGTTTGAGAAGTGTTGAGTGTGTTCTTCCCTTTTGATTTTCTATCTCCAGCTCTTTGCACATGTCATTATAATACTTCACTTTGTCTTTTCAAGTTGCCCTTTGAAATCTTCTGTTCAGCTCTTTTACTTCATCATTTTTTCTTTTTGCTTTAGGTACTTGACATTCAAGAGCAAGTGTCAGAGTCTTTTCTGACACTCATTTAGGTCTTTTCTTTCTCCCTTGTCTTTTTAATCACTTCTTACTTTCTACATGTATGATGTCCTTGATGTTATTCCACAGCTTGCCTGGTCTTCAGTCATTAGTGTTCAACGTGTCAAATCTGTTCTTGAGATGGTCTCTAAATTCAAGTGGG